>NW_023270320.1:38898457-38964852 GCF_011800145.1 Mirounga leonina | reverse complement strand
ATTTATTTATTTATTTATTTATTTATTTATTTATTTATTTATTTATTCTTATGTTAATCCCCATACATTACATCATTAGTTTTAGATGAAGTGTTCCATGATTCATTGTTTGTGCATAACACCCAGTGCTCCATGCAGAACGTGCCCTCCTCAATACCCACCACCAGGCTAACCCATCCCCCCACCCCCCTCCCCTCTAAAACCCTGTTTGTTTTTCAGAGTCCATCCTCTCTCATGGTTCGTCTACCCCTCCGATTTCCCCCCGCTTCATTCTTCCCCTCCCGCTACCTTCTTCTTCTTCTTCTTCTTTTTTTCTTAACATATATTGCATTATTTGTTTCAGAGGTACAGATCTGAGATTCAACAGTGATGACATTATTTCTTCTTAGCTTGTCGGCTTTTTAGGTATGACTTATATGCAATGAAACGGTTATAAGTGTTCCATGGGTTGGTTTTTGACAAATATGCACACCACAGAAAACAAAATACGGAATATTTGCATCAGGCTAGAAAGGTTTCTCATGTCCTTTTCCATTCAATCACCCCCTCCAGAAGCAATCACTTTATCTGATTTCATTACCACGAATTAGCTGTGCTTATCATAGTGATTCATAAAACAGACTCATGCAATACGATCTCTTTTTTTTTTTTTTTTGTTAGAGGATATTGTAATTCTTTTTTTTTTTTAATTTTATTTATTTATTCATGAGACACAGAGAGAGAGAGAGAGAGAGAGGCAGAGGGAGAAGCAGGCTCCCAAGGAGCAGGGAGCCCGATGCGGGACTCGATCCCAGGACCCTGAGGTCATGACCTGAGCCGAAGGCAGACGCTTAACCATCTGAGCCACCCAGGCGCCCTAATACGATCTCTTTTGTGCTTGGCTTCTTATCATAATGTTTTGGAAATTCATTCATGTGATTGCATATATGAGTATTGATATCATTTTTATTACTAATTAATATTCCGTTCTGGGGAAATACTACAAATTGGCTTATTGACTCCCGTGGTGATGAGCATTTAGGTTCTTTCCAGTCAGAGGCTATTGCGAATAAGGCTTCTGTGAACATTTGCTTTCATGTCTTTCTTTGGACAAATGTTTTCATTTTTCTTGAATAAATACTTAGCTGTGGGATTGCAAGGGCTTAGACCAGGCAAGTGTGTAACTTTAGACGGAACTGTGACACAGTTACCAAAGTAATTTACCATCCTGAGAAAAATACATGAGAATTCTCCTTGTCCCTCGTCCTGATCAACATTTGGTAGTGCCTATAATTTTGACTTTAATCATTCCAATAAATATGAGATGTTATTTTGTGGTTTAAGTTGGAGCTTGTCATTTACTTACTGGCTACTTATACATCTTCTTGCCAAGTCCTGTTCAAGCCATTTGCCAATTTTCTTTGTATAGGGCTTTCTTTTGTTGAACTGTAGGAGATTTTTTACATATTCTGGATTCAAGCCTTGGTCAGATTAATGCATTATGTATTTTTTTCCTTAGTCTGTGGATTGCCTATTTCTTTCTTAGTGGCAAAGAGGGGAAAGTTTTAATTTTGATGAAGATAAAATTATCCATTTTCATAGCTATGTGTGTGTGCTCTAGAAGTGTTTGCCCTAACCAAAGTCATGCTGTGTTCTCCAGAAGGCTTATGGTTCCCAAATACATGTTTCATCTTTGATCCATTTCAAATGGATTTTATGTATCAAGTGAGTTAGAGGTCAAGGTTAATTTTTTATTCTGTACACTATCTAGTAGGCTGGCATCTTTGTTTAAAAAACCTCACCATTTCTGCTGAATTACCTGGGCATTTCCATCCAAGGTCAGTTGACCCTACCTGTGTGTGGTCCCATGTCTTGCTTCTATTCTCTTCCACTGACCTTAAAATCGTACCACACTCTAGTGATTATGGTGATGGTAGAAGTTTGCTCCTCTTTTCCATGAATTCTAAGGAATTCCAGATTCCTTACATTTCCATACACACTCTACTTCTCAGAAAAATCCACAAAGATTATGACTGGGAGTGCTTTGAATCTATAGATCAAGATGGGGAGTATTGATATCTTAAAAACATTTATTAATCCTAAACTATTTAGAAGAATAAATATTCATTCTCCAAGACTATGAATATAGCTCATCTCTTCACTAACTTGGGTTCTTTAATTTCTCTTTGCAACATATTTTAAAATGATATCTAGGTTGTTCATCTTCCTGTTATAAAGTGGCGTGTTTTTAAAAGTTGTATTTCCAATTAGTAAATAGAAATGTAGTAGACTTTTATAAATTGACTCTGTATTCTATGACCTCACTGAATTAATTTATGAGTTTCTGTAGTTTATTTCTACTTGGCTCAGGAGTGTGTTCTGTATAGGCAAATATGTCCTCATTGAATAATGACAGTTTTACCTACTTTCCAAATTTATGCTTCTATTTACTTTTCTTGCTTATTTCATTGGCTAGGATTTTCTGTACAATTATGAATGAAAACCGTGAGAGTACCTAATCCTGTCTTTTCCTGATATGATGGATACATTATTTTTGTTTTACCTTTAAGGACGATGCTCGCTGAGTTGTGTGAAGATCTGTTTTTAGATGGAGGTAGTTGCTAAGAGGGCTTATCATGAGTGGGGGTTGAATTCTGCCACTAGCTTTTTCTACATCTATTGAGGTAATCATGGGTTTTTATCTTTTAGTTGGTTCACATGGTGAATTACATTGATGATTTTGAATGCTAACAAAATGTTGCATTTCCGGGTTAAAATCCATCTGTTCATGATATATTATCTTCTTATATAAAGTTGCATTCAATTTTCTAATGTCTTGCTATGGGTTGTTGCTTTTTAGTGTGTGAATTTACTTACCTTGTAATATTCTTATTCATTTTAATATAAAGATTATCCTGTTTTCATTAAACTAGTTTCATGATACTATATTTTACAAGTACTATATTTTCTGAAGAATTTGGCTAAGCTTGATACCATTTCTTATATACTTCTTTTTTGGGAGGATAGAATCTACCAATGAAGCCATTTGGGCTTGCACTTTTGTGGGAAGGTTTTGTGATTATAAATTCAGTTTCTTTAATAGGTAGAAATATTCTTATTTTTCAATTCCTCCTTGAATCCGTTTTGATAAATTCTTGTTTTCAAGGATACTGCCCATTTCACCTAAGTTTTCATAATTTACTGTCATAATTTTTTGTATTATTATGCTATTACTTTAAGGCTACATCATTCCTGGAAATTTGCCTTTTATTTTCTGATGTTTATAATTTGCATTTTCTATTTGTCTTGATTAGTCTTGCTGGGAGCTAATCAATTTTACAGTAATTTTAATACCTATGGTATTGTATATATTTTTTAAATTTCTGTTTTCTATTTCATCAATTTCTGGTTTTAGTATAACTTTTATTTTCTACCTACTTGGGTTTAATTTGCTCATTTTTTTCAGCCTCTTGAAGTGCAAGCTTAGTTTCTTCATTTTACATCTCTCTTATTCATTAGAATAGGCCTTTTTTAAAGCTCTGTTTTCTTTCTAAACACTGCACCTCCCCAGATTTTGATTAGGTGTGTTTCTTGTTAGGATCAAAATGTTTTCTATTTGCTCTTGTAGGTATTCCTTTGGTTTGTGGGCTATTTTTACAGCCCATCACTTCATTTATTAATATAATATTGTAATTTACTTCTAATTTAATTCAGTATGGCCAGATAATAGTCCTTGTGAATTCTATATTTTGTAATGTATTGAGAGTTGTTATCTGGCCCGCTGTAAAGTTAATATTCCGTAACCCCTTAAAACAGAAATAGATTACACCGTGATTGTTTGTAGTGCTCTATCAGTTACTGGGACAGATGGTTTTAAATCTCCAACCATTTTTTTGTGAATTCATCCCTTTTTATTTTTAGTTTTTAATTGTTTGTTTCATTCATTATAGTTTTGAAGATACATACATGTTTAAGACTGTTAATCCTTCTTGATGAAGAAATATTATTATCACTAATAAGTGTACCTCATTATTTCTTGCAATACTCTGTCTTAAAGCCTGAGTTGCCTGGTATGATCTTGCCACTCCTATCTTCTTATGCTCAAAATTTGCATGTTAAGTCTCTTTTCACTCTGTTATATTTGGACGATCTGTATCTTTTTAACGTGTGTTTTTTTGTAAACAGCATAGACTTGCATCTAGCTTTCTCATCCAATGTGACAGTCTTTCAGTAGGACTGTTTCATTCTTTTATATTAGTTGTACTTAAATTGGGTTGGAAGTTTACCATCTGGACATGTGTTTTCTGTTTATCCCATCTTTCTACATTTCTGTGTTTTGACTCCTGCGTCCTGTTAGTACGCATCCACTCTACCACCTCTACTGGTTGGCTTGCCGTCTGAACTCTCCTGCCCCCAGGCTCCAGCTGACCAACCCAGTGTTCTCAAGGAAGGAAGGCTAGTTGGTGGAGAAGAGCAGACTCATACCTCGGCTGGGCTGCCTCAGATTTTAATACATCGGGCAAGCCCATACCTGGGACATAAAAATTGGCCTTTTTCTTCTTTTGTCTGAGTACAGGTCTGTTCTTCCAACAAGTCTGTCAGTCTTGTCTCTCCCAATCTGAACCACAGACAGAAAATCAGTGGAAAAAAATGACCAGAGGCTCCAAGACTTGTAGGACTGTAATAAAGGATATGCCATTCATGTCATTGGCATCCCAGAAAGAGAAGAGAAAGGACATGGAGCTGAAAAAATGTTTGAAGAAATAAGGCTTGAAAACATCTTAAGCTTGGCAAAGCACATAAACCTACAGATTACGGAAGCTGATTGGACCCCAAAACATAAGTCCAAATACATCCACCCCGAAGCCCAGTATAGTCTAACTGATGAAAACTGAAGACCAAGAAAAGATCCTGAAATCAAGAGAGACAGGACATCTACCAGAAGGGGAGAACTCTGAATGACAGCCAGTGTTCATTGAAACCCTGGGGACATTTTCAAGTACTCAAAAGAAAAGACTTCCAAGACAACCTTCTATCCTGTGAAAATATTGTTCAGGAATGCAGGGAAAACTAAGACATTCCTGGATGGAGGAAGACTCGGAATGTGTTGGCAGCAGAAAAAACAAGCCCTAGGGTACATCTAATAGTCCTTCACTCACCTGTGAGTTTTCTAGATTATGTTTAATATTTAATGTAAAAATTATGGTATTGTCTAATGTGATCTTGATGTACATAGAGGAAATACTTAAGATAATTATATTAAAAATGATAAAAGGCAAAAGGGTGTAAAGAGAGAGGAGGTCTTTAAGTTTCACTCAAACAGGTGAAAGGTTGACCCAGTAGATTGTGGTAAGTTATGTGCATATAATGTAATACCTAGAGTTGACACTAAAAGTGAAACAAAGACACACACTCCAAAACCCTACAGACAAATGGAAACGGGATTCTAAAAATGTATTCAAGGGGCACCAGGGTGGCTCAGTCTGTTAAGCGTCTGCGTGAAGCTCAGGTCATGATCTCAGGGTCCTGGGATGAGTCCCGCATCGGGCTCCCCGCTCAGCGGGGGAGTCTGCTTCTCCCTCTCCCTCTGCATGCCACTCTGCCCACTTGTGCTCTATCTCTCTGCCAAATAAATAAATAAAATCTTTAAAATAAATAAATAAATAAAATAAAAATGTATTGAAGTAACCCAAAGGCAGGCAAGAATGAGGAAACAGAAATGATAAAATAGGGAAGACACCAGAAAACAAAACAGAAAAAAATTTAAAAAAAACACACACACAAAACTTTTGCTCTGCCAGAGTCTCTGAGTAGCGTGAAAAACAAGCTGGATACTGGGAGAGAACATTTGCAAACCACGCATATGAGGAAGGGCTCGTATCCTGTCGAGACAAAGACATCTCAAAACTCAACATGAAAAAACAAAATGCATTTTGAGAAGTGGCAAAAGACATAAATAGACACTTTCCTGAAGAGGATAGATGGATGGCAAATAAGCATTTGAAAAGATGCTCATCACCAGCTGTTGAGGAAACAGGGAAGACAGTGCCAGGCGGCCACCGCCCACCCATCCGGCCGCAGGAATTCACTCCCGTGCATTAGGAAACACCGGTGAGGATGTAGAGAAGTGATCTCTCTGCTGGCAGGGACATTGCTCAAGGTCTTCAGAATAACCAACAGACACTTCCCATATGACCCAGCATTGCCTCTTGGGTATTTATTCCAGAGAAATGAAACTGTGTCTCCACAAGACCATGTACATGATTACTCAAGACAGAGTTAATAGCTCAAACCTGAAAACCTCAAAAATAGGTGAATGACTAATAAAACCCTCATATGTCCACACACTGGGATGCTACTCAGCAATGGAAGGAAGCGAGCTAAAAAACAAGGGCACCGTGCGGAGTGAGAAAGCGAGGGGTGGCTACTCCGTGATGCATTCATCCAACATTCTTGAAATACCAAAATTATAGAGATGAGGAAAAAAAGCTAGTGTTTGCCCATGTTAGAGATGATGAAGAGAGGTATAGTTGCGACTGGAAAGAGGTAGCAGGAGAGAAGTCTTGATGGTCCTGGAATAGTTCTGAATGTTGATTGTGTGGGCGGCTTCACGAATCTGCATGTGATAGATGATGTCCCCACACGCTGTACCACACAATGTGCCCATTTCCGGTTTCCAGAATGCCCTGTCCTTACCACTGTGTCCTCACCGGGGGAACCCAGCTGAAGTGTGCATGGGACCTCACTACACTGTCTTTACAACTTCCTATGAATCTATCACTATTTCAAAATAAAAATTTAAAGGAATATTTTTTGTAAGATACATTTTTTTTTAATTTTTTTATTGTTATGTTATTCCCCATACATTACATCATTAGTTTTAGATGAAGTGTTCCATGATTCATTGTTTGTGCATAACACCCAGTGCTCCATGCAGAACGTGCCCTCCTCAATACCGGTCACCAGGCTAACCCATCCTCCCACCCCCTCCCCTCCAGAACCCTGTTTGTTTTTCAGAGTCCATCGTCTCTCATGGTTCGTCTACCCCTCCGATTTCCCCCCCTTCATTCTTCCCCTCCTGCTATCTTCTTTTTTTTTTTTTCTTAACATATATTGCATTATTTGTTTCAGAGGTACAGATCTGAGATTCATCAGTCTTGCACAGTTCACAGTGCTTACCAGAGCACATACCCTCCCCAGTGTCCATCACCCAGTCACCGCATCCCTCCCACCCCACTCCAGCAACCCTCAGTTTGTTTCCTGAGATTAAGAATTCCTATCAGTGAGGTCATATGATACATGTCTTTCTCTGTTTGACTTATTTTGCTCGTCATAATAATTCCAGTTCCATCCATGTCGTTGCAAATGGCAAGATCTCATTCCTTTTGATGGCTACATAATATTCCATTGTATATATATACCACCTCTTCTTTATCCATTCATCTGTCGATGGACATCTGGACTCTTTCCACAGTTTGGCTATTGTGGACATTGCTGCTATAAACATCGGGGTGCACGTACCCTTTCAGATCCCTACTTTTGTATCTTTGGGGTAAATACCCAGTAGTGCAATTGCTGGATCATATGGTAACTCTATTTTCAACTTTTCCATACTGTTTTCCAGAGTGGCTGCACCAGCTTACATTCCCACCAACAGTGTAGGAGGGTTCCCCTTTCTCTGCATCCCCGCCAACATCTGTCGTTTCCTAACTTGTTAATTTTAGCCATTCTGACTAGTGTGAGATGGTATCTCATTGAGGTTTGATTTCAATTTCCCTGATGCCAAGCGATATTGAGCACTTTTTCATGTGTCTGTTGGCCATTTGGATGTCTTCTTTGGAAAAATGTCTGTTCACATCTTCTGCCCATTTCTTGATTGGATTCTTTGTTCTTTGGGTGTTGAGTTTGAGAAATTCTTTATAGATTTTGGATACTAGCCCTTTATCTGATATGTCATTTGCAAATATCTTCTCCCATTCTGTCGGTTTCTATTGGTTTTGTTGACTGTTTCCTTTGCTTTGCAAAAGCTTTTTATCTTGATGAAGTCCCAATAGTTCATTTTGGCCCTTGCTTCCCTTGCCTTTGGCGATTTTTCTAGGAAGAAGTTGCTTCGGCTGAGGTCAAAGAGGTTGCTGCCTGTGTTCTCCTTTAGGATTTGGATGGACTCCTGACTCACATTGAGGTCTTTTAACCATTTGGAGTCTATTTTTGTGTGTGGTGTAAGGAAATGGTCCAGTTTCATTCTTCTGCATGGGGCTGTCCAATTTTCCCAACACCATTTGTTGAGGAGACTGTCTTTTTTCCATCGGACATTCTTTCCTGCTTTGTCGAAGATTAGTTGACCATAGAGTTGAGGGTCCATTCCTGGGCTTTCTATTCTGTTCCATTGATCTATGTGTCTGTTTTTGTGCCAGTACCATGCTGTCTTGATGATGACAGCTTTGTAATAGAGCTGGAAGTCCGGAATTGTGATGCCGCCAGCTTTGTTTTTCTTTTTCAACATTCCTCTGGCTATGCGGGGTCTTTTCTGGTTCCATACAAATTTTAGGATTATTTGTTCCATTTCTTTGAAAAAAGTGGATGGTATTTTGATGGGGATTGCATTGAATGTGTAGATTGCTCTAGGTAGCATTGACATCTTCACAATATTTGTTCTTCCAATCCATGAGCATGGAACGTTTTTCCATTTCTTTGTGTCTTCCTCAATTTCTTTCATGAGGATTTTATAGTTTTCTGAGTACAGATCCTTTGTATCTTTGGTTAGATTTATTCCTAGGTATCTTATGGTTTTGGGTGCAATTGTAAATGGGATCGACTCCTTAATTTCTCTTTCTTCTGTCTTGTTGTTGGTGTATAGGAATGCCACTGATTTCTGTGCATTGATTTTATATCCTGCCACTTTACTGAATTCCTGTATGAGTTCTAGCAGTTTGGGGGTGGAGTCTTTGGGGTTTTCCACATAAAGTATCATATCATCTGCAAAGAGTGAGAGTTTGACTTCTTCTTTGCCGATTTGGATGCCTTTGATTTCTTTTTGTTGTCTGATTGCTGTGGCTAGGACTTCCAATACTATGTTGAATAGCAGTGGTGATAGTGGACATCCCTGCCACGTTCCTGACCTTAGGGAGAAAGCTCTCAGTTTTTTCCCATTGAGAATAATATTTGCTGTAGGTTTTTCATAGATGGCTTTTATGATATTGAGGTATGTACCCTCTATGCCTATACTCTGAAGAGTTTTGATCAAAAAGGATGCTGTACTTTGTCAAATACTTTTTCTGCATCTATTGAGAGGATCATATGATTCTTATTCTTTCTTTTGTTAATGTATTGTATCATGTTGATTGATTTGCGGATGTTGAACCAACCTTGCAGCCCAGGGATAAATCCCACTTGGTCGTGGTGAATAATCCGTTTAATGTACTGTTGGATCCTATTGGCTAGTATTTTGGTGAGAATTTTTGCATCCATGTTCATCAGGGATATTGGTCTGTCATTCTCCTTTTTGATGGGGTCTTTGTCTGGTTTTGGGATCAAGGTAATGCTGGCCTCATAAAATGAGTTTGGAAGTTTTCCTTCCATTTCTATTTTTTGGAAAAGTTTCAGAAGAATAGGTATTAATTCTTCTTGAAATGTTTGGTAGAATTCCCCTGGGAAGCCATCTGGCCCTGGGCTTTTGTTTGTTGGGAGATTTTTGATGACTGCTTCAATTTCCTTAGTGGTTAGAGGTCTGTTCAGGTTTTCTATTTCATCCTGGTTCAGTTTTGGTAGTGGATACATCTCTAGGAATGCCTCCATTTCTTCCAGGTTATCTAATTTGCTGGCATAGAGTTGCTCATAATATGTTCTTATAATTGTTTGTATTTCTTTGGTGTTGGTTGTGATCTCTCCTCTTTCATTCATGATTTTGTTGATTTGGGTCATTTCTCTTCTCTTTTTGATAAGTCTGGCCGGGGGTTTGTCAATCTTGTTAATTCTTTCAAAGAACCATCTCCTAGTTTCGTTGATCTGTTCTACTGTTCTTTTAGTTTCTATTTCATTGATTTCTGCTCTGATCTTTATGATTTCTCTTCTCCTGTTGGGTTTAGGCTTTATTTGCTGTTCTTTCTCCAGCTCCTTTAGGTGGAGGGTTAGGTTGTGTACTTGAGACCTTCTTGTTTCTTGAGAAAGGCTTGTATTGCTATATACTTTTGCTATATACTATTGCTATATACTACCTTTGCTGCATCCCAAAGATTTTGAACAGTTGTGTTTTCATTTTCATGTGGTTTCATTTCATTGGTTTCCATGTATTTTTTTAATTCTTTTTTAATTTCCTGGTTGACCCATTCATTCTTCAGTAGGATGCTCTTTAGCCTCCATGTATTTGAGTTCTTTCTGACTTTCCTCTTGTGATTGAGTTCTAGTTTCAAAGCATTATGGTCTGAAAATAGGCAGGGAATGATCCCAATCTTTTTGTACCAGTTGAGACCTGATTTATGACCTAGGATGTGATCGATTCTGGAAATATTCCATGGGCACTAGAGAAGAATGTGTATTCTGTTGCTTTGGGATGGAATGTTCTGAATATATCTGTGAAGTCCATTTGGTCCAGTGTGTCATTTAGAGTCTTTATTTCCTTGTTGATCTTTTGCTTAAATGATCTGTCCATTTCAGTGAGGGGGGTGTTAAAGTCCCCCACTATTATTGTATTGTCAATGTGTTTCTTTGCTTTTGTTATTAATTGCCTTATATAATTGGTTCTCCCATGTTAGGGGCATAGATATTTACAATTGTTAGATCTTCTTGTTAAAGAGTCTTGTAGACTCTTTAAGTAGGATATAATGTCCTTCCTCATCTCTTATTACAGTCTTTGGTTTAAAATCTAATTTTTTGATATAAGGATTGCCACCCCAGCTTTCTTTTGGTGTCCATTAGCATGGTAAATGGTTTTCCACCCCCTCGCTTTCAATCTGGGGGTGTCTTTGGTTCTAAAATGAGTCTCTTGCAGACAGCATATCGATGGGTCTTGTTTTTTAATCCAATTTGATAGCCTGTGTCTTTTGATTGGGGCATTTAGCCCATTTACATTCAGGGTAACTATTGAAAGATAGGAATTTAGTCCCATTGTATTGCCTGTAAGGTGACTGTTATTGTATATTGTCTGTGTTCCTTTCTGGTCTATGTTGCTTTTAGGCTCTCTCTTTGCTTAGAGGACCCCTTTCAAGATTTCTTGTAGGGCTGGTTTCGTGTTTGCAAATTCCTTTATTTTTTGTTTGTCCTGGAAGCTTTTTATCTCTCCTTCTATTTTCAATGACAGCCTAGCTAGATATAGTATTCTTGGCTGCATATTTTTCTCATTTAGTGCTCTGAATATATCCTGCCAGTCCTTTCTGGCCTGCCAGGTCTGTGGATAGGTCTGCTGCCAATCTAATGTTTCTACCATTGTAGGTTACATGTCTCTTCTCCCGAGCTGCTTTCGGGATTTTCTCTTTGTCTCTGAGACTCGTAAGTTTTACTATTAGATGTCGGGGTGTTGACCTATTTTTATTGATTTTGAGAGGGGTTCTCTGGGCTTCCTGGATTTTCATGCCTGTTTCCTTCCCCAAATTAGGGAAGTTCTCTGCTATAATTTGCTCCATTATACCTTCTGCCCCTCTCTCTCTTTCTTCTTCTTCTGGGATCCCAATTATTCTAATGTTGTTTTGTCTTATGGTATCGCTAATCTTTCAAATTCTGCCCTTCTGATCCAGTAGTTGTTTATCTCTCTTTTTCTCAGCTTCTTTATTTTCCATCATTTGGTCTTCTATATCACTGATTCTCTCTTCTGCCTCATTTATCCTAGCAGTTAGCGCCCCCATATTTGATTGCACCTCATTAATAGCCTTTTTGATTTCTACTTGGTTAGATTTTAGTTCTTTTACTTCTCCAGAAAGGGTTTCTCTAATAACTTCCATGCTTTTTTCAAGCCCAGCTAGTATCTTTAAAGTGATGATTCTGAACTCTTGATCTGACATCGTACTAATGTCCGTATTGAGTAGGTCCCTGGCAGTCGGTACTACCTCTTGTTCTTTTTGTTGAGGTGATTTTTTCCGTCTTGTCATTTTGTGCAGAGGAGAATAGATTAATGAGAGAACAAAATGCTAGTAGAGTAACAACGTCCCCAGAAAATATACTCTAAACAAATCAGAAAAGACCTGAAACAGAAAAAGAAAGGGAAAGAGAGAAAAAACAAAAAGAAAAAAAAAAGGAAAAGAAAAAGATAAAGATAAAAAAGAAAAACAGAACAAAACAAAAGAAAAAAAAAACAGAATGTGATCAAATATGATCAGGCTGGTATATAGATCAGTTCCACACACTAGATTTTGGGTGTATTTGGTCTGTTAGAAGAAAGTGCCTCCCAAAATTTTAAAGAAAGAAAAATTTATATATGTACAAAAATAAGGGTTGATATGATGAAGGGATGGAATATGACTGTAAAGATGGCAATTATAAAAAATTATATAAAAGGAGTTGATATGAAGTTTTTTGTAAAAAGAAAGAAGAGGATTTAAAAAAAAAAGGGAGAGAATGTGATCAGGCAGGGGAGTAGGAAAAAAACCATACACTAGAGATTTAGGGTATATTTTGATCTTTTAGAAGAAACTATCTCAAAATTTTAAAGAAAGAACAACTTATATATATATGCCAAAAATTTGGGTAACTACTATGAAGGGATAGAATATGACTCTAAAAATGAAAAATAAAAATGTTTTTTAAAAAAGGCATTGATAAGATATTGGTTGAAAAAGGGAAAAAGAAAAATTAAAAAAAAAAAACAGTTAAAAAAATTAACTTTGAAAGACTATGGAATCATGGTAAAAAAGCCATGAATTCTATGTGCAGTAATCCCCTAGCGCTGGAGTTCTGCCGTTCTCATTGATCGGTAAACTTGGTCTTGGCTGGCTGTTCTCGCTGACCTTCTGGGGAGGGGCCTGTTGCCGTGGTTTCCAAATGTCTCTGCCGGAGGTGGAATTGCCCCGCCCTTGCCCGGTCTGGGCTAAGTAATCTGCTTGGGTTTGCTCTCAGGAGCTTTTGTTCCCTGCGAGCTTTCTGTTTATCTTTGGAGGCGGAGAGTGAAAATGGCGGCCTCCCAATCTCCGCCCCGGAGGAGCCGAGAACTTGGGGCCCTGCTCCTCAGTGAGCCCCCAGAGAAAAGCCCTCAGTCACTCCCGTCTCCCCGGTCTCCAGCCACACTCTGTGCTCACCAGGCCTGTGACCACGCATCTCTATCTCTGGCACCGACCCCGGGTGGAGTCCCCAAACCCAGCAGATCCCTGCGGTGCCCTCCCGCGCGGCTCCTCCCGGGGGAGGAAGGTGAGTCTCCCCGGATCTGCCGCTTGTGGGGTCCCTGCTGGAGGAGCAGTGGCCCGACTGTGCCGCGGATCACGGTCAATGGCCACCCCGAGCGGAGAGCCCAGTCCTCGGCTCCATCTCTGCAGCTGGCTTCCCCGCTCCGATACCTGGGAGCTCTGCCGCCCTCAGGCACCCCCGGTCTTCCTGTGACCCCGAGGGTCCTGAGACCACACTGTCCCGGAGGGTTCCACCCCCGCTTAGCCACCAGAGTGATGTCCCTCAGCGGAGCAGATTTTAAAAGTTGCGATTTTGTGCTCCTCGGCTCTATCACTTGCCAGAAGCGGCCGATGGAGGCCCCTCCCCCGCCGTCTATCCTCCCGAATATCACCTCGGATTCACTTCTCCGCACGTCCTACCTTCCAGAAAGTGGTCGCTTTTCTGCTCAGAGAGTTGTTGCTATTCCTTTCTTCAATCTCCTGCTGGGTTTGTAGGTGTTCAGAATGGTTTGATCCCTATCCAGCTGAATTCCTGAGAGGAGACGAAATCCAGGTCTCTTACTCCTCCGCCATCTTGCTCCATCCTCCTGTAAGATACATTTAAAAAATTTTCAACTGTCCAACTTTTTTTACACAGTCCACAAATGTTGATAATACGTAAACAAAAGAAGCTTTATAAAATATCCATGGAACCTGACCATTGTATGACTTCCTCATTTAGATGTATTTCCCTTCTATCAGCTTTATCTTTATATCAGCCTCATGAGAAAGGCAGGTGATGAATTGCTTATACTCATCTACAAAAAGACGAATGCAGAGACCACCGAAGGATCTACACAGACCTGTCAGAAGAGTACTCATCAAGAGGGAACAGCGCAGCTGAGGACTAGAGATCTGAAGCAATGTGATTTATTCCAAGAATAGACAGGTGTTGTTGGCACACGGGCAAAATGGTGGAAATAGCAGAAAGTTATGTGCACACTAAAACCTGGAAAGAACTAGAGAAATAAGTTGGGGTCAGAGGTCGAACCCACTCTACCAGTTCAGGAACCTAGATGTGCGTCTTCATGAGAACACAGAGCACCTGCCAGGATTTTACCTGACTGGCTTGTGTTTCAGATGGATATAATAGGCAGTATATGGACTCTGCAGAGAGCCGTTCCTCTCTACTCCCAAATCTGGAATCCCGGTGATGGCTTTCCACAGGTACAGCAGCGTGGCAGAAAGGAAGACTCAAGTCCAGACGGCGCACACATTGGTAAGAAAGATACAGCCAGGAACGCCTGGGTGGCTCAGTCATTGGGCGCCTGCCTTCGGCTCGGGTCCTGATCCCAGGGTCCTGGGATGGAGCCTCACATCCATCTCCTTGCTCAGCAGGGAGCCTGCTTCTCCCTCTACCCCTCCCCCTGCTTGTGCTCTCTCTCTCTCTCTCTCTCTCTCTTTCTCTCTGTCAAATACATAAATACCATCTTTAAAAAATTAATAAAATGAAATAAATTTTTAAAAAAGAAAGATACAGCCAGACACTAACGTCCTCCACCATTGCAGGATAATTCTCTACCTGCCGGAGGATACACCCTGATATGGAAGAGCAGAGGGGAATTAGAGAGAGTGGAGTGGCCAGGGCCCGTCACTTCGTGGGCGCCCACAGGAATGCGTGTCTGCCACTGCTCAGCTGCTCTTAGGTGCGTGAGTCATAAGAAGCAGAAATGAGGTCAACAGGGAAGACAGATGCCCATTCAGTTCAGCAAACTTCCTCATCAAAACCAGTTTTAAGACCAACAGCCCAGAATCTTAGGGCAGGAAGTTTTTAGTCTGAACACAACTGAGTCAATGTGAACTGTGTGCTCACCTCGTAGGAGATCCTGACAACACTCCCAAATCAGTAAAGCCACTGTGGTCAATTAGCATATTTTTCCATGTATGTGTTCCATATAAAAATAAGAACACATATCTTTATTCAAAACACTAGTGTCCTTAACTGTCCTTAGAGGCAACGTGCCATTAATTTTACTAAACACTGGATGTCACTGTTGCAGTTTTATAATAAAAACATAATTTATGGAAAGAAGAGTTTCCTAATCAATATTCTCAAAATAGCTAGAGAAATTAATTCATATTTTATATTTTTCATTAAAAAGAGATGTATGCCCTTCAAGAAGTCTGGTGGCTTTGCAGGACTGACTGTTTTTAAAGATCAAACCAATGCATACCACATTCTCTGGGCATGTCTCTAAATTATGTGGACATAAGTCAGTTCTGAAGTCCCCTATTTGGAAGTAAGAAGCCCATAGGACTATACAGAGTGCGTGGTGAAGGGCACGTGGCTTTCTGTGAAATCTGAGATGCTCTTTTCCTGGGTGAGCACAAGTTAACTCTTCCTGTAATCATAATCTACACATAAAATTACAAGGTGGTGTTGCCTCCTGTATTTCTGTAATGAAGGATGTGAGCTAATTGCCTGTCACTTCATCCCAGCTGAGAAAATAAGTTTATGTCACATTGTTATAATGACAGAAACCAAGCCAACTGAGCCATGCCGGACTCGGATTGCTTTCTCAGACTTGGATTGCTTTCTCAGATTCGGAAATTGACGTTGCTGCAGAGATTTCTCGTGAAGAATCAAACTGTCAGAATGTGTCGGCATCCCATATTATTTGCTGCATTTGTTAATTGGCTTTCACACAGCAGAGTGCATTGGTGATGTGTCCTGTGATAATCCAATAGTAGCTGGGTGATAGACACCTCAATTTCTTAAATACTGTTTCCATGAAAAGCAATTCTCTAACTCAATTTAGTGAAAACAGTCCAGGTTAGCAAGCCACGTCCACGCAATTGGCATTTTGATAAGTGTAAGTTTTATCAACAGTTATTAAAAAAACTACCAGTTTTTAATAGTATAATGCCTCGGTATACATTTAATTAAAACAGCAATGAATTACATGAATGACTGTCTGACAATTTAGAAAACATTTCAGTTTCTCGGTATCTGAGGTTCATACCAGCATCAGCTATTGTAATGAAGAGACACATGTTCCTCATGTTCCACTGACTTCCCACTCTCCTCAAGCAGCAAATACTTGATACCAACTGTGTACAGAAGACAGAGTCCCTCAGCAGTCATTTGCTACCAAAGAAGTCAGAAGGCATGCAGGCACAGCTTTGGTGCAAAGCTCTTCATTGGTAAGAAGGACATTTAAGACCAAATTTCTCTAAATATTTTAAAGCAAAACATTTCCATTTTTAAAGGTGAAGTTGAGTTAGTCTAAAAAAAAGTGTCTTTGATCCCACCTTTGATGGATAAGAGACCTTCAAAAAACAGTAAAAAAATACAGTGTGAGTGAACACAGAGGGTCAAGGAAGGATGGGTTGTGTAGGGCTTTGGAGGAGGTTTTTTCTCTGGTTCATAGGATGGGTAGGAACATGCTGAAGGTCATAGAAAGAGGCGTGCCTGGCTGGCTCAGTCAGTAGAGCATGAACTCTTGATCTCTGGGTGCATGTAGAGTTGGCAATTAAAAAAAAAAATTAAGGAGATAGTGAAAGCATCCTGTGTAACAACAGGTGGAGGGCTGGGCAATCCTTGGATGGTTTATTTCTTTAAATCATTATTGTTTTTAATTTCATAATTCTCTGACCATAGGGAGGTAAGAGAACAGGAAATATTTGTAGCATTAATATCCGTGAATGGCTTAAAGACATACCTTTCCTTTTCTAGAAGTGAATCATACATTTTTCTTGCCCAAATTTGGAAATAATTCTTCCCTGATATCTGATAAAAATAAGATGATAATTGATATGTGGTGACAATTGACTGAGATGCTTAGTGCTTTATTGTCAGCAATAACTAATTATTAAGTACCTGCTGACTACATCAGCCTGCAAAACTTAATCATAGTAAAGAGGCAATGATTTCATTTGGACTCACAAATAAGAAGAAAATTGAAAAAAAAACTAGAGTTTAAAAAATGTTTCTACCTGTGATAAATAATCCCCACAAGTTCCTCCATCGAGGAAAACAGAATTCAGCTACAAAACTGTTACTTTCCTAAAACCAACACAGACAACATCTTTTTTTTAAAAAAAAGAATGGGTTTGCACTTCAAATAATGCAAAAGCTGTAGTCCTATTAAAATTTGATATGAGTTTTCTTTCATAATAAATGGATATCCTTCACAATATGGAAAGTACTAATTGTTGAGAGAATAAAGTACTTCTAATTAAATGGAAGTATTTTACATCTGTGAGTATGTAAATGAATCATGCATATTGCATTGAGGATGGCTTGAGTGCCCATTATACTAGGTTGAGCTGTAAAATTATCATTTTAAAATATTAATTTATTTTAATAAATTCTTAAAATTTCCACATTCAGATGTAAAAAGTCTGTCTGTTTTTGTTTTAACCAGTTCTATATTTTAAGTACCTAAGATAATCAAGGACTCTGTGCCTATGAAGGGAAATGGAATTTCATTGTTACTTCTTACAAAGTGTTTATTTTAGCGGATTTTCATGAATAAACACTTATTGTGATGCAAAAGTTGAATGAATGAAATAAATCCCCATTTAGTCATAATAATCTTTATAGCAAATTGCTTTCCAGTCCCCAAACTATTTTATTAGAACCAGTGTAAAATTTCAAAATTAACCTTTTTCTGAGTTTATTTTTACTTTCATTTTATACCTCGCTGGCTGTTGAAAATGTTAATGAGAAATAAAATTAAATGAGAGATTAAACGGGGAGAGGAAAACAACAGAATTTATAGGTAATATGCAAAACAATTCATTCACTTTTTAAATAATTGATGTTAAATTAGCTGAAAAGTCCAGAATTTGATCAATTGAGGTGGTTTCTCCTGTTCAGTCCTCCTTTTGCTGAATCATTACCCAATAAGTTTTAAAATGTTTTGAGAATTTTCAAGTGCACAAAAAATATTAGATATGCATCGTATGCCCACACATCAACCATATGACTCAAATTATCAAGATTTTACCATATCTAATCCCTTTTTTGCTTATTTTTTGCAGTTTTTAAAGCAAATTCCAGACACTGAGCCATGTCACTCCCACACACTCCTACATACAGAATTTATAAGAAATTAGGGACATTCTCATTAATAACCAAAATGCTATTGCCATACCTAATGAAAAATAATGTTCATTAGAACCTAATTTTTCTGAATCTTGAATCAGTATCCAAACAAGGACCGCATATTGTGTTCGAGTCCCTGGGACATTTTTACGTAGGGTGTACGCCCACATGTGACACCGATATTTCATGCCTTCACTGTGGATAACATCCGGTCCCTTGTGGTTTAGAATATCCCTCATTCTAACAAAACAAACCAGCAAAGGGGGAAAAAACGAGAGAGAAAGTAAGAGAGAGAGGGAGGGAGAGGGAGAGACAAACCAAGAAACAGACCCTTAACTACACAGAACACACTGATGGTGACCGGAGGGGAGGTGGGCAGGGGATGGGGGAAACAGGTGATGGGAACGAAGGAGGGCACCTGTCGTGATGAGCACCGGGTGATGTATGGAAGTGCTGAATCACTGTATTGTGCACCTGACACTAACATAACACTGTTGTGAATATCCCTCCTTCTAGTGACTTTCTGCTGCTATTTTTTTTAATTGGTTCTTTATCACTGTATTCCCCAGACCAGAAGTCAACTCTTGAAAGGCTTGATTCGGTGTCATGGCTGGTGCTCTCTCTCCAGCTGCAGTAGGACAGAGATACCTACTGTCTGAGTGGCCCATTTTTAGAGATAGCAAGTTTGATCCATTGATGGAGGCCTTGGTGGCAGTCTCTCAGTTGTGAAGTTGTAGGTTACAGGGTTCACCATCAGAAGAGCCAAAGAGAGAAAAGGTGACAGCTGGTGACCGCTAAGGAGTGTGTGTGTGGAAGGGGACCGGGGACCCCGACAGACCTGTGTGCATTTCATTTGTAACCGCTATACTGCTTGCCCTTTGTCACCATGTGCATGCCCTAATTAAAAGAATGGAATATCTTTAACTGAAGTGTATCTTTTTCTCCCCATTGGGTGTCTTTGCCTTGCTCTTGCCGAACCACATGCAAACCAAAATAGAATGCAAACACCTGCTTCCATACTCAAAACTGATTTTTTTAAGTGCAGCTCATGTTTTCATTAATAAAACACAGCTATATTTACCTCGCTCTTTCTCATTAGAAATCAGAAAATAAGTGCATGACACAGCGCTTGTTTTAGGAATGTGAGAGCTATTGGGATGTCTGTTGTAAAAGTCTCACCCTGGAGTTTGGTTTTTCATCTCTACAAACTGGCAGAATGTTGTGTAGACATTGATCCACTTTGAGTATAAAATGTTGAAGTGCCTACGCTCGACAAATATAAATTATTTTTTTCTGTTCATGACGAGTGACTATGTGTGGCTAAGCTTGTCAAGGCAATCTAGAGATCTGTCAAATTAAACTATGATTTCTTCTGCCAACACTCCTGTAATTCACATTCCATAAATAACAGTATTCAAAAGCACCTGTTTTTCCTGACACCACGTCATGTGGCTTTACAGGACCTTCAGTTGCCCCCCCCCTCCCTTGTCTAGGGACACTCCCAATCTCATTTCATAATGTACAGAAGAGAAAGAGAGAAGTTTCTACAGGAGTTGGTGCTAGCTATGGTCTTGTGGGATATGGATACAGAATGAAGCCTTTTCCCATGGGGAGGGGCCAAAAGACCTACCTTCATCCCATTTCACAAATCTCTTTCAAATGGATATTGGCCCCCAGAAATAAAAATTACTCTCTTCACTCTGCTCTCAGCCCAGAGGCTGCTGCCCCTTCAACTAGGAAATGGCCAGGAAGTTGCTGGTTCCACAACAGCTCCAAAATCCAAAAAGGGAACATTTTGGATTGCTCTGATCCCGTTTGTCT
The DNA here is from genome assembly GCF_011800145.1 of Mirounga leonina. Classification (NCBI taxonomy): domain Eukaryota; kingdom Metazoa; phylum Chordata; class Mammalia; order Carnivora; family Phocidae; genus Mirounga; species Mirounga leonina. The sequence goes on along the minus strand of NW_023270320.1, from coordinate 38,944,656 downwards.
TGAAAATGATGCGCATCCCAGATGGTTTAGAACTACCTCGAATGGAACAAGGACACAGTAAAGGGCGCATGAATGGCCAAGAGGAGATAAAGCAGAAGAATCTATCATACGTAGGATTATTCTATGTCATGCTCTTTTTTTTTTTTTATTAGATTTTGGATTTTGAAATAAAGGCAAGCAAACAAGCAAGAACATGCTACTAACACCAAATCTCAAATTCTACCACCGTATTTTGCCATGTAAGTCAACAAGAGCACTAGTGTTATATGAAAAGTCTAAACTGAACTTGGCATCAGATTTTTAACACCACAACACACGCTTTTGTTTCAACAAGGTCTTATGCGATTTCTAAGCATTTTGGCTTTCCACAGGAAAGAATAGAAGGAGTTCAGTCTTGCTCCTACTATTGCCCTGCTCTGTGACCCAAAATGAGGCAAATTCCTTAGCAATCTAATGATTACTTTGCTCATCTATGAGTCAGGGATCATCATTGTCTCTCCTCTATGATACTTCATGTGGTATTAAATTACCCAAGCCATGGAAAGTTTTCAGAAGATACTGAATACTCAAATTATGATTGCCAGCAGAATCTTGTCAATGAAGCGGCATTCGAAGACATGTGAGGATTTTGAAAGCAGTTCTGTGTAGAAAGCAGTATGAAGCATCATATTAATTTATATGCTTGGCTTTATACTTGAAAAACATGCGTCCTTGAAAAGAAAAGTTGCAGCTTGCAATCAGTAATGAGCTGTCTGACTTGGAACAACTTCCTCGGAGTCATGTACCAATAAATAGCTTTTCTCCTCTTGTTATATGTATCGATGCAAAATGCCTGTAATCCCAGCTCCAACAGGATAATTGATTTAAAAAACACTACTAACCGAGTACCACAGTGACCACCATGTGGTCATCATTCTAAACAATTTTTTGCTATTTGTTGCATTTTTTAAATAAGCTTGCAATACATTTATTTGTCAATCATAGAGCAATACAGCTGGAAAAAATAATAAGGAAAACCATGGTTCTAATGGGCATGGGTCCTATCGTGTGCAGGACTTCACCTGTATGTCTAACCCACGTGACCATGTTGTCACATCAAAGGCTGAACGATACCAGAGTCCTGCTCGTTGCATTCTTCATGCACTGGCATATTCCAGAGATTTAGAAAATAGGATGCACTGTGTTTGGGCACCTTTTTTTTTCCCCCGTAGGGATAATAAAAAGACTTTGTTGGCTCTGCTGATAGGACAAAGCTAGGTTCCCTAAGACTCTAAGGATGGGAACCAGGGCAAGTTGGGAGGATATTGTGGAAGGAGAATTGGAGTGCTCCTCAGTTGATGGGGGCAGGAGGGAGGGACGTTTGGGGTTGCCCGGCGGGGGAGAGCCTGGCCCAGGCTGGGGTGGGGGGAAGGCTGTGGAGTGTAGGGGCACTGAGTAGGAACTGTCCCCCGAGAGCAGGCAGGAGGGCCCTGCAGAGAAGGGCAGCCTGTCCCTCCCGAGTCCCAGGCAGGGGCAGAGGTGCTGGAAGGCAGAGCTCGGGACCAGAAGGCGCAGCTGAAATGAGGCTGAAATGAGCGGGTCTGCAGGTCACTGTCGCCCAGCCCCAGTCACGAAGGCTGACAACGTCACACTGAAGCTGGAGGAACCACTGATGTAGCTGTCTGCCTCCATGAGAGAGGCCTGGGGAGATTTTTATGAGGAGGGATGAAGGAATTTTCCTGAATGAAGCATTTAATCTTTTCTTGTGACTACAACACCTTATCCTCCACTTTCTGAACCATTTATTTAATATATATACAAATATCTAAATTTAACTGGCATTAGTTTCAGGGGACCTCATACTTACTCAGAAAGCTAACATGGAAATGTTCTGATTGCAAAAATAAAGAAAGAAAAACCACCTGTGAAGGCCATCCCACGGCACACTGGCGTTAACTTTCTGAAAAGTCATCCCCTTCTTGCTTTACTATTTGACTTTTACTCAACCTTATGTTGTGCGGGGCCCTCTGTCATGATGCAGGCAATTCAAGAAAACACTTAAAAAAAAGACTATTCTAATAATAATTTAAAAAAAATAATAGAAAGAGGGAAAATAAAAGGGCTATTTTTTAAAAGCTAAAAATATAGTAAGCATTGAAGTGATTCGGTTTCATTCTAAGAAGGTCAAGATAAGTGATTGGAAGGTGATAGAACATAGGCAGGTTGATTGGTCAGGACTGGACCTCGTGTGACTCCCGTTCCTGACAGTTCCATCACACTTTGGGGAGTGAGTGCAACACCCCAAAGGAGAGGTAGCTAACCTCAGCCCTATCCGTGACTTGCAGAAACCTCTGCCTGGTTTTGATAATGCTCTGCTTCCTGTCCCTTCTTTCTCAGAGCTCTTCAGAAACGTAGCCTGAGACTCAGCAGGGAAGAGAAAATTCTCCCACACTTGGTCATTCCCAACTTTGTGAGTTCAAATGGGGAATTACTCCGCAGGAGAAATCTAGTGAGAAGTCAAGTGACTTGGAACAACTTTCTCGGAGACATGTACCAACAAATAGCTTTTCTCCTCTTGTTATATGTATTGATGCAAAATGCCTGTAATCCCAGCTCCAACCTTGATAAATCAAGGTGAGAAGAGCTGGCCTTTGCAACATGTTTGAGAAGCCCTCACAAGCCACCTTGTTGCCCAGGAGAGAGGGACCTCATGCTACCCGCGGGCTGATCCTGCACGGCCAACTCCACCATTAACCCCCTGTTTCCTCCCACGTCTGCAAAATGAGGGGACATGACAACCACTTCCCTGGGTTGGGGAGATTATATCCTGTGAGGTGCTTCATAAATGAGAACTTCCCGTTATAATGGGCCCCAAGCCCAGCTGTGAGAACCACGTCACAGGGTAACCCACGGGGCTATCCCACGGTCACCTCAACGTGAGTTGTAGGACAGGAGCTCACATAATTCTGAGAGTCTCACCTTGTTAGAGAGAAGCATCTAGAACATGAGCTCTCCTCAGGTCAACCTCAGTAGCTAGGCTGCCAGAGTCCAAACCCATCATAAACAAAAGAGAACTTGGCGGCAGTGAATGGAGAAGAAAGCGGTGACCTCCAGCCGACTCGCAGACGTACTGGGATGGGTCATAATTCTGAAGAGATAGTGGCAAAATCATCTGATTTAGAACAATGTGGAGCAGGATTCTGAGGGCAAGCTTTTCACCGCAGTATTTTGATAGTTTGGTTTTAAACCAAATGTTCTTACTAGAATTTTGACGCTTTGGCTCCAAATGGCATTTGTTTTCATGTGTTTGAATATCTAATCATACACGCTTTTGTCAAGATTACATTAGATGATCCTATTTGTTGCAAGAAAAACTTAGGGAAATATCAGTCAGAATGGAAAAAGATAGAAAACAGTTTTTAAAGACACTGGGGAGGCAAAATGGACCTGATCAGCCCGTGTCTATTTCATGTAGAAAATCGAGTTATAATTCTAAATGATCCTTTCAGGATGCACAATGATCAGAGTGGAATAAGATTTCGGGAGGTGCTAGCTTTTTAAAATAATCCCATTTTCTGGGCCCCTGGTGCATGTAAATCTCATTCCTGTTAGGGCAGAGTATCCCCTTTAGATCCGAGAGTTTAGCCATTTGTGATGTTTCTGTGCTAGAATAAAAGTTCCCGATAGTGGGTATCACAACCACTCTGTGAGGACAAGCTAGCTTTGCATTTCACAAAAGCAGCATCAGAGAAGGAAAGCCCCTCTCCTCATTAAAAATATTGGTAGTTTATAGGCAGGTCACTGTGCTAACTGTTCAACATGAAGTGTTTGGTCAGGGCAGAGACACAGGCTTCCCTGTCCAGGTCAGACAGCAGGATACCTCAGTGTTATCTTCTGCTTCTGTTGCAGTCTGGTGAGGAGGCTCACTCCGTGGTTTCCGGGCAGTGGTTCAGAGTGCATCCCTCCTTTACGGATTCAGTAAACCCCGCTCAGACTCCCTCCTTGCCTGGAAGGTTCCAACAGAGAGCTGAACTGAGAGGAACAGATTCAAATATGTGCACACATCATTCTCTAAATTCTGAGTGGAGGCAGTCACTTGCCTGAATATTATTTGAACTAGTTTAACAAAGTAAATAAAATGAAAATAGGAGGTAAAATGCTTCCCTCAAATATTACTTGCCCCAACTACCCGAATTACCACCGGGACCTTTCAGATAAATGTGAAACCTAACGATTCACACAGACAAGGTGGAATTAGGTAAGTGTATGGTCCTTCTGTTGACCCACCGCAGAAATATATATGCTTACTGTCTCAGTAAAACATTATTTCTTCCTTTATATTATAACAAGGTTACTGTGTCAATGGAAACCTAGAATTTATTTTTTTTCAAATTGATTTATTTTAACCTTCCTAATTTGAATGGAGAATGTAAAATAAAGATTTAGAAGACCTGCAAATAGATGGATGGTTTTGGGGAAAAAAGAAGGAAAGAAAGATAATTTGAAAATGCACTGAGATTCTTAGGTGGAAAGAATCATGGCAGACCGGTTTGAGTTTCCTGTTTGATTGAGGGACTGATGTGAAGAACAGATGTTTTGAGTCAAGACTGGGATGCTGACCACAGGAGGCTGCTGACGGCAGCGTGGGCAGGTGGGTAGTCCAGGGCGGGGAGAGCCAGATACAGGGGTGGGGTGGGGAGCACACTTCCCCATGCAGGCCAGTCCCACTGTCCATAATTCTGGGCTGTGAGTCATGCTGACAGTTACTATGTGGTTAGCTCCAAGTGTTTCCCAAACACCTGCTGGAGACACGGTTTTCTGACATGTTGCCCATGACTTCATGAGGAACACAGCATTGTCCGGATTAGCACCTACATAGGGCTCCAGAAGAAAGACAGGACACAAAGGGAGATGAATAAGGGGACACACCTATGGGGGCAGAAGGCCTGGAGTGAGGAGAAGGCCCATCTGATAGGCTGCACTTATAGTGAGACTCCGTGTGTCTGCTCAGAGGACAAGGTGGGTACGCTCAGTGGTTGGAATCAGAGGTGCACTGAGCCGATTGTTGAAGTAAAGCCAAGGCATGGAAAGAGTTAACCAGGGAGGAGAGAAATTAGATTAATAGCTGCACGATGACAGACATCAAACTGAGAGTCATAAAGGGTTTGAAGGCAATTGATGGAGAGGGCTGGTAAGGTCTGAGTGAGCTCTCGCTGTGTGGACGGAAAACACGCCTGGAGAATTTCAGTGCATTCCTGGTTCAGTGGTGAGAACAGCGCTCACGGAGATGTGAAAACCAAATGACAGATGATGGAGAGGCAGATTCTAGCATAATCCTGTTTTCAAATGACAGTGTGTAAATCGGTCTGTGTATTGTCTAGGAAATGTAGTTAATTGCTCTCTCCCTAGAGATAATTCTAGTGGCCCTGAATTGTCAGTTCGATGCTTTTTACTCCCTCTCTTTGAACCATGCAGAGCAATATTTTCAGATAAATAGACGCTGTTTATTAATTCCTAGGCATGTTGTCTCTAAATAGGCCACCCCACGTTCCTACTTTAAATGATCTGTGACTTGTAGGTCACATGTGAGTATGAGATCCTCCTTCCTGGAGAAACGTACAGGCTACCGAACCCCTAATTTCTTTGGGGCCACAGAGACTTGTCTTATCTCAATTGGGTGCAGAAGTAAAGAGCAGGAAAAACAAAACAAGAACTTCTGAAAAGAAATACATTTAAAGCACAAAACATTCTATTACCCAAATGAGACAACTTTTAGCTCTCCCATTTGCTATGTGAAATTTCTTTCCTGCACTCCAGTATGGTAACCCAATATGAGCAAATTCAATTTGGGTGATTAATGAGTATCAGCTGAAGGGGTAAGCCCCATTCATGGAAGGATTTCAGGGAAATCCACAGGAAGGTTTCTTTCTGTGAAATGTTCAGAAGCTCTAGATACTTCTCCTTAACTTAGTTCCCATCCTCCGATTTGTTTGGGCAGCAGGAACTGGGGCGGACACGTGGACACAGGATCGACCAAGGCTAGGGAGACCCGAGGGTGACTTAGGGCCAGTGTAGACGCCAAAGGGGACAAAAGAATTATACTTTGTCGAACATTAACAACTAGTCACCGTACTAGGATTTTTATTTATCTAAACTTACGCCTCTCAACAGTCCATAGGTTTGGGCAACACTTCCCCATGTTATAGGGGTTCACAGCACTCAGGGTTGAAATATAAACGTTCCAAAAGCTCATGCTTTCTCTTCCCTAACCTGCGCTGGTGCAGTCTGTAAGGGGGAGACCCTAGCCCAGCACGGGTCCACGAGGAAAGGCCAGCTACCCCGGGCCTGCTCTGTGTGTAGGAACCCATTGAAGGAATACCTCCCCTAGACAGGGGCTGGGGCGTCCCTTAGGGCAAGCAGGTATTTAACTTGAAACCTAAAAGGTGGGAAGTTTTATAAGAAATGTTGGAGAAATGGGTGGGAAAAGAGGAAGTGAAATTGTTTTGAATTGGGGGACCATATTAGGCACCAATTTGCAAGTAAGATATGAAGTCCTATGGAAAGAATTTAAAAAGTCAAATATTTTCAAAATGAATAGTGTCATGAAAATGAACTTCTCTTATCTAATCCAAGCTGAGGAAGCATGAAATGCTCTTAGGCAAGTGGACTGGCACTTAATCATCTTTGCTTTTTAATGTAACTTTAGGCAAGTCACTTAACCTCTTCATGCCTGCTTTTCCTGACCAGTAAAATGGTACTAGAGATGATAAAATTGGGTTAATAGTAGATAACTAGAACATCATATCGACATTGAATGTGATGGCATGTGAAAACATTTGCAAGATATTCTCAAATATGAATTGCTTCCCGTTGATCATCTTTATGGTGGCAGGACACTGTAGAAATGGGAAAGAATTGAAAACCCTAATCTCTGATCTATGGAGACTGCAGGGCAGAAAAAGGAGGCAATGGATGTTTACAATAAGAAGAGAAGTGCAACCATGTAACATGACCTAGAAAAGCTTTCCGAAAAGGTCTCAGGAGACCTAGCAGGATTTTAGACACATGAAGTTATCTTCAGAGCATTGGTGTTAGAATTTGTAGGAAGGTCCAAGTAGCAAGAGGCATTGTGAGTTTCATCAGGGGTATGCTGTTGTCCTTCTTCAGAGTCCAGAGTTGGGCAAGGATTGGTCTCATTTCACAAGATGTATTTCAATAGCAAGGAAAACATGATTTGTTTCTTTCTTTACCTTACAATGAAATTCCATTCTTTACTTAAATACATTCTATGTCAATGCTTTTTCTAGCTGCCTTCCTAAATGTTCTTTCAGTATTTGTAAGTTCAGTCCCATCTGCTAAAAACTACTATTTTCATGAAACACTATTATCATAAGTCAAACATTTTACATCCATTTCTTTTTTAACAATGTTATTTTGATGAAACATCATCATCCATAACATCATTTTAAAGGGAAATAAATCATTCTGGTTTTTTTTCCTCCATTTTCAGCCTGAAGGAGTAGATAATTTCTTAAAGCTCCATGACAAAATCAAAGAGTTGTCAGATGACCAAAAGTAAATGATAACGAAAAGTGATTTATTGGGTTTTTAGCACTTTAAAACAGATGTTTTCCCCAGTGGATTTGAAATACGGGGTGTCTGTGTTTTTTTTTTTTTTTTTTTTTTTTCCTTCAACCTAATCTGCTAAGTAGATATTTCAGGAAGATGTGTGAAACTGAAGAAAGATGTCTGTGCTGGAAATGCACATCTGGACGAGATCAGCAGATCGTAGGGAAAACCACAAGATTGGGGGGATCAGCAGGAGAGTGAGCGTGGCTGGAGGGAACAGGAAGCGTGGCATCCATCCTTGCTCTAATATGCGCTTATAGGTACCTGGGGTGCTTCCCTTCCCGTTGCTATACAGTGCTCTGTGCTGTGAAAGTCTCCCCTTTAATTTATGCATTGCATTGTTGATAGACATTTTGATGTCTTCCAGTGTGGTTCGAATACAATGCTTCTATAAACATGCTTGCACATGTAACCTGGTATGCACACATGTGTGGTGTCTATGTGCATGTATGGTGCACACTTGCATTAGTTTCTCTAGGATATCTGTGCCCGAGAGAGATGCTGGTCATAGAACATGAATAACTTAATAATGTTTCTACAGTTGTGAAACTCAAAAAGAGAGTATGACGACATAGAGTTATTTTCATTAAAGTTAAGGTAAATTTGGCAGCAAGATTAACGTAGGGCTCTTTTGGGTTTCCCTGTAGCCTGCTCAGTGTGAGCATTTGCATGTTACACTGGAAAAATAGAAATGTGTTTGCTTAGGGGACGTCGCCCCGGCTTTCATATTCCTTACTATATAGCATGCTTCCTATATTATTAAATGATATACTATATATAATGTTATCATACTATATATTGCCATATTACAAATGGAAGTCTTATGCATAGCAACCATGTGAAAGTTTCCCTAATTCTAATTTCTCAGATTTTCCACGCATGAAATCATATCACTAGACAATGACAATTTCATTCTTCCTTTCTAAGCTGTACATTTTGTTGTATTTCTCTTGCTTTTCTGCACTGCCCAGAAACTGCATCGTACATCAGGGGAAATGGTGATAGGGGCGTTCTCGCCTCTCATAGCTTTCCAGGGAAATTATTTTGATGTTCACCATTGAGGTGCTGTCTGAGGTTTCAGAAGGTCCTCATTAGTATAACATGGAGATTATATCCCATTTGTCAACATTCAGCTAACAATATTTCTATAGTTAACAATATATTTTTTATTACTGGAATGTTCAGAAACATATTTTTGTAATTTCAAAACACATGGAATGTTTGTGAGATTTTTTGGTTGTTTCTTTTCTAGTTTATTTGCTGGTAATGAAGAGAATGCTTTTTTCCCTGTGCCTAAGTTAAATCTTATGTAGAAGTCCAGTTTAAAGAAAAATAGGTACAGTTATGGAGAAGGAATTAAATTTGTAAAGTCCTAAAATATAAATGCTGAACTAGGACATCAGAAGCTATGTCATTAATATCTTGGGTTGAGTTTTGTTTGTTTTTATTTTTTCTAGACGTTGGGCTTTATTTGTAGGTCACTCCCATGTCTCCAACATTCATAATTTGTATTTAGGGAAGTCAGTAACATCCGCCAATGTGAGGAGCACCGGAAGAGCTATTTCCTGAAGATTGAAGATCATCCTAGGTTCAGTTGCTTTTATTTTAAAGAGAAATTTTTAGCTACATTGAACACAAACAACACAATGTGTTTACTCCCCCACAATTTTAATTCAAAAGGTTAATATGTCATAGAAATAAAGAGGGAAGAGAAATTTAAGATCTACTACAAATATACTCTATTAATTATTTTTTAACCATTTTAAAACAAGAGTGAACTGCTAGATGTGTTTTGCCAAACTACTATAAATCTGGAAAGCTGTGTTTCCAAAAATAGTAGTTTTATTCTTTAGCTCATTTATTCTTATTTTCCTCTATTTTTGGTGATATATTGAGAATGCCATTTAATTATTTTAAAGAAATTAAGAGAGTTGTTCTCCTCACTGCAAGTTCTATAAGGACAAAGGAAGAAAAATCAGAAATACTTATCAACCTACAAGTAAGCTTAATAATGATATGGAACTAAAGTCATGAATGGATTAAAATTGGGACTAAAATCTAGCAAGATATACAATTCTATAAAATATATAGTTTCTAATGTACTTTCAAAAGCACTTAATAACAGAGTACACTCTATTTTCAAAGAATAATGTTTTCCCTGGGACCCAGTAAGCTATGATTTCCCAGGACGAGATACTGTCCCTTCCTCTGGAAAAAAATATTTATTATTTTCAGGTAAAAAGTAATAAAAAGCGTTTTTTCTGTGGCTGTTCATGCACTCTTCGAGCTATTTTGAAAACAGGGAAAGGAAAAATCAAAATGAGAATTCTAATGGACATACTTTCTAAAGCTTAAAATTCATGTTTCTTAAAATTCAACTTGGTCCATAATTTTTCAGTTATAAGACCATTTTGATCTAGTAATCTATGACTTAAGTGTTCAAGTGCCTTTATTTTATTGATTTAAGTCATCTCTCCACCCAAGGTGGGACTTGCACTCAGGACTCCGAGATCGAGTCGCATGCTCCTTTGACTGAGCCAGCCAGGCGCCCCCGGTGCTTGAGTGTTTTAAATGTGCTGGTCTTTCAAACACAAGGAGTACAGCTAAGTCTTCGGGGAGACAGCCCCTCTTGCTCTTCCCCTTCTGAGGTTGCCGGCAGGGACCCATGCTCCTCAGACTCTGGCCCCCTGTGGAAGGCATGAGTTTGAGTGGCACGTTCTGGAGCGTGACGGGAAGAAGAAATAATCCTATATCAGGGGGGAAAGTAACATCGTACATTGATTTAAATATTAGTATATCAAATCAAATTTCTCAGAGGACCTGTATGCACTCTAACAGGTGTACAAACTGGTGGGCGTCATTTTCTATCTGTCCTAAGTCGGAGGCTGCTGGGGGCACTGGAGGCCTGAATTTCACTTGGATTTTTTCTCAAAATATTCAACACCTACTTCTGTCTGTCCTGGTACCTCTGTCAGCCATCTCTACTTTGTAGAGTGAGTCAGGGCTTACCAAATAGGCCTGACCTACAGTCGGATTTCTCTCGTTATTTTCTGGAATGTGCCATCACATCAATCTACCCTGAGAAACACATCTCTGCTCTGATCTTTTATGTGATGAGAACGGATTGAATTTTACTGATTTTTGGTCCTTGTACATGTCACACTCAGGAACACACCTGTACAATTCCCAGAGTTCCCTTATAGTTCCTACTGTGAACATTGTGATCGTTTTGGCAAAAATCAATAAAAGTTCTCAAAAAGAAACTGGTGAGAAAAGCAAAGAGATACATCATGATAGCAGAAGTGCTACACTGGATTAAAGCAAGCGTCTGCCTAGTTGGGTTCTGCTCCTGGTAAGGGCATCCTTAGAGGGTCTGACATGGGTTCGTGGTGGCTTTATGGACTTTTCAAGTGGTGATCATGGGGCAAGCATTTTCCCAGATGTCAGAGACCTCTTTTCCATGTATCAGCTCAAATGTCAGTTTTCCTGCCCAACTACGTTCAATCCAGAGTACTGCAGATTTAAAAATCTGGACAGCACTTTAGAGATCATCCAGAATGCTAAGGACATTTAATATTTAAACAATGAGTCAAAAGCTCTTTGTATGATCCGACAAGCTATATAAAAATAGACATTCCTTGGAATTATTAAAGCTCTTCATTAGGATTCTGGTTGAGTAATCACTCAGAAAAGTGCTTTCTGAAAAGAATACTGTTTTTACACACAATCAGTTTTTCTGTGTTTTGATAGACAGAATCAATAGCTACCAACTGTTCATTGGGGCCCAACTACCAAACCACCAGCTCTCAATGCAGAGCCTCTTGGTTCAAAATAATATGTCTAAACCCATGCTTTATAAATTCCGACTCTATTTCCCCCAAGCTAACCACTGTTTGTCACAGAGCAGAGTCTAGCTCTCCATACCGGGATCGCCCCCACACCCCCCATGCCTTCCAGCTGGGATGACCTGTGATGATTCTGCCCGTCAGCCACGTGAATCAGGTCCTTAAAGAAGTTATGCTCACTCACTCTCAGAGTTCAGCTTTAAAAAATTCTTCCTGTTTATATGGCTGATAATCATCATCGAAAGTAGTTGGAATACCTCATTCATTTACTTACTGCTTCTAAAACTCTTCCAAAATAATTATCCCTTTATTTGAGAAAATAATATGATTATATGTGTACATATAAACAGAATATGTTTATATATAATATATACATATCACATGTCTATTTAATATGTCTCTATAGCTTATATATATACAGAATCTATACAATAAAGAATATAAGCCATATATATATGTGTGTATATATATATAATGAATCTATACCAAAGTTATCTGTGGTTGCAGCTTAAAGATGGTATAGAATGACTCTGCACACATCAGCCTAATCAGTGTTACTTTTGAGTTTTTCAGAGAGAAATAGATTTACAAGATTACCTTGCTGACTTTTTATATTTCACTTAGAGATCGCAGAGTTCTCAAGAAGAAATAGGCTAGAAACACATTAATTTGTAAGGCAATTTTAAAAGCTATTTTTCTGTTTAAAAATAAATTAGCACTCATTTTTAATTACACCAGTAAAAATGACTACTTTTAGAATCTGTATGATATGCAACGAACACTTAAATTTTTACTGCAATTAAATTTAGCTTCTTTTCAAAGCACCTAAATGTTAGAAGTGTCTGAGAGGGACAAGCTGATTTTAATTCAGTATTCAAATCAATTCATCCTTGCTTTAATTTAACATCTCTTTCTATATATCCCCTGTATGTAATAGGATGTTTCTGCAAATATTATAATTTATTATAACAGCAAAAAAACCCCACAACTGTTCAGTTTCCTCTAGTATTTCAATAATTAGTGCCTAACAGAGTTAGCCCTACCAAACATCATAAATTCTTGAGTTAGTTCTAGAATTTCTGTGTAAAAACAGTCAGGAACTCTTCTGTATATTGCAAAGTCCTCAGCAACACTATTAGCTTCAAATAAAACCGGGATAGTTTGCTATCTTCAGAGCGACACCAACTCATTCTCTAAAGCCCACAAATTAATTCCAGTCTCTCAGTGATGTTTCTGTTGTCAGCAGGGAGTTCAGCATGTGTTCCAAGGGACGTTTGGAATAATTGTCATCATACAGTTGAATAGGAACTTAGTCCTGGTGCACAGTGAATGGTCATACCCAACACCGTATTCATACTCTTCACATGTACTTGAGTGTAAAGAGGTTCTTTTAAATCAGAATTATTCTACCTTGCAAGAAGCAAGGAATATTATTTTTCTTTTAATATTTTACTCTACCTTTCATCCACAAGACTTTATAAATACAATGTATTATAAACTATATGAATCAATTTGAATTCCCAACATTGTATAGATCAAATTTAGCTTTGAAATACCCTATTCTAAATAAACTATTATAGTATTCTTTACTTACGATACTCTTTTAAAAATGCTTTTTGTCATAATCAACCTGTTGTTCTGAGAATCTTCACCAAGACAAAGATGTACTAAATGTACTAAAATCCCTCAACCCTAGAGTACCATTAGGATTTTATTTCCATCCAAATTAAGCATCATTTGCAGTTGGTCCATTATGGAAGGAATTCTCTTGATAAGAAAGACTTTTTAAGATGGAAAAAAATCTAAATTCCTGCATCCACACTATAATTGTCTTGTTCAGTGAAAATGTTTTTTTGAAAATTTGTTGGTATGTAATGCCACCACATAATTAGCCCCTTACTCTGAGCAACTTTGTAATCAGTAAGCACCGCATGACGCGAGCAGTCTCCTTCCATAGGAAACTTCGATAAAATGGTCTTTTCATTTTAAATTTATAATTTCCAAGTGAAAAATAATGACTTCTTCAAAAATATAATTTTTGTTTTTATGTGTAATCTCTACTTCGTGCATGAGATTCCCCACATCGCTTAGGTTTTAAGATGTATGGTGGGGGATAAGCTGGTGTAAACCTGCTCATGCCAGGCCTGGTGAGGAAATCTCTGAATATGGAAGGAGACTAGTAATAATAACTAGCACAAAAGCTTTTCTACATTCTCAGATGACTTTGGAAAATTTTAGCCCAAACATAATCACTACTCTACAAAAGTAAGGAGTCTGATAGTTGCACCTTTGACTATAAATGTCCATTGAAAGTCATTGACCTTAAAATGGTCTTCCTAAGTTTCTGACAAATGTGCAGGATTGACCAAGTTTCTGTGCCTCCCTCCTGTCATTTCCTCAGGCTTGTCTTCAAGCCGTGATTCCAGGTAGCAAGTAAACTCTTAGGAAAAGCAAGAAGTGCACCTGGGAAGCTATTGCAGAATGATAATGATGCACCAGAGAGGGAAGTAAAGTAGAACAGCTTCCCCAGACTGATTTCTTACCTCCCCAGGGTAAGTAGGTCTGAATACTTGCATCTTTGGTTTCTTTCTTTCTTCCTCTTGTGTTCTTTATGCCTATTCCATGAGGCTGAAGGCATCCCGTTTCTAAGAGCATTGTTTCTCCTTGGTTTCCTTTACTAATGAGAACTGGCTGGGAATCAGAACTGGGTATGCATTTCTTCTCTAGCAATGGGCACTAGAAAGCTTCACTCATTTCTAAGATGGGAATAATGCTCCCAACCTTCTAGGAATTGTAACAGAATTTGAATGAGAAAGTTTACCTACTAAACAGGAAAGTGCTTTACAAAGACAACAGAGGTCTTTTAAGTCAGAAACTATAAAGAGCTTACCCTACATGCCCAGATAGATAAGGAGGTAGATAGATGACAGATAGATAATAATGATAATAATAACAATAATGATAGACAGATGGTAAATGTAGATATATAGATATTCAGAAACCCCAGGCATCTGGGTCTGACCTTACTTTGTGTCAGAATAACATTGTGAAGTCAGGCCCCTCAACGCCAGAACTCCCCAAAGCAACACGACGAGAGCTGAATGAAGAACAGCCCACAGAACCAGTGGAATCGTTCCGTTGGAAAGGCACCCTGGAATACGAATTTCCTCTGCTTCTAAAGGGAAAAGAGGCTTCTGGGAGTTTCTTATAGCCTGGCTGGGAAGGACCTGGGTGATCTCACCAGGGGAATGAAAACTGAGGGCTTCCATCGCCTTTGAAATGTGAACACCTAGAAAGATAAGCTTCAATCCCCCTGGAGGTCTCGGGGCTATTTCACCTCCCTCAGAGTAAACCAGGTGTCTACCATGGATATGACCCCAAGGCTCTTGTGAGATAACGGATAAATTATCATTTTGGTTGGAAGCTAAGTGCTCCACCATTAGGGACACACATGGTGACAGAGTAATCCTCATGGTGGGTGGAAAGGAACATATTTTGGGGGAAATTGAAAGCTCCTGCAGCCAAGCCCCCAGGAAGGTCCTCCATGCCTCTGGGCAGTCCCACCTGTGTGTGTGGAGGACCCTGCAGGGCCGGCAGTCTGGAGAGATGGCAGCCAGGCTGCATTCCGGGCCACTGACAACAGATGCCCCACTCCAAGCTGAACACAGAAGTGCACTGGGCTTCGTAGGGCAAGTCCTCTCAGCATCCAGGTCCACCAGCATCTGCAGGGGCACCAGCCCACCTTCCGTGCACCTGACCCTCACCTCTGCTCCCCTGCGCCCTGGGGGATTGTCTACACTGCATCTCCTGGTGCAGAAATCATTCACTCCAGGGGTGCACCGCAGCGCCTGACTCCTCCTGCAGTCTGACTCCCCTCCGTGCCCACTGGTCAGCCTCTGCTCACCGAGCCCTGGGAGCGTTCCCGTTGCCCGGTGACTCTGGACCTCCACTGGCCTCGGCATCTGGACAACTTGTCACTTGTCCA
Organism: Mirounga leonina; assembly: GCF_011800145.1. Taxonomy (NCBI): domain Eukaryota; kingdom Metazoa; phylum Chordata; class Mammalia; order Carnivora; family Phocidae; genus Mirounga; species Mirounga leonina. The sequence continues at coordinate 38,929,218 of NW_023270320.1, read as the reverse complement.
ATGGGCTGCAATCACCTCTTCTTCCCCGAGGGCAGGGCCCCTGAAAGTGCGTCCTTCCTGGGGCGGTATCCCTCAACCCTAGAGTACCATTAGGATTTTATTTCCAACCTGTTGGCCAACAACAACCTGCATTTCAAATCTGGCCTGCTGCCTATATTTGAATATAAAGGTTTATTTGAATATTGACACGTACCTTGGTTTACCAATTGTCTGTGGGAACCATAATGGCGGGAGTGAGTAAGTGTGACAGGAACTGAACAGCCCTTCGAGGCAAAGATGATTCATGCTGGGCCCTTTACAGAACGTGTTTGCTCACCTCTGCTTTATATGAAACCTCCCCTATCAAAATCACCGTGTATTTTGCTTTCTGATTGGACCCAGACAGATATATTTCTTATTTAGCTTTACTTTAATAAAAATTTGCCAACAAAGGACTCTAAGTGTGTTATTCTTGACTATAATTAAAAACCCTGCATATTTGTATAACGTAACTTCCCAGAGACCTTTTGAAGAGTTCATAGTTACTAAATAGGTTTTGGTATGTATACCAAGTAGAGGTGATTTGGAAGTGATTGAGAAGGCCAGAAGAATAAAAGCTGCCACCCAGGCTTAGAAACTGGCTAGTCGGAGTGCTTGTAAATAATTCCTATGGGTCTCATGACTGTATCTCAAGCTCACCCACAGATCAAAGTGGGGAAGATACCAAGTCCAGACCTCAATTCAAGTGGGGCGGCAGATATGTTTTAATTTGTTTTATAGGCTGGGCTTCTGAAAAATGATGTTTTCTTTTTTGAAAAATAAAGTCTCCCATACTCAAAAGTCTCAAAACTACAGATAAAATGGTCTCATTTTACAAATAGGGAAAGTAAATCTGGGAGAGGTTGACTGTTACTTGACATTACAAAGCTAGTTTGTGGCAGAGTCAAAGGAAGGCAGCAAATCGGACCCTGGAATGAAATCCCACTGGCAGCGCATCACACCAGATGTCTGTCTTCATGAAACCCTCCCCAGCCAAAGGGGGTGCACATGTCGGGCTTTGGAAGGACAACACCATGAAGAATGCTCCAACCTGGAGGAGAGACAATATAAAAGAATTCAGCTCAGTCTTTCGTGGTGTGACCTACATGGATTATGAAAATAACATGAAATGGAAAACCATGGTTTTCTGTTACTTACATATCCATAACATATGCACGTACTTCTAAAACGATACCACAATGTGAAAATCTCATTGAGAACTGAGCCTCCCTGATACTCACTTTGAAATTCCAGAGCTTACGTCATGTAGTCTTTAGTGATGCTAGAATGTTCACTAGCTTAACCAAATTTCAGCAGACTCCAAACAGTAAATACTAACTCTGTCAATTTAGTCCATTCAATGTAATTACCATGAGCTTAAGTTTCAGGTAATTATTCAAATGAATGGAAACCCAGAACCTCATAGGTTTTGTTCAAAAAAGGGGAACATTCTTTAGATTTGTGGTTACCCGAGGGGATAGCCTTCATGATTCACATGTAAAGATGCTCTAACAAATTTGACAGAAGCACTCTGGTGCTGAAATTTCATCCCTGTATTGAAATATCTTGAAACAGTTATTCTATTTTTATTTCTCCTGCAATTATGGCAGTTATTGCCTGGGCAATTATTAATTATAACATATATAATCTTTGCATAATAAATTCATCATACATCATTTTATGTGTCATCTTTGCAAATGTGAGCAAAATCCATGCTTGACTCTGCTCTTTTCTCACTTTTATTGAGGATTACGTTCTATTTTCAGTGTTCTTGATGTCACATGAGGGATGAAAGTAGGTCGTGTAAATCAGGCACACTGTTCAGACCTGAGTGATCCCAGACCTCATTTCTTTGGCTGGCCTTATGTTTCCTCCACTACCAGAAGCTGGTTTCTGCGTGGCGTCCCAGAGCTTGTCACATTAGGGAAAGGGACACTCGCATGGACAGTGTGGTTCATAGGAAATGGCTGACATGGTGACCCGGTGGGTGCCTGGTGCCCAGTCCCTCCCCAGTCCTGGTGCTGGGACGGCAGGAAGCCCGTAGCCCTGGGCCCTCTGGCCACGCACTGGGCCCTTCCCGCGGGCTGCCAAGACTTCTCAGCTTTGAGCCCCCCATGAGAGCCACAGGACACGTTAAGGGGCTAACTCTAGCGCCTGTATCAGGTTACGGGACTTTTGCACTATTTGTCTTCTTGGTCGGCAGTAGAATGAAAATGTAGCAGCTCAGTTAGAATCCAAGCCATTATTTCCAACCGACTTTGAACCCAGGGCAATCTCTGTGACCTGGCCGAGTTCCTCAGTGCCTCTAGCTTTCAGCTAAGGATTGCCTCCGATTCTAAGATAATGCTTACAGAAGCAAGGCTTTGCCAGACATTTCCCACCAAAGTCTCATATACTGCATATTTAAAGAATTCCAACAGATCAATAAGAGCACTTTTTTAAACACAAAATATGGTGAAAACACCAGTTAAGTCTAAGCAGAACATAATATCCAAATGCCTAATTAGCTACTGGAAAGGTGCCCAGCAACATTATTCTTCAAAAACGTGCAAACTGCAGCTGGAATGTGTTACCACTATAGACCCATCGGTAGGGCTGAACTTGAAACAAATGAACAAACCAAAACAAAGATTGTCAATATTGCAGAAAGTATTGGAATATTGGGAAATTTTGGCAGGTATTAAGAAAAGCGTGGAAGGGGCAGAACCCGCATACACTGCTGGAGAGAGTGGAGCTCGCCCTGCTGGATGGTTGGTCGGCAGGGAGCACTGAGCTAGAAGTAAGGTCTGGCCCAGCACCAGGCATTGTGCTCCTACTTACATATTCGAAAGAATGACTATAGACATCGTCCAAAACACACATACAGCAAGGCTCATGGCAGCTTTGTTCATAATACCACAAGACAGGAAAAAACAACAACAACAACAACAAAACACAGTTCCCATCCAAAGGAATATGAATAATTAAATTTTATCCATGCTCGATGGGATGCCATAAATAAAGATTAGGCTATGGATTCACAAATAATTCTGAGAGCGTGTGCTGATCAGAACATCATGCAATGTGAATGAGATCGTACTGTATGATGCCATTTTGATAAAAATCAGAGACAGGCAAAACCAATTTACAGAGTGTGAGAGGTCAGAAGAGGGCTTAACTGCCCTGGAGTGCAGAGCTCCTTGACTGGGAAATCACGGGAGAAACGTCTAGAGCTCTGCATGTTCCGTGTCTTTGTCTGTGCTGGCTCCCAGCTACAGACAGGTGCAAACGGTCATACAAATGTGCACTTCACGTCAGCACCTGTCATATACTTTCCCATATGCTTTTCCTCAGTGAAAAATACTAAAAGGAATCTGTCCCTGTCCTTTCATCTGGTGAAGCTTTGAATGAAATACTCTCTCCACCCAAGTTCTTTTGTCCTTATAAGATTGTTGGGTTTTTTAGCATCCCTCCGGTTACTCCTAAGATAACCACATTCAAGATCTCTTGCCCTCAAAAGGTTTTGACCTCCAGGTAGTTGTAACAGATGTATACTAAGTGTAGCAAGAAACCTTTTTCTCCAGTTCTAATTACTTGTCTGCGTAGAAGCATAGCCTCCATCCTGGGCTCAAAGCTCTGCCTCTATTTGATTGTTTCAAGTCCCTGTCTTTCGAGACTGAATGCCTCCGGTGTCTGCATTTTGTCTGCCAGCCTCCGGATTCTGTGAGCTTGCTTCTTGGCATTCCCACAGCTGTCACCCACCAGGGTATCAGGTCTGCTTGCATATACATCAGGGGATGCTGTTATCCAACTCCTACACATAGTCCTGAAGCCTTCGTGTTTTTACTTAGAGATCTCTACTCATTTTTGGCCAGTTCCTTCATTTTTAGTTCCCTATTTCTGAAGATGATTGACATCTCGAATGCCTGAATTAGGGGAAGCTCTGATAGGTATTCTATCATGCACCGAGCATTTATGCACACCTCATGGGATAAGGCAGGATAGCTAAAGAATAAAATAAAACACAGTTCCTACTCTGATGATTTTGACTGAGGAAGGAGCAAATCGCATTCCTCAAAACAAAAATTAAATATAGATAAGGAATGTATGAAATATTTAACCTCTAAGTTATATGTTATTCTTTTCCTGACAACAATATCATTAAAAAGCTTTTATTCAAAACTTTAATACTAAACAATATACTGTAATATATTCAGGATCCTAAAATAATAGTTTATGCCAGGCCATTTTTCATCTTTAGGTTGCACAAACATTTTAGATTCCATTATTATTTACCTCATTTATTTTTATGAGGTGTTGTAGCTAGTCAGATTACTGTTGAAATTTGACCTTTGAAGTTTAGTACACTACTCATAAACTTTATATGAATAAAACACAGTTTGTTACTTTCCAGCTTTGAAGTAGAGAATAAAGAAATAGATGAAATGAGTAGTATAAACTTGTGTTTGATAATTTTGCAGAATCTTGGAATAAGCTCCAAGACCCGTTGAGCAAGAGATATGAACCTAATTGAGGAGATATGGTGCATGAACAGAAGAGATCATTAGTAATGTCATACAAAGGAACAGAATGAAGAGCACAGATATTTAAGACTCTGAGTTGATTTGTTGCAGAAATAAGCATGTCTGGTGATGTCAAAAAAGGCTCCAAAGAAACGGTAATCATATCTGTGGTGTTAGGTAGCAAGAAAACCAGGAAAGCATTCCAGGTGTGAAGAACATACCTTTGCTTGATCATAGGTGTTACAATGGGAACAGTGATTTTGCAAACAAGGAGCTCGGTTTTGTTGGAAAGGAGAAAATCAGCTGTGGTGGAGAAGGAGATCTATCTGGAGATCAAGTCTGAAACTAGATCATGAAAAATACTGAAAAGCAGAGTTTGGAAAATAAGAAGTCATCGAACTCATTTAGCAAGAGGTCAGCATCATAAAAAATATTTTTGTATTAGGCCAACTCTATTTCTGATTTCTGGATAAATTAAATATATATCCAAGAGAAATTATAATGCAAAGGCAGCAGTAATAAACCAGCTGCCTTCCCATCACTTAGCAGCTTTTGAAATAATCTGCTCATGAGGTGATAAGGGTCTGGACTAAGAGGGTGACATTGGAATCAAAGAGGGTTGTATTTCAAAGATACTTGAAAGGAAGTTTGATAGGATTTGGTAACTCTTTGCCTAAGGTGTGGGGGAAAGGAAGAAAAATCACTACCTCAGCCAGGAAATGAAAATAAATGGGAAATTCAGAAGAACATGTAAACTTGAGAGAGAGGAAAATGGCAAATGTCTATGAGACCTAGTTATTTATAAAGTACATTCATATTTTAATAATTTAGTACACCTGTACATATTTTGCATAATCAAGTATACAGAAAAAAACTAGGTATGTGTCACTGTAGAGTTTTAGAATGGATTTCAACCACCTACCCCCCCATGCCCACTCTTGGATTTCCTTCCAGATAAACTCTTTGTACAAAAGTCCTTGTTTCACTATTTGTGTGTTTGTTTGTTTGTGTGCACACATATATATATGTATAAAACTCAGGCTAAGACTTTTGTTTGAGACAAGTGGACCCCGTGATGGAATTCTGGACCAGGTCTGTCCCTGCTCAGAGGGTCCAGAGGACCTGCACTAGTGGTAAGTGGAGAGTCCTCATCCTTCACATGCTTAGTTACCGAGGATGGACTCTCCCTGTCATAGGTTGGGTGAGGAGGAGGAGCTTTATGTTATGAGTTCTGCCATTCCAATCAGGTGATGAAAAGCATAAGGATAGTCAAGTTTACCAGCTTCTGCCGTGAAAGCCTGTGGAAAGATCAATTGACCACCATCTTGGCGGAAGCTGTGAAAGCCAGACTGCCCCATTTCTACCCCAAGCAGAGTTTAAAGAGAAGCTCATGCTATGGCAAGAGAAAAATCAGGCTCAGGATTTGCTCACAAGGGAGGTCGTGTTGGAAGCCGACTGGCTAAACAGCTGTGCAGACTGTGACATGCAAGGTCAGATCTGGACGGGGGATGAAGTCTGTGACCTGGAGGGTGACATCGGTGCTATGAGCCTGAGCTCCCTGAGCTCCCAGGCTCTCCCCCATCCCCCTGCCTCACGGAAGCAGCCCTGCACCTTGAAGACCTCATCCAAGGCAGATGCCTGGGAGGATACTGCTAGTCTTTCTCTCTCCCACCTCTTCTTCTGACCTTCAGGCCAATGATCATGATCAGGGCTCAGCATAGCCCACGTGGGGAAGCACAGTCCTGCTTCAGGAGAAAAGCCTACTCACTATAGGAACTGCAGTACTAGAAATGGGGGCACGGAGCAGGAGTGTATTTGGGTGTCAGCTGGACTGAATGGAAGCTCACTCCTGTGACTTAGGATGGAACATGATGCCAAAAAAACCTGGAGCCTGGCAATCTGCTACCAATGCTTCTTGAAGCTTGGACACCATAATGACCTATGGCAGGAGTCAGAAGGCTTTAAGTGGGTTTGTTGTTATGTGTGAGAACCAGGAACCCAGCTGGCTATGTTCTTCAGGAGGGTGGTTCCCTGCAATCTACAAACTATTGTACATATCTAATCCCATTTATAAGAAGTTCCAGTAAAGGTCCTTTAGCCTATGATGAGTGTAGAGGGGTGTGTGGGTGCCTGGCACCGGGACAGAAGCAAGTGCAAGAGGGTAGGGAGGTTGACCCAGGAGGGAAATTCCATGTTAACATGGCCAGGGTTCCAGGGTTGCGCACACCTGTCAAAATTCATCAAGCTATACAATCAATGTCAGTTCATTGTATTTAGGTGCATTATACCCCAACTAAGAGAATCATGAGAAATATGGTCAAAGAGAGAGAAAATGAGTCGGAACCAACAGTTATTGAGGTAGGCAGTGCAAGAAGTGAAGGGAATGTCATATAGGAACTTGCAAGTTCAAGATAAGGATTTAGATTTTAGTTTTACTATCATGGCACACGGTTAAATGTATGGGAGTAGGAGATAAGCACTATCTGGCTTGTGTTTCTGCTGTGGGGAAATGTCTAAAACTGGAAAGGTGTTTTTGGAAAGCGATGCACATGAAGTTATTGACAGGACTCGTACCAAGTGCTGATTTTCCTTTAAAGGTAAATTTGTAGTCCCTTCATTTGGATCTGGCGTCTGAACACCAAGAAAGAGCGAAAGATGAAGAGAGCATTAAGCCGGGGATAGATACGCATGATCCACACCTGTTGATCATAAATTCAGAAAGGACTTCTACGAATGGGGATTCCGGCTGCACCCACAACAGCATTACATGGCAAGGGAGTGCAAGGCTGGTGCCTCAGTACAAAAAAGAACTTGACATGCTGGTAAACCCTGAGCTACAAAATTTAGAGACTGAAGTGATTTGACTTTGACTAATGATTCAAATTTGCCTGTATGACAACTTGAGTTTGCTTGCTTCTTGACTACATAATCAGGCTGTGTCTACATCTCTGTCAACTATTTGCTTTCAGATCTAATGGGTAGACCCATGAGTTTGCAGATAGGTGCTTCCAGATGAAAATTGAGGCAATGCTCAATGTAATAGAACAAATATAGGAAGAATTTCAGTGGAAATGTCTGAATAAAATTAGTAGTATTTTTTAAATCCCTTTTCTCCATTTCACTGATTCACTCACCTACCTCCCTTCTGGCAACTACCATCTTGTTCTCTACAGTTAAGAGTCTGGGTTTTTTGTTGGTCTCTTTTTTCTTTGTTTTTTTAATTCCACATATGAGTGAAATCATATGCTATTTGTCTTTCTCTGCCTGATACATTTCACTTAGCATCATACCCCATAGGTCCATCCATGTTGTTTCAAATGACAAGATCTCCTGCTTTTTAATGGCTGAATAATATTCCATCCTATATATATATTGAGGGATGCTTGGGTTGCTTCCATAATTTGGCTATTGTAAATAATGCTGCAGTAAACATAAGAATGCGTATATCTTTTCAAATTAGTGGTTTGATTTTCTTTGGGTAAATAGTAGTGGAATTACTGGATCACATGGTAATTCTATTTTTACTTTGAGGAGCCTCTATACTATTTTCCACAATGACTGCACCAGCTTGCATTCCCACCAAAAGTGCACATGGGTTGCTTTTTGTCCACATCCTCGCCAACACCTATTGTTTCTTGTGTTGTTGATTTTAGCCATTCTGACTGGTGTGAGGTAGTATCTCATTGTGCTTTTGATTTGCGTTCCCCTGATGATAATAATTTTGAACATCTTTTCATGTGTCTGTTGGCCATCTGTAGGTCTTCTCTGGAAAAATATTCAGGTCTTCTAACCATTTTAATTCGATTACTTGTGGGTTACTTGGTGAGCTATAAAATCAGTAGTATTTTTAAAGATAAGAGCTTTTTGTTAGAAGAGCAATCTCATGTCAAAGGAAATTAAATAAAATATAGTATTTTGATCATAGATAGATTTTTTCCGTTTGTAACTTGGGATGAGAAATGCTTTTCTTGTGCCATTTCCTTGAGTTTCCTTCATTGAGATCCTAAGAGTTCCTTCAACTTTTTTTTTTTAATCTCTGCCATTGATTTGAGAAAGGAGCCCAAGTCCTTCTGACTCAGATGATCAGGATTTAGGAGCACAAAGGTAATTCCAACAAAGAGCTGTAGAAAATGAAAGGAATATCAGGGCACTATAAAGTCATGGAAATTGCATACCTAAAAATGCAATATATGTACATACTATAGATGCATACTCATCATTTACACATTCACACGTTTTTCTGGGACAAGGATCCAGAACTGTAATCAGATTTTTTATATGACCTCTGGTTCCTGAACATGTAAGAATCAATGTCCTCAAGTGTGTAGTGACCTTTGTCACTTGGGACCCGAGTTAATTAGTTCTTAGCATCTGAACACACACACATTTTACTGAAGAGCCTGTCCTTGCACAGAGTCTAGCTAGATTTTAATTAAATCCACATTTCTTCTTCCTTTGGGGAACAAGTGAGATTACATCTCCCACCTCCTGTCACAGAGGTGTGGCCAATGGAAGGGGGTAGATGATGTGTGAAGCCTGTCCTGTGTTGAAAATAACATAACCACAAAACTTTAAGGAGTCAGTATTGAATCACTATTAGAGCAGAGCCTCTTGTTGACCAGAAGACCCATTTTGAACTTCACATGACTAAGATATAAATAAATCAGCACATTTCTGTTAATTATTATCTTAGATTTTGCTAGCAGTTAGCTTTCCCTTAGCTGGCAGAGTCTGGGCAATCTGCATGCTTGTCTACTGCAGCTTCACTATATGGTAGAGATGAATAGTGTGCATGTATATCCACCAAACTGGCTGGCTGATTCAGGACTGGAAATTATAGCATGCCTGATGTCCAGCCAGTTCACATGTACATCTACCAGATGACTACTGCAAAACAAAAACAAACCAAAGAAACTCTAAAATAAAACTTTACGTGTGCAATGTTGAATAGTTCAGGAGATGTTTTAGCTCAGCAGAGGGAATTTGCTTGCTGAACCACCTGTGTAAGGACGAGACATATTTGAGAACAACAGAATTTGGAATTCCTTCATGTATTTCTAGCTCTACCAGAGTACTTGGTATTTTGACAGTGAGGTCCATGATCCCACTTCTGTTAAACAGTAAGCTTTGGCTCAAAAACTAAATGAAATATCATATTTTTTGTATGTGGTATTTTTTGCCAACCAATGGTTTTGTATGTTGTAATTATATTCAACAACAATTTGCTACTTCACTCTTTTTTTTTTTTTTATTTTTTGCAATGAAAACATTGGATGGGAAAAATCTAATTGCACATTCAGGAAAGGAGATAACTGTATGCTAGAAAACCTATTTCAAGGGTACTAACAACAGTTTCATAATTAAGATATAAGGAACATTTATATGGATATTGTCTGAATGATAATGAACAGAATACGAAAGATGAAACAAAGATGGTGGCAACATGAAAAACTCTAAATAGTTTACCAAAATTATTCTTGATAGAAACAAACTGAAAAAAATTACAATCTCTATTCAGTTGAATGAAGAATGACAAGAATGAAAATGTAATAGGTATTCCTGCATATCTATTCTTCATGCTTAAATTTATTTATACTCTCATTAATAGCAATTACTATTCATCATTAACCATATTAAAACTATTATTAGACTCAATTTCACCCTTTTCTCTTGAAGCCTGATGACATGATTCATCTTTAAATGCACTTACCTAAGTACATTTTATTTTAAGCTCGATAAGATAGGTTTCTAGAATTTATTTGACATAGATTTAATTACAAAAGTATACAGTCATATCTACCATTGCTAATAGTTTGAGAGACCTAGTAGTCTCTATATTTCACAGACAAAATGAAGCGGGGGAAATCGGAGGGGTAGACGAACCATGAGAGACGATGGACTCTGAAAAACAAACTGAGGGTTCTAGAGGGGAGGGGGGTGGGAGGATGGGTTAGCCTGGTGGTGGGTATTGAGGAGGGCACGTTCTGCATGGAGCACTGGCTGTTATGCACAAACAAAGAATCATGGAACACTACATCAGAAACTAATGATGTAATGTATGGGGATTAACATAAGAATAAAAAAAAAGATCTATTTTTGTTTATACATAAATCTATAAGAAAACTCTCCTTATAAAATTTATTATTTGTTAGATGTCAATATAAGGGAAATTAAAAAAAAAAAAACAGCTATCAATTTTTGGCCAGTACCACAGACTGTGATCTTGTTTGGATGGGATGCCATCGTAAATGGCTGCTTTTCTTCACAGAAGTAAGAAGACCATAGTTGCACTTGGGGAAAACGGCCAGGTGAATCCTATTCCCTATTCCTGTCTGCGTGTGTTCGTCATACAAATCAGCAAGGAATGGGCGGCTGAAGGCCGGTCTTCAGCACTAACCAGTAATTTGGAGAAACATTGGCTCGCAAACCCTTTTTACTTTTGGTTATTTTTATATTTTGTCTTAAGCTTTCTCTAAATTTCTTGAGTACAAAAAATATATACAAACAGCCAGCCCTAAATGAATTAAATGAGAGCCATGTAATATTAGTTTAAAACTATATTACCAACTCCAGGTGATGAAGAATATGATATATTTTTTCTTCCAAGTCAGCTGAGGTAAATTGCTTATTTATCCTTGCCCTTGCTAATGGGCATTATATCCAGAACTTCCCTCCAAAATCGCCACAGGAGAGAGGATATCTTATCTCATATTTACGTGGACGTTTACATTTTTTTAATGTTTTCCTGTGCATTCGCTGTTCACCATTACGTAGTTACTAAGACATATTCTAGAAAAGACTGTAGTAAATGTGTTATTGAGGGGCTCATGTGGGACCACTCTGAAGGAGTATGTTGAATATAACTTAATATCTAGGGCCGCCTGGGTGGCTCAGTCGTTAAGCATCTGCCTTCGGCTCAGGTCATGATCCTAGAGTCCTGGGATCGAGCCCCACATCGGGTTCCCTGCTCAGCGGGGAGTCTGCTTCTCCCTCTCCCACTCGCCCTGCTTGCGTTCCCTCTCTTGCTGTCTCTCTCTGTTAAATAAATAAAGTCTTTAAAAAATAACTTAATATCTACACATTTATTAATTTCAGTATACAAGTATACTTTTCCTGGAAAGGTTGGACTACCTCGGGGCATTATAATTGTGTCCTTGGTTGGTCACCACTACACGGTAGGAGATTATATTTAACTTCTTTTGTCCTTTCCCTCCAGCACATTTTTCTCCCCAAACCGAAGACATTCAGAAACAAAGATTTTGATCAGTCACTTTTCTTTGTTTTAACGGAGCAAACTCTTTCATATACATCTGGAAGAATGGATTGTCACATTTGTGTTTATTTACACAGTTAAAACGTGAATGTACTTTCATCACAAAAATTCAAATAAGAAAGAAGCATGTAACTTATAAGTGAAAGTCTCCCTTAACTATTTACGAACCCTCTTGAGAGTAATTATAATTTCTCCCTAAGGAAATCAGAGCTATTTTACTTAAAACTGAGAATGACACCATTGTTGAAATGCCCCTGATTGCCATATTAATTTGATTTTACGGGCTGATATTTGTATTTGCCTAAAAGTGCAAATGTTATTTCATACTCATATTTCATACCCAGCCCCCCCCAGGTCACAATATTTTGATTGTTAGAAATTGACTACAGGACCAATCATGCAGGCATTGTTGACACCTTCCTTAAGTATTTTTAATCTCAGTTTTCCAGTTTTTGCAACAGGGGTGGTGCAATACTCACCTCCTAAGATTGCTAGGAAGAACAAAGGGAATGGTAGATTTGAACACTGACTCTTATCTATAAATATTCATAAAAATCACTGTTGCAATTTCCATGGATAAACCAGGAGATGCGCACAGAAATGTGTCGAGATCTTACGTCTGTGAAACCAGCATTGTACAGCAAAGGTTGTTCAAGTGACCCAGTTTCTCCTCAGAGGCGCTGAAGGTTTATGCCAAAGTCAGAAAGAGGCTACTCATTGATCAAAGTAAAACTAAATCAAAAGCATTGGGAGTTAAAAACCTACTAAATTCAAAGGGAACCCGTCCTCTTCTGAGCCATGGCTCTCAGGTGGAGAAGGTTTCGGTCAGTGTCTGAGCTTCTTGCTTCAATGCTTACCAACGCTCTGATTCAAGTCTTCCTTGCAAGTACTCCCACGGAGGTCCGTGATGCCCCACCCCGACCGCTGACCTGCTTCCCCCCGTCCTGTAGTCTCCCTGGCTTAGATTTTGCCCATTTGCGTCATGCCAACGGCAGCCAACGAAAGGCTCTCAGTACTCAGCTGCTCACTTCCCAAATACGCGTGTTCCTGTAAAGTAGCTCTCGGAAACTCTGAATCACCTCCACCGCGCCCCATCGCATCACCCAGAGCTTGGAAAGAGTTTCACTTTTCCGCACCCGTTAACTGGTCCAGCCAAACTAAGCTCTTCTGATAACCCAGAATTCCAGTTTCTGTCTCGGTGACCTCTTAAAGTATTGAAATGCCATGAAGATAGCAGATTTCAGGACACGAGCTACGTATTCTTGACAAATCCTGCTCCTGTCTGGAGGACAGGAGGACTGACCGTCTAGCTCACATTGGGATTCAGAAAATACGACATTCTTAACCAAGTGTCATTAAGGATGATTATCATTTTGGGGGGAATAAATATCTTGTGATACATGCAGCCCATCTGTGGCTAATTAAAAATTATTTTAACCCCATGTTCCTAATAAGATTGTGGAACCCACAGGCCAACTGGTAGGAACCAAAGCATTTGTTGGTACCACGAGCACACTCAAGATCTTGAAAATGTCAAACTTAGAGCAGCCATGCCCCCGCGTCGTCCCCACCACCTCGGGTGCGTGATGTCACAGAGGCCCATGGGCCCGCTCCCTAAATGCCTCTGCAGCCCCAGTTTGGGATGATTGTGGCACAAAGCGCGGCGCCCCTGGGCGCTGCAGGACACGCGTCAGGACGCCGCCGCTGGGTGACCCAGGAGGCGCTCCCGGGTGCAGAGCGGGGGTTGCCTGGATGTCAGCGAGAACGTTGAGCCTCTGCCAGCACGAAGGCTCCTCTCTCTTCTGCAGCCGAGCCTTTGTCCCAGGGGCTGTCCTCCAGCTCCGCACAGCAGGGCAGAGGGTTCCCTTTGCTGTGCTGAGTGTCCCGTTCCGTGTTCTCGCTCCTTCCCTGCACTCACTCGCTGACATGTGCAGTTGCTAGGAAGGGACACAGCACAAACCCTCGGCAAGTCAGAGGTGAGAAAGGAAAACCTGGTCAGCGCCTAATAAATGCCATCGCTCTTCTTGCCTTTCCAGCGAGCCTTATATCCCAAAGCGTTATTTGACAAATGGGTGATTACCTAACCCAGAACTTTGGTTTATCACCCAGCCTACTCTGAGTAAAAGCCTCTTTCCCTGGAAATAATAACATAACTTGTGGTGAACTGGAAAAGGGCTGTCAAGACCTCGTTTTTGAGTAATATTATGAACGCGTACTGAAATTTTTATACGTGTTCTACCGGGGGGCATACTTATGAAGGCCGTCAGTGGTCGGCGCCCTAACTAGTGTAATTTCCTGTGCAGTCATCAGCCACGTCACCTCTGCTGCAATTGAAACACGTCAGAGACCACCGGACTCTTGGTCCGTCTTGGTCCAGGAAAATGAAAAACCACAAGCGCTGAGAGTGCTCAAGCAGAGCGTCTTTCATAAAGTCCATGTTTGGCTTCATAATGCTCACTTGTTATAATGTCTTCCAGTTTACATTTTTTTCTCGACATTCGAGGGCTGATATTTAACACGAATGATCGGGATGTGTCCTTTGCAGATCTGAAACACGGAAGCATCCACTGGGTGTCTGCCCGCGTTTGGAGGCTGGTTTCTGAGGAGAAGACAGTGCTGTGTCTCTCCTGCGTACCAGTCCTTTGCAGTAGAGCACTGAGATCTATTTTAGAGTAAAACTTTCCAGTGCGTCCTTCTCTGGTCAAATGTGCTTCTCCAAAGTGACCAACATGTGATGCTCCTTAGTTTTATCCCAGAGTTTGTCTTTGTGGAGCTGAAAATTCTCCCCAGCCACTTCCAATTCACCTTATTCATGCCAAAAGGCCAAATATTATATGGATTCTGAGACACTGGGCCTTGATGGACGAGGTCCGGGCACGTCCCTGCTGTGGGGTGCGTGCGGGACGGCCACACAGGGCACTGCTGAGCTCCCCGACTGTGCGACCCTCCGTTTCCACCCTTATTGTTACTACCTGTCGTCTCTTTAATTTGGGTCTGTTTCTCTGTGTGTTTGCAGTTCGTTCCGTATTACCTCAGTGACGGCTATTCCCCTGTCTTCCCAGATTCTACAGACATGAAAGGTCTGCAAGTTGTTTCTATGAATTTGTTGCACGACTGTCAGCTCTGTGCATTCTTCGGCTTCGACCGTGTTTAAAGGTTGGATCGGTAACCAGATTAAATCTGAAAATGAACAGATACCTTTTTCAGGTAGCAGGATGAGGATCACTTATGTACTTGATTTCCTTTTCCCCTTGATCACTTTTCCTCTGATTCATTACCTTTGATTTCTGGTGTAACCTGCATATCGAGACCCACCCGTCATTGTTTTGCATTTTTCATCCACGATCTGCTTCTCCACTGACTCTTATTTACAGGACTTATTTTTGGACCCATGTTAGGATAATTATTCCACAAACAAGGCGAAATTCTGCACACTTGGCTGCTTGTCCAAGTGGAATCCCACGAAAGAAGGTGTATTTTTCAAATCCCTGAAATCCTCTCCAAGTCTCTTTTCTGTGTGTGTTTATTTATTTGTTTGTTTATTTTAAGCACTCAAGGGACAGATGGGGCCAAGGGCTCCCTACAGCTAAGCATAAAGGGAGGTAGGAGAGGCAGACATGTAGCATAGTGGAAACTGTTCGACTTACGAGTGAGGAGGATCACGTTCTTTTCTTGGTTCTTCCATAGAATATCTGTAAGACTCCAAGTGTCTTAGGTACTCCTTTGTGTCTCAGATACATCATGCATTAATTTCATGGGGGTCGACAATAAAATCTATGGTTTTATGACAGCAGTTGTGGGAAATAGCAACATACTAAAAATAACAATATCACAGAACATCAAAGTTAGCTCTCTTCTCCTTCAGCTCCTCAAAAAACCTACCAATTAAGTGTGGTGCACATTATTGCTAGGATTCTTGGGGCTCAGGATTGCAGTCCAATGGTAACTCTGTAATTCAGTTAAAATCATATGCCAATTAACAATATGCTTAAAAATTTATAATCTGTCTCACTCTTGAATTCTCCTTCATTTCCAAGTACTTAGTGAAAAGAAATCTGGGTGTTACCACCATCAATGAACACAAGACTTAACAAATGTCATCTTAGGGCGCCCGGGTGGCTCAGATGGTTAAGCGTCTGCCTTCGGCTCAGGTCATGATCCCAGGGTCCTGGGATCGAGCCCCACATCGGGCTCTCTGCTCCTTGGGAGCCTGCTTCTCCCTCTGCCTCTCTCTCTCTCTGTCTCTCATGAATAGATAAATAAAAATCTTAAAAAAAACAAAACAAAACAAAACAAATGTCATCTTATGAAATACTTTCATAAAATTCATGATTTCCTTTGTGTCCACCTTGTATAGTACTTCCCCGTTTCCTACATTTTTAGAAATCTCTCGAATTCACCAGCATACCATTATTATATTTTTCCTTGATATTCCTACAATTGTCCACACTAGTAGGGATTTAGTGAATACGGATCTCTCCCCCAAAGCTGAGAGACGTCGCATCAAGAGCTGGTAAGCGGGGGTCCGACCTGTGTGCCTTGCCATGTGGTCCCCCTCGTCGGGTTGCTGCTTAGAAGATGCCCCTCTGGGGCAGGTCAAGCCACAACTCACAGCGGCCCAAGGGGAAGCAAATGCCCTTCACCTCATCCTGCTCACCTCCATCAGCTTCCTTACCTCACTTGTAGAAATCTTTGCCTCTGTGCCCACAGAGGATCGTTTGGTACATGTTTTAAAATCCTTTTGACTTTTATCCAGTGGGAAGATTTTAAAAACCGATCCCTGAAGAACGGTTGAGTGTCATGCCCACAGCAGGTTAGTCGAAAATCAGGGCAAAGAGGACAGAAGGCCTGGGTTGGAAAGGTGCTTCCTCCACAGATGAGCTGGACATTTTACAACTTGGTGACCCCGTCTGAAAGCGAGTATCCTAAGAACAACCCCTCCACAGAATGGTGTCATAAATCAGTGACTTCATACGAGTCAGGTGCTTAAATACAGCTTCCTGTATCCCACGCACCCGGTGTGACCTATTAGTTTTGTTATTGGTGTTTATGAATATCAGTCATTTTTCCCTAAAGGATTGACCCACACTTGACACCTTCTTACCGTCATTACTGTGCGTCTTCACAACCTTGGTTCTACTTTCTTCGTGCCCCCGGGGTGGGCCTTGTGAATTCCTGTTCTGCTCATTCAATTTCCAGCCTGACCAATTTCCCTGCCCACAGCCGATTTGAAATTACCATGAACATTTAGGAATAACAAAAACTTCTTTTAAATGTACATCCCTGGTGTCCTCTCAAGAATGTGGTTATACGGTTTTAGATTTTCTTAACTCAGAAGCCTAACATTTTACTAGTTTCGTGACATCAGGAAAGACACTTACTACTTTATTTTTTTTTAAAGATTTTATTTATTTATTTGAGAGAGAGTGAGAGAGAGAGCACATGAGAGGGGGGAGGGTCAGAGGGAGAAGCAGGCTCCCCGCCGAGCAGGGAGCCCGATGCGGGACTCGATCCCGGGACTCCAGGATCATGACCTGAGCTGAAGGCAGTCGCCCAACCAACTGAGCCACCCAGACGCCCGACACTTACTACTTTAAATATCAGTGTCCATGTCAGTCGAGTGGTGACAGTATACAACTGTGTATCATTGGTTTCCATAAAAATCAAAGAACCATATGTTTTCATATTTTAGCACCGTGCATGTCGCATAGACAATGTTGGAGAAATATTAGATTTTTTTTCGCTGGAGTATATATAATACACGGCCATGTCTTGGAGTGATTTCAGGTTTTAATAATAGTTTTGGAAATCAAAATTATACCTTTCCTCTGCTTAAAGATACTGGAATTTAATCAAGGAGAACATCAGATTCTTAAATTCAGTGAGTTATAATATTAAAGTTGAAGGGAATCTCGTAAAGTCTCCAATGTAACTTTTCTTGATGTACAAGGAAAGTGAAATTTTTCATTTCATAAAAAGCACTAAGGTAAATGTCATCAGAGTATGTATGCTGTGTCGTGTCATGAAGAGGGCAACACGGATTTATTTTCTGAAAACAAGAGAAAGGAACTTGCATTAATTGAATACCTACTTTGTGCCTACCTTTGTATTCCCGCTAGCATCTTATTCTTACAGCTTTCTACAAGCTACCACCCACGGTCCTTCCTGTATCATACGTGAAGCCAAATCTACAAGTTTTGTAGATTTTATAGCTATAAAAGCAGAATTTTAGACACTTGTAAGTCATATGAAATGCAAATTAGATACCCCTACACACACACGAAAATGGTTAAAATTGGGAAAAGAAGAAACAGAAATTGAGATAAACTGCCTGGAAGTGGCGGGCGCTGGTATGCGTACACATGATTTATTGAAATGAAAAATGATACAGCTACTTTGGGAAAATGTTTTAGCTGTTTCTTATAAACATCATTTATCATGCAATCCCGTAATCACGCTCCTCAGTATTTACCCGAGAGAAATGAAAACATATTACCACGGAGAATAATCCAAACCTGGATTGCAGCATCGTTATCCCGGGGACCAGAAGTCTTCCATAACCCAAACATCCATCACATGCTGGAAGGACAGGACGCGATGCATCCTCACACAGAATACTACTTGGGAGTAGAAAAGGAGCGGATTCCCAGCAGGCGAGCACACGGACAGGCTGCGGACCGACAGCTTGCTAGCCGTGCGCGCCTCCAGTACCTGCTGTAACCTGCGGCAGTGAGCCGTCTCAGTCTCTCGTTCTTACAGCCCAGAAGCCCCACGGTGACCATCCTGGGCTGAATGAGTGTCATCGGGGCTGTGCTTTCTCCGAGGCTCTAGAGGAGAGTCTGATTTTTTTTGCCTTTCACAGTTTCTGTGGCCGCCGCCTGGTGTCCTTGGCCTGATGCCCACTCCTCTCTCAAGGAGCATCACAGAGCTTCTGCCTCCGTCCTGATAGGCAGTCTTCTCTAAAGTCAAAGCTCCCTCTGCTGCCTGTGCACGCTTGTCAGAATGGTGGGAGCCACCAGGGAAGGCGAGATGCTCGTCCCATCTCAGGGTCCTTAGCCGATCACACAGGCCAAGTCCCGCTGCCCTACAGGGTAGCATCCACGGGGTCAACGACTGGGGATCTGGACGTCTCTTGGGGCCATTTTTCAGCTGACATCACAAAGCAAAAATGCCAGACACTAAAGGCTACACGCTTTAGGTTTGGATTTATATGACCCTCTGGACAGGATGACACTTTTCCTCTTTAGAAAACACCGTAAATGTGACGGGAAGGGCTCAAGCATTTTCACTGTTTTTTAATCATTAACGTATTTTAAAAGTGGGATAGAAGGTTTGCTGTGATTAGTACAAAGAAAGCAATCCACTCTTTAATGCTTTTAATCCAATGTTTGGTACAGCATTGGTTCGCTTGCAGTCCACACCCAGAATTCCAACTATGGAAGAGAAAGCTGGAGAGCAAATGGGAAGAGCATCGCAACTGGGTACAAATAAAAACACATCAGTTCAGGAAGGACGTGTGGAAAATCCAACTTCCTGGGTATTGTCAGATAGTCTTCTCTTCCTGCCTTTAATCCAACTAATTGCTTTAGTTAATTTTAATATTTTTTTAGTGCCAATGAAAGAGAATGGATTTTCTTAAGAGAGTTTTGCCTGTGATTAGCTGGATGGTTTAAAAAGAAAACAATTGTGTGTGTGTGTGTGTGTGTACATTGAAGCTTTAATCTGATTTCAGTGAGATTCTAAACATGCCTTTTAAATAACTATAATTTTTCTCAAGTGTTTAAAGACAACAAATTCAACAACTGTGCTCTGAGCTGCACCGTAGTTAGCCTGGCCCGACGTTACAGATTCAGCATCTATGCACCAGGGGGATGCGGACCGGCGCCCCCCCATGACATCCTGTTGGGGGAGCCCGTAATTAAGCAGATGATTACCCATGAATTGTGACTGAGTATAAAGCACACACTTTACTGTGTGCATAGTCCAGACCACAAACTCTACAGATGCCGTCTATAAACCTCACGGTAAGAGGAGGTCCTGACCGTCTCCCACTCCCGCAATTCACAGATAAGCTGCCGGGAGCCCATGGTCCTGGCAAGATTGTTACCAGGGAGGGAGGGGGGCACCCCCACCCTCTCTAGTTTCAAGGAACATTTGCCTTCAGTTTTTGTTTTCTTCTTTTCTATTCCCAGACCGATAGTTTCCTTTGTAATTGCAATACGTAATAGTGACTGTCATTGTAATAAGCAGTTTTGGGGGGTGGAATGCAGTATGAAAGCTATTTTGTTATATGTACACACATTTTGAAAAGAACCGTGAAGAATGGAATCAGGTGAGAAAACACATTTCCAGTACTCGTTTCATTTGAGATTCAAGTACACTGTGTGTGTGTGACGGGGGGCACAGTACTCACTGTCTGGTTAAAAAAGATGTATGTGTTTATCACTTTATTCTGCTGAACAGTGAAAAATGGATAAAGAAGACATTAGTGGAAATCGATAGCTTTTTGAGAAGCATCAGGCGAATTTATCTGCCTCTTGAATATATGGGCGCATTCTCTGCATGCAGACTGTTTACGATCACATATGGATGTAAAAATATCAGCAGAAATAAACAATCATTTTTTAGCCTCTGAATCTAGAAGTTAAAAAAAATTAATAGGTAAATAAATCATTTTCATCCAACAGTGAGAAAATAGCAAGTTAAATATTATAGATATGATTTAGGTTAATTGGGACCCTATTGCAAAGAATTAACAGAGCCTCTGATCTATAATGTGTTCAGTGACACTTCGGTTTAGAAGGAAGAATTGGAACCCCAACTCAGAGCAACCTATGATTCAGACCACCATTGGAGAGGGGCGAGTCAGAGCAGGGGGGCCAAAGTGCTGGGGGCGTGTTCACATTGGCCGTGGCTGAGCTCAGCGCTGTAAGAAATTACTGTTCACCGGGCCCTCCAACAACACACTTGTGTCTCACGGTTTTAGGGGCTGGAAGTCTGGGGTGAGGTGCTGGCATGTCGGGTTGTCTGTGAGCGCTTCTTGCTGGTTGATGGAGGGCTGTGTCTTGCTGTGTCTTCACATGGTAGGAAGAGCACTCGCTAGCTCGCCGGACTCTTCGGATTCTGGACAAATCCCCTCAAGAGGGCTCCACCCTCATGACCTCACCACTTCCCAAAGCCCCACCTCTTGACATGTTGAGGTCTCAAAATGTAAATTCTGGGGACATAAACATCCAGTCCATTTTATATAGAGCAGGACATCTGGATGTAATGCTGGCAAGCATTTTCGCCGTCATAAACCCACACTGTGGAGAAAATTAGCCTTTTGTGAATGTGTGGGCCGCAGATCCCTTCTGTAATTTCTTTTTTTTTTTTTTTTAAAGATTTTTTTAATTTATTTATTTGAGACAGAGAGAATGAGAGACAGAGAGCATGAGAGGGAGGAGGGTCAGAGGGAGAAGCAGACTCCCCGCCGAGCGGGGAGCCCGATGCGGGACTCGATCCTGGGACTCCAGGATCATGACCTGAGCCGAAGGCAGTCGCTTAACCAACTGAGCCACCCAGGCGCCCTTCCCTTCTGTAATTTCTGATGACTTTCTCAATGCAAATAGTGTTTACTAAAGGCCTTCCTGCTCAAATGTTGCCATAGTTATATAGATGGAGATAGACTCATATCTGAGATGGTCCAACAAAATGGATGCATTTTATATTCATTACAGAATGAGTTTTTCTACTGTTTTATTGACATGATACAGACAATTGGAAACACATATACTTAATGTAATAAGAGTGATAGATGACAAAGGTGATTTTATGCCAATAGATTGATAAGAAAAATCAATCCAAACAATAAAGAGTTCTCTGAACGTGCATCAGAGAAGCGTGTTTACCATGCGCGAATGAACGTGGAATCTGTGTGTATGTCTGTATGTTTCGTGTGGGTTTTTGAGAGACGGGGGAGAGGCAGAGATGAAGGGCAAGCACATCTGTGAATCACAGCCAAAAAAACCCAATCTTAGTACTGCTTATGAAAGAACGTCACGTTGCTTGGTAGAAAGTTGTTCCAGACTCATGCTGACGGCCAGCCTTAGCTAACCAAATACCAATACTTCACTGTAAATGAAGGACAGTTAAAGATATTAAAGCACTCCTAAAAGCTAGGAAAGGCATCTTGGAAATGAAAAGCAAGAACAATGAACAGCGAGACTCTACAACCTTCAAGAAACAGAGAATACAGCATATCCATAAACGTCGAAACATTTAAAACATCACGTTGTTCTGGATAATGGGAACACATTCTCTTTGAAAAGAGCAGGAGTCATGTGCAATTTTATTTATCCTCTCTTCCAGCTTCAGCATGTACCCCGCTAAACTAGGTTGAATTGAACACAGGCACACCTCATTTCATTGTGTTTTGCAGACGGTGGGTTTTTTTTGCAAATTGACGGTCTGTGGCAAGCCTTCCTTGAGCCAGTCTGTGGGTGCCATTCCCCCCACAGCATCCGCTCACGGGATTCTTGCACACGCATAAGCAGCCGCCCAGCCCCCCGACCACCTGACCCCTCATTCACACGGAGGCCTCAGAGTTTTGTAAAAATACACAGTGAAATACGAGGAGTGGAATCTCCTTCAGTCACTTCAATCATTCATCTGGGGGGAAAACAAGAAAAAGAAAAATTAAGTGTGTGCAGTAACTTGAAGAGATTTTTTGTGTGGCTGAAATTCCTGGTGGATTTCTCTTAAAAAAAAGTTCAATGGAAGAAACTACGGGCAATAATAAACCATTCAAAGCAAGACTGGGCTGAATTAACCTTGTCCGTAACCCTGTCTCTCTTCAGAGACCATACCTTTTTTCAGTCCTTTTTACTGCAAGAAAGGGAACCTTCAAGTAGATATGATCTTTTAGAAATACCCACTGAAAAGTGAATGTATAACAATGCAAATGCTTGGAAGTTTTACATTTGAAGATGTTCTTTATTTCCCGCGTGCAGCTTTTATAACATGAATGGTCTTCAAAGGTTAAACCCACAAATGGCAGTGACTTTAGTCTGCAAATTAGATCAGTAGATGGACTCTTTGTTTTGTCCTTGTACAGAATTTGTGTCAGACAAATGAACTGTTACCCTTTGCTTTGTTTGAGGGACTTGAACACATACAAGAGGGATTGCAGGTGTATGTTGTACTGACCCCAGATGGAGGGACGTGGTTCCCCTCCAGGAGCCACGGGCCACAGCTACTGCCACAGGGGGTACGGGGCTCGGCAGCTGCTCCCCAACCCCGAGCACCTGGGCTCATCCCAGTGCAGAACCCATGGCGCCCGTAGCACCTGCTAGGCCCCTCGCTACTGCAGAAGGTCACTTTCCTGGTGGGGAAAGTCAGGTCTCCCTCATTTCACAGGTAGGGCAGGCAAGGGTAGAAGGTTTGGAAGAGGGACACTCAGTGTTGAACCCTACCATGCCAGGTGTCAGATTATTTGTCCTTCCTGCCCTGGAGTTTGCTTTTGTATTAAATGGGATTAAATGTTTATCTTCCTTTGGTGGTGAGGATTAAATGAGCCAGGCTGTTGGGGGAATGCGGACACTTGGATCCACAAGACAAAACATAGTGATCACACACTGTTAATTGAAGAAATCTTCTTATTCGTTGATCTGACTAGAAGATCCAGGGATGGGCTACGTTTTAAAGGCATGAATCCGGAGCAAAGATGGTGTTGACAGAGATGAGATTTGCTTGTTTTGTTTCTTGACCTTCTGAGATCAGTGCTTCTCACGCTTCAGTTGGTCCGTGAATCAGCTGGAGATCCGGTTAGAGCGGAGCCAACATCTTAGGTGCAGGTGCTGGGAGGGCTGGGCTTCTGCATCGCTAACAAGCCCAGATGTTGGCCCCAATGCCAGTCCCTGGACCGCCCTTCCTGTAGCACTGATCCCAGGGCTAATGAGGATGCCAAGCACTATCCCCAGGTCTTATTGAAATTTGGATCCACAATCCATCCTAAGGAAATGGGTGAGGATAAGCTAGCTTTGTCAGGAATGTTTCCGAAGGGCTGGCTGGTTGGGGATGCACCTTGTCTCCATTCTGCGGAGGAAGCAGTGCAGGGCATGAGGGGTCAGCCCCACTGACCACATGGTGGGGGCAGAGGCAGCTTCCAGAGGGGAGACTCACGGAAGCCAGACAACTGTTTCCTGCAACACATCCGGCAGGCCCCCA
Source organism: Mirounga leonina (assembly GCF_011800145.1). NCBI lineage: Eukaryota > Metazoa > Chordata > Mammalia > Carnivora > Phocidae > Mirounga > Mirounga leonina. Next base: position 38,905,218 of record NW_023270320.1, on the reverse strand, counting down.
AGCCAGGGCCTGGAAGGGGTTCATCCCATTTAACTTGTGCCCAGACTCCTGCATCCTCAGCACTTCAAGCCGTCCCGGAACAGAGGCCAGTTCGATAAATGAGTGATTACACCTTGTATACCGTTTGGACGCAAATTAAGGATTTATTGGGAGCCATACAAAAGGGAGCTACTGAAGGGGACAGACCGTGCTGACGGCAAAGAAATGAGGAAGACTCCTCTGTGGGAGAAATATTATGAAAGGGTCAGAGTCAAGGCTCACAATTAAACCTGGGGAATTGTAAACACACCCCTTCCCCATTTAGTAGGGGCAAGCGGTCTTAGCTGCGGCCGTTTACAAGGAAGTGGGGAAATTCGCTGAATGTAAGCAATGGCCCACCGAGCATGTTTTCATGTTTATATTAACCTGCAGTAAATTGGGTGTTTTAAACGATGATGGCCCACGACAGCGACAAGAAGCCAGGAGACTGTTTACCTTGCCCTCTAGCTGGGTCCTGAGGGGAATCCCTTAGTCGAGTAAGTTCCCCAGAGTCGGGTGAGAGAGCTTCTTTCTGCTGCGTTTGATTCCTGCTGCACCTCGAGGAGGATCCAGAGAGTGTGGTGTTACTTCTAGAATGTCAGTTCCTTTTTCAGACATCTTGAATGAAGGCCCTTGCAAGGAACTGAATGCACAAAAAGCAGGGACTCTTTCATAAACCCATTTGTCCCTGCATTCAGCCTACAGAAATCTAGTGTTCCTGAGGGATCATAGTCAAGGCTTCAGGCATTGTGTTATAATAAGAAGCATCCCAGGAAAGTCTCACTGCCAAGAGTGAAATACATGGTTTTTTTCAGGAGGTGTAGACCGGAGAAATGGTGTCAGGATCCCAGGATCAGGTAGGAGAAGGGTACTCTTGTATGACCTTCAACACTAGAAGACAAGTGACACAGGACTGGGACAGGTGTAGCAGGGTCCCAGGCTCAATACGACAAGAAAAAACATCCCAGCTAGGCTGTGGCTTCTATGACCCCTCAGAAACCGAACCAGAGCATTGCTCAGTTATGAAAATTGCTACCCATTTCCACGTTTTCCACTGACTTAACACACGGCTTTCCCCAACAGTTAGCTCTGAATGCTATTGCACAGCTCACCAGGATGTTTGTACATCGCAGTGCTTCCTGACTCTTTCTTTTTTTTTTTTTTACCGTCACATAGTATATGATATTCTCATAGGATGCTGGACCCGGGGGGGGGGTCCCTGATGGGGTCCCATTCAGTGTGCGAGGAGACACATGGGTATGTATCAGCTCACTGGTTGGAAAGCTCTGCATTAGCTACTGTGATTTTTATAACAACCCTTTGAAGTAGGGATTTTTATTCCCATTTGATAAGTAAGCAAACCGCGTTTAGTCTTTTTTTTTTTTTTAAAGATTTTATTTATTTATTTGAGACAGAGAGAATGAGAGACAGAGAGCATGAGAGGGAGGAGGGTCAGAGGGAGAAGCAGACTCCCTGCCGAGCAGGGAGCCCGATGCGGGACTCGATCCCGGGACTCCAGGATCATGACCTGAGCCGAAGGCAGTTGCTTAACCGACTGAGCCACCCAGGCGCCCTAGTCTTTTTTTTTAACTTAATTTTCTAGTGTGCCAGCCATTATTAATCAAATCGACCCATGATCTTGTAATGGCAAGATATAATATCTGCCCTTAACTATCAGTTAGCAACTCAGTGTATGTTCACTGACCAATGCAGAAAGAAAAAGAGGTGGGAATTTAGACAAGGACCGTCCAACGGGGGTATGAAAACACAGATTTTGCGGCGAGCTTGTGGGTGGAGGCTGGGGAATCCTGGTTGGCAGTGACATCAGCTCTCCCAGGATTTGCAGTGAGGTGTTACCAGACGGGCACCTGGTACCCAGCCTTGGGCAGGACTCAGAATCAGGACTCTTTGGGACAGACCTACCCTGGAGAAGCACGGAGTGGAAGAGACGGCGGTGATGCGGTGTAGGGTTCTAGGACTGTGAGTTCTAAACTTCTAAATGCTACTAACAAATGCAACTTGGAAGAACCGGCTGGTTGGGAGCATCTGCCAAGCCCCGCTCACAGGCTGGCCTAGCTCAGTGACTGGCATTCACCTCCCCGTGGACAAAGTGCTGATTTGTTATTCGCTCCTTATTTGCTAATTTGACTGAATTGAAGACAAGTTAGCGTTTCCTGAGCCTAGGGAAAGCTGAGATTCTGGCTGAGAATGTTAAGGAGACAGACGATCTGTAAAACAGACAGACACTGAAAGAATGACAAACAACTGCAGGATGGATTGAGGAGCGTGTGATCTTCATACCCGTATCTCGGCAAGACTACTCCGTGACTGACCCTCTATCCTGTACATTCTGGGCCTTTTTTTGTTAGAAATTAGTTCTGTGAGGGCTCAAGCTTTGTCTTTTAGGAGCCCCCAGAATCCTGACAGCAAGTGAGGTGCTTGGTACAAATTAAAATGGTCGATAAATATTGTTGTATAAATGCAAACACACTGCTAAGAGTCTCCTGTAGTCTCTCATATTTACTGTCATTGAATAATACTCAAATGATTTTAGAATAAAACAATACATAGAGAGGCTTAAACATGCAGAAGCTGGAGAGCTCAGGTTGTGTGTGCAAGGCAGGCCATTTTATCATGTTGACTTAAGGAAGATCATGGCGTTGGAGGAGTCTCTGTGGCACTCGGGGTGTCCCCACTGGGGATGCTGGTGTTCTGGAGGCATTATACCGAGCGGCCTCGTTCTGAAGGCCCATCCCATTATTTGAATATTGCATCCGACAGAACTCCAAACTCTCTCCACTTGGAAACGTCCCCCACACTGGATGAGGCGGGGGCGTTGAAGACCGGCAGCTGGGTCCCTTCCCATCAGGCGGCCCCATAGTCACCACGGGGTCACGGTCCAGAGGTTGATGAGCGAGTGAGGTCACTTTCAACAGTTGGCCGGAATCTCCACTCTGTCATGAGGCCCGAGCTCCATATGTGTTCAGTCCGTTAACTCTCAAATACCCAAAACTCCTCCACAAAAGGAAGCCAGGGCTTTTCGGCCAACAGCGGGATTCCTGTTCCCCCAGCCAGTGACCAGTGCTTTTCCCCGGGGCCCGGAGACCTGGTCCAGCAACAGACCCAGAGCAGAAGGGGAGGAGCAGCTTGAAGGCTTTATGTCTAAGTCTGAAGCCCTCCGGTGTCAGGGAGAGAATTGGGGACCTCAGCCTGAAATAAACATTGCAAATGTTTGATCTGCCTGCAGGGGAACTAACAACATGTGAGTGAGGCAAATCGTGGCCAATCATGGCCTTGTCCAAAGTCACCTGGATGCTCAGCATTCCCCAGGACAGACTCCTCCAGGGTCAGGTCATCTTGAGCCGTCTAGGAGATGAAAATGCAAACCCAAAGAGGCATTTTTTTTTTTTTTGTCCACGTAGCATTTTACAAATCATTTTTTTCGCAAAAAAACTTCTATTTTCTAGAGGTTTTTTTTAGTGTTCAATGATTCATCAGTCTTATAGAACACCCAGTGCTCATCAGAACACATGCCCTCTTACTACCCATCACCCAGCTACCCCATCCCCCCATCCCCTCCCTTCCGTAGCCCTCAGTTTGTTTCCCGGAGTCCAGAGTCTTTCCTGGTTTGTCTCCCTCCCTGATTTCTTTCCATTCAGCTTTCCTCCCTTCCCCTAGGGTCCTCCACACTGTCTCTTAATTGTCTAGATTTTTGTTAAAATAATACTAGGAGACTCTGCTGGTGCTGGGACTATTTACACACGAGGTGCAGGGCCCTTGAGCCAAGAACAAGCTGCCCTGTCTGGACTCGGCACACATTCCCCAGCTCACTGTTTATATATATGTTTTTCTTTCTTTTTTATTTTTTAATTTTTACCTGTTAAATAGCCTTTGTCAGAAGAATTATCTGGTACTTAAAAAAGGCAGTGTTGGACTTGAAATTTTGATTAATTTTTTTAATTGAATGGGCTATTTTATAACTTTCTAGGGACAGAGATGAACCTATCAAGTTTCTCTCTTCCGTTACAAATGCAAATAATTTCTAGTCAGTGCAAAAGATAACAAAAGGTGGTGTTTGATTGTCCTGTTTCTCATCGATCACTTTTGTATCTAACACCACAACCTTCTCCTAATTTTCGTTTGTTAAGTGGTCCCCATGTACACCTCCTCTACAAGTGTCTGGACCTGTTTAGCGCCTCTCTGGGTCACTCAGTGAACATAGGTTCACTTTATATCTGTATGAAGCAATGATTCTAATATTTTATTTTATTTTATTTTTTTATTTTTTTATTTTTTTTAAAGATGTTATTTATTTATTTGACAGAGAGAGACATAGTGAGAGAGAGAACACAAGCAGGGGGAGTGGGAGAGGGAGAAGCAGGCTTCCCACTGAGGAGGGAGCCCGATGCGGGGCTCGATCCTAGGACCCCAGGATCGTGACCTGAGCCGAAGGCAGACGCTTAACGACTGAGCCACCCAGGCGCCCCTGATTCTAATATTTTAAAAATTAAATAAGATAATGTCTCTTTATAAACTGATTTTTTTTTCTATAATTAGTGCTTCAGAAAGCCTTTTAAGAATGACCCAGAGCCTGTGTATTGACAGTGAAGCTGGGCATTATTATTGACGAAGCACTGACCTTCTTCATTGAAGGTAATGAGGGACATTGCTCAAGACTACAGTTCAGGAATGTTCCAGGATTGATTCACTACGAAGAAAAAGGAATCTCTGGCTTCCCTGTGGAGTAAGAATCCAGACCAGGAAAGCAATAGGTTGTTATTTCTATCAGAGCAGTATTGATTGAGCGTATCGTAAAATGAAAAGATCCTCTTGTCAAAAGTGACAAAGTAATGGAATCATGTACGAGGCTTGGTTAGCACCCTACTAATTTTTTTACGTGGCCCCCATTCTCCCCAGATTATATAAATTTTAAGGAGATTGATGGATTCTGCACCTTAATATGGTGAACTTTCCTGAAGCATGCAGCAATAATTTTAAAAAGCATTTAACAAAGAAAGAAAGCCCTTGTAAATATTTTCCCAGTTTAGTGAGAAATTACAAGATAAAGCAATTGTGGAGTGGGAGTATAGATTAATAGATTAGGGAATTAGCTATTGTTTGTGAACAGATACAAAGGCAATAACAAATGATTATTAAGTATGAAGAATTTAATTAAAATGCAAATATGCTCTGTTATGTATTAATAAGTAGCAAGGAATTTAGGGAAACAAGCAAGGAATTAAAGCATGATTATATATTTTAATTAAGTGTTAATTCATGACAGAATGTTAATGGGGATTATATGAAAGTATCTGGGGAAAAGTCAACTGTTAGTGATGGATTAAAAGTTAAGACTGTGAAAACTCCACAAAAGAATGATCTTTCAAAATATTGTTGAAACTATTTTGGTGTCAGCTATTAGAATCTTGAAATTTGACATTATAATTAACTTAAAATAACATATAATAATTAACAATACTAATAAAGAATCTTTGTGTTTCATGTCCATGGGAAGTATTTTTCCATTTTAATAATTCATAGACTTGCAGAATTTTTGATTTAGAAGAGAAATTAAAGAGTTTCTACATCAAAACCTGATGTGATAAAAGTTAATGGCGCATCCTTGATTTCCACAGTCAGGGGCTTGGGGCTTCTCGTTCACTGCTCCTCTCTTCTGGGGTTCTGATTCTTCTCCAGATTCACTGAGACACATAGTCAAATTGGTAACAAAGTACCATTTGACCAACAGTTGAGCAAGCGCCAAACGCACCCTTGCAAAACGCTGTGAACACTTGGTTTAGAGCAGGCAGCTCGGTGTAGTGTCCCCGGGGGAGGTCCAGCTCTTCCTGTGCATCCTCCAGGGCCCACCAGATCAGAGTGCGGCGTCACCCACAGGGAGGGTCAGGCTCAGGGAGGGGGTGAGGACCCAAGCACCGGCATGCCCACTGCTCAGGAGTGGCTCAGGATGCCTAGCCGGCTACCAGCGCATTCGGTGCAGCCAGAGTGGGAGCCGTGGAGAGAACAGCCTGTGGGATGTCTCCCGGCCAGCTGCCCATCCGAGAGGCGGAAACAGGAGAGAAGGTGGCGAGGGAGGCCACGACTTGTGGTTAATAGAGGAAACACACAGCTGTGGGTGGCGGCCCTGCAAACCCTCCAGTCTCCTGCAGCAGAGGAGGGGACACTGAGTCCTGCTCAGCCCGCAGCGCTCCTCCCCAACGTGGGGCCGGCGGAGAAGAGGTCTGGGAAGATACTGGTTCTCCTTGGAGGACAGGCAGAGATATGGGGGGGAAGCACAACGAATGCCCGCTTTCTATGCCCTCGAGGTGTCGGTGATGTCAGGATACAGGCATTTTACTATGTGACCTTAATCATACATGTAATACATAAATGTTTGGTTGCATTTCTTTGCACTTATTCATTATTCAGTACATGTTTGCTGAGTTCCTGTTGTGTCCTAGACCCGTGGGTATTAACATTAACTCATGTATATCTTGCATGTATAACCGCGTAGAAAGCATTACAACCACTGGCACCTTCAATAAGAAAGAAAGAAACACAAAAAAGAACCAACTGCTCAGTAAAAAGAAGCGATGAAGCATCTAAATTTCTTTTTTTTCTTTCATTTTTCTTTTTTTCCTTCCTTCCTTCCTTCCTTCCTTCCTTCCTTCCTTCCTTCCTTCCTTCCTTCCTTTCTTCCTTCTTTCTTTCTTTCTTTCTTTCTTTCTTTCTTTCTTTCTTTCTTT
>NW_023270320.1:38709377-38898447 GCF_011800145.1 Mirounga leonina | reverse complement strand
TTTCTTTCTTTCTTTCTTTCTTTCTTTCTTTCTTTCTTTCTTTCTTTCCTTCTTCTTTTTCTTTCTTCTTTTCTGTGTAAGTCAAGAAACAAGCTCTCCTGGACATCTGTGCTTGCTTTAGTTCTGGACAAAACAAATGGCAAGTAGGACACACTCATCACTTGTGTTCCCTTTAGTCCACTGGGCCGGCTTCGCCCAGCGTGGGGCTTAGGGTTGATTGTTCCGGATTGCCTCCATGTAGCTGTGCTTCCCTGGGGTTGTGCCAACGTCCAGGCAAGGGGAGGCTCCCCCAGGGAATGGGGAGAGAGTGGGACCGGCCTTGGTTGTCATCCTCCTCCAAGGGCGTGTCCCCTCCTGTGCTAAAGCTGGGGATCTTCCCAGGTTCCAGGAGCTACTCCCTCCCTCCCCCACCTGCTGGGAAAGAAATACGCCCTCTCTTTGGCTAACCCCGGGATTTTGCTGCTCCTGTCGGCTTCCTGGCTTGGACTCCCTTTATTAAACACTCTTCAGCTACTCTTTTTCATGGGGTTGTCTCTTTCCTTTGGGGACTCTTTCTTAGTTCTTCTACAAGTTCCCTATGCAAGTTTGTTTTTCCTCTCTCTATGTACCAATCCCAAATTGTATTAACTGCTCTTGTGTCATTTTGGTTTTGATTAGATGACTTTACCAAATGTATGCCTTAACAGAGGTGACTGAATATGTCACAGTGCTTAGGCCGGCTTCTCCTCTTACGGTTTCAGATCTGCAAGATCACAATGAGCCTGCAAACTTCCCTTAGCATTAGCATTACTTATAATGTGGTCCCCAAACTGATCATATCCCAGACATTGTGAATGTTGTGTTGTCAGGATTTGGTTATATTCTTCTGAAAAATGTTGATATTGGTTTTAGACTCCCAAACATCAGGGAGGCAAAGATACCAACATGACCTCTGGCTCCATATTTTATATTTTCCACACAATGATTTCAAATATAAGCTGAACTCCACTTCTGAGTTGAGAGACAGCACAGATTTTTGTTTTGCGTTGTTTTGATTTGATTTTGACATCAGCTCGTTTTGCCTGATTTCAGTGCTTCACCATATCCAGTTATGGAAGAGACACGTAGCACGTCCCCTCCCTCGTTCTAGAATAAGAAATTCCACCACCAGCTAACCAGCAAGTTTGACATAATAAAACTGGGTTTTTAAAGATTTCATATTTTGCAGTTCTTGCATGCAATTGGAAGCCAAAATTGATTCCAAGTTATAAGGTAGCACACGGAAGAAATAGTTTTCACTGTGGAGTATTTATATGCGATTCCATAGCCCCATTATGCACCGAATAATCATGTTTCCTAACTCACCTGATAAATAATTAAATCGAAGGGGTAGGTTTGGAGGTGGTAAGAGGGTCCTGAGATAGTTAAAAGCCTAGCAGACAATTCATATTTGACTTTATCCTGGTATCAGGAAACTGCAGGGCCCATTGAGAGCGAATGATTTAGCCCCTTGGTGTCATTTTGCAGGCTGGCTTCTGCCATCCATGGGGATCTCGGTGCTACTTTGTGGCTCTCTGACTTACTGTTCTGTTGGAGAGAACAGAATGGCAGGAACTGCTTGCAGGTGGAAACCTGCTCAAGTCAAGTACCTGCTGTTTGAAGTCTTTTAAACCCCCCTTTAAGCGTGGGTGATGGCTGTCCCAGACCAGCCAGAAACACCTGTTCCCATCTCTAAAAGTAAAGTGGAGTACGTTTATGAGGTCCTAAATTACTTTACAAACAAGTGAAGCTTTTGAATCCTGTGCCTTCGCAATTTCCCTGAAGGAATACGGTTTAAAGGCAGTTTAGGTTTATTGCCATCTTGTTACTTCCACGGATCTTACCTTTAGGATAAAATCACATTTTGAAAGCCTGCAGTAGAAATATAAGCAACCCTTGGCTTTACTCTCTGGTACTGCACAGAATCTGGGGAAGATTAAACGTGAAATGATTCCATGGCCACATCAACAGACTCCCTGTCCCCAGATAGTTTTCCGTATTATCGTTTCATCATTCCAGATTCACTCACATGGAGCTGTCATTTCTATCAGGCCCTTCAGTAAAATGTAAGCCCCCCTAGAAAGTAGTAAGCCTACCTGCTCAACTCATGTTGTGGTAATATGCGCTAAGACCCTGAGCAGGTAGAAGAAGACCCTGACTTGAAGAAAGTGAATGGAGGAGAAAGGTGACAATGATTTACTGGGTACCTTGGCATATGCTGAGCACAACTTTACATTATCTGTCATCCTCAAACTCTGGCTGGGGTACTATTAGCATAATTATATAGGGCCCTGAGATCAACAGAGTTGATATAAATTCCCAAAGACATAAAGCGATTGCATTATGGCTGGGATTTCAACTCAGAATCATTTGAACACTGAGAACAGAAGGTGAGACTGGCGAATAAAAGTGGGTCCTCAAATTACAGATTTGCTAATCATTTTAACCTCAGATTTCCTTCTCCCTGACATTAGCAGTATCAAATGCAATTCGGGTGTTTTGCGACGGATGGCTTTATGATGGCAGTAAGCAGGGACATATGGCCTAAAATGCAATCATCAAGATGAACGGTACAGATACTGTTGGGTTTCTTGATTGGTTTGTTGAAGAAATGATGGCAACAAGCAGCAGAAATTACTAGAAGGATTGCAAGTGTTAGTCTCTAGTGGGGACTGCTGATTGCAGGAGACTGACAGGCCTTACATATGCAAGTACATCATGAGGGAAATCATTTTAAAGAAGAAAGAAAACAATAATTATCCACTTGATAGGAATTTTAGAATGTGCGTTTGTAATCAAAACTAATGTCAGTAGGAAAACAAATTCAGGAAAAAAGAATCTTTTAAAGGAAATTGCCCCTTCTAAATTATACATTTTTTTTTAAAAGGAACATTTTGCCCGTGACTCCCAAAGAGAGCGTCAAATGCTATAGCTACCAAAATACGCTTATTTTTAAAATAAACGTATAATAAAGTAAATTCCCCAAGATATATACACAGGCTTATTGTTTCGTAGCTGTTGATGCTCTCAATGTTTCTTCATTAAACATTTCAAAATGAAATAAAAGCAAAACTGGTACAAGCTGTAATTTCTAAAAATCTTATGGGGAAATAACACTTTTCCTTATTATAACCATTCTTTGAAAAAATATATCATTTTTATAACTCTTCAGAAGTTGAATATACTGAAGTTGAATATACTAGGCACACGGACTGCCGAATACTGTTGGAAGGTACTCGTCTTTCTTCTTAACATGGAGCCCAATGAAGTAAGACAAAGTGCAGATGACTTCAGGTTTAATGGTTTCTTGGACAGGCGGTCCAGGAGAAGCCTTATGTGACCCAAGCAGTAATAGTAGGAGCATCACAGAGAGCTCTAGATTCAATATTTCTTTGTTGTTCGGGTATTATGTAAGCCCTACTCTGTGCTGCGCATTCTGCTCGCTTCTACGAGTCAGGCCACCTGCTCATAACCTCATAACTCAGCGGTAGACCAGCGAGTGTCCGAGGAATTCAAGATACGGAAATAATTGGATTCTGTATAAAAATTTCATAATCTGACTAAGCACAGGGAATCACACAGAAGGCCATCGTAGAGCTTAGAATATGCTTTCTTGAGAAAAAAGATATGCTCTTCACTGAATCCTGAATGAAGCTGAGGAGTTCAGTGGGCCAAGAGGAGGGGAAAATGTTTCCAAACACAATCAACGTACAGGCGATGATTAGAAGGCAAGAAAAATCATCCCTGGGACAGAGAGTGATTTAGAGATTATATAACTTTGTAGCCAGAAGATATACATGTAAATACAACAGACCCTAGGTTGATGATAACCTTAACCATTACGTAAAGGTATAGTGGCTCTGACTGGGAGAATAACATTGCTGTGGAAAAGTGGATAAAAATTAGAAAAAGTAAGTGTGCAAGCTACGCTCATCGAATGCAACTGACTACCTCTCATCTGTGCACCTGGAGCGAGAGAAAGGAAACCACGCCATCTCCACATTTCTTCTTAATGGGTTGTTAAAATGTAAGAGGAGGTAGCACATACTTGGCAAAAATTTTGACTGACTCATGTCCTAAAAGGTTAATACCAAATGAAAGTATAGTGTTTTGTTTTCCAATATAATTTTTAAAGTGAGCAGATTTCAGAGTCATGCCATAATGAATTTGGAGATCTGGAATGATTTATTTTACACGTTTGGGTGAGTCATTATAATTAGGTTAAACTTTTTTATTGAGCATATAGATAATTGAATTTTAAGAGGTCATGTTTTTTTAATAAAATGTGTCTGGACATTCTCCTTCATTATTCAGTGTGATTCTATTAACCTCAAGTCTGATCCTTTGGAAGAAGAACAAACTTATAATTGACATTCTCTATCTGTATTCTAACAGGCTGCGACCCAGATCCTCAGATTTGCTTACCACAAGGGAATGTAAAATGTTTAGCTGAGGGAGAATAAAATTCGAAATTATTGCATTTCATACTTTGAATGACATTTTTAGCTTTTTGTGGGAAAGGGTACGAAGGTTATTGATTTATTGAAAACAAATCTAGTTTCCCATTAAGACTGGGTAAAATTTTTATATAAGACTGGTGAATCACAGACCTGTACCCCTGAAACAAATAATATATTATATGTTAATTGAATTTAAATTAAAAAAATAAAAAAAATTTAAAAAGACTGGGTAAAATTGGTGAACACTATTTATTGCATAAACCATTGACTATTTTTTTCCCATTAGTCTAGGAGATGGACATAAAGTACTTAAAACACTGAGCATCACACTTTTAAAAAAATGTAATGATCTTTAACTGTTTCTGATGTTCTACTATTTTAATTACTCAGAAAAGCTTTCACTTGAGATCAAAAATAATTTTATTACTTTTCAAAACTCTTTTCATGTGTGCATTTAACATATGCATTTAGATAAATGACCCAGAAAAACAAGTTGTTCTTATTTATGCAACAAAGATAGATGGTAGATAGATAGATGATAGATAAATAGATAGATGATGGTTGATGCTTAGATAATAGAACTATAGAAAGATAGATGGATAGATAGATGATAGATGATAGAGGTAGAGAGAGATACTACGTTAATTAAGGTTATTCAAAGACAGAAACATAGTACTCTCTTCCTTGAAAGCGTAGATCAAGGGATAAATCTGACACAGAACGATCATTTTAACACCATATGAATTTTTCCACACTAGAGTAGTATATAGCAAGAAGAGAAATGCTTTAATTGGCCCAGACAGCACAGTATGATGTAGAACGTGTGAGTGGAGAGCTAATGGGAATGGTTGAGGGAGCATACTCAGGAGACAGACTGTCAAGGTGAAAATGTTGGCTCTGCTTCTCTTAGTTATATGGGGGTCAGCAAGACCCACAGCATTTCTGCATGTCCACTTTCTCACCTGAGGGAAGGGGGTAACAGTGTCTGGAGGATCGAGTGCGTGTGCACATACAAGATGCCCCAGGCTCTGCTTGGCACATGGAACATGCACAGAGTGGGCTGCCTGGTACTGTTCAACCTCACGCACGATGCTGCTCTGTGCTGGGGGCCAAGACGTTTCACACACCTGCGTCACCTTGTTTAGAAATGAATTAGTGGCAGATAATTCCACATTGAAGTAAGCACTATGGATGCTATTAGGATAGAAAACATTAATGTGTTTCTCCATTTTATTGATTTCTCATTTTCTCCTTATTTTCTTCTTTATACACACTTTGTTCTGTTTTGTTATTTTTCTAGATTCTTGAGATGCAAGTGTAGATATTTTACTTTCACTATTCTTTCTGATATGTTTTGTTACAAACTCCTTTCTGAGCATTAATTTGCTTTTATCTACACATACTGATATTTTGAAATTTCATTATGATTCATGTAAAATACTTTTAGAAATTGGGCTTTGAATTTTTAATTAGAGTTTATTTAAAAATATATTGCTCAATTTCTGATCTGTGGGTGAATTTCTGCTTATCTATCAATTACTGATTCCTAGTTTAATCCATCCTCATCAAAAACTGTGGTCTGAATGGTTTCAACTCTTTGATATTTGTTGTGGATTGCTTTATGAATTAGCACATGGAAAATACTAGCAAATGCTCTAAGAGCATTTGAAAAGAATGTAAATCTATCATTTACACACAGAAATAACTATATGTGCATATAGGTATTCATATATGTATCACATCCATAAGGGTGTTTGTTAATGGTGCTATCATATAGTTATAGATTTTTATCTATGTGTCTATCAGTTTTGTAGGGCTTGTGTTAAAATTCTCACTACAATTGTGGATTTTTCTGTCTCCTTTTAGTGCGGTCAGTATTTACCTTATGTATTCTCAGAATATCCAACTAATTTTTCCCCTCTGATTGGATGCCAACTGCAGTGTCTCCCCAGCACAGAGTGACTTCTGGAAAATCACCTTCTCCAAGGAGCTTTGCGTTCTTGGTGGTCTTCCTTCAGCCAGATCTCTGAGCCTCACCTCCTGTGCATGCATCAGGAGCCAGTCCGGAGTTGAAAGAATTTCAATGCAGACTTTGTCGCTCCTCCTCACGACCCCCCCTTTTCCAGCACCTTTCCCCCCAAATCCCAGCTGTGTCAGAGCCTCCGTACTCTGGTCTCTGTCACCTTCACGCGGTGAGAGCTGCGCTCTCTGCCAGCTCTGCCTTCCGGCTTCCTGGGGTAGACAGTGCGGCCAGAGCACCTGTGGGCTCACACCTGCAGCCTCCTATAGATTTGCCTGCAGACGTTTCTTGTGTCTATTTTGTCCAGGTTTCATAGTTGTTTACTTCGAGAGGCTGAGCCCGATACTGGTTGATCGAAGCCACAAACAGAAGACTCCCGTGGTTCTCTGTTATTCATTTAATTCATATTTACGTTTCTTGTATTTAAAATTCTCTAAATCTTAGAAAGAAGTGCTGAAACCCGAGTGCATTGATTACCTTGCTCCAGTCCAGATAGCTCTCGTCTTTGCTCCCAACCTCCTGTTTTCATTCCAGCTTCTCTCAGTGGTTGCACATAGTCCTCCCGTGACTGATACTTTTTAGGGTAGATCCCAGAGAAAACACAGCTTTTCTCTCCTGGAGGTTTTTCTTCTCCCAAACCTGGAAAACTATTTCTTTACAGACTTACAAAAACAAGATTTAGAAATGTGGAAAAGATTCACTGAGTCCTTAACAGTCGTTGTTCTGCGTCAAAAGCTCCCAGTGGCCCAGCGGAGACTGTCTCCTATATATTCATTGTCCTGATGGAGGGCATCAGACGCACCTCCTCCCTCGGATTTTGCCTGAGATACTTCCCAGGTTCTGTACAGCCCACATTTTCATAAGAGAAGCATATATTTGCAAATTCACTGAAGTAAAATAGATTCGCTTTTATTTCCAAATAGATAATTTGCATTTTTTAATTCATAAGGCTTCTGTCCAGCGTAAGAATGAGGCCTTTGGTAATTTAATGAAAAATATTCATTTGCAAATAATTTTGCTGCTTTAAGGAATTTCATTATTACTTTGCACCAGCCACTAGCTGATAGGTTACTTTAAGGCAAGGGCCGGTTCTTTTTCTTCATGTTCATCTGACAGCATAAAGTTGTTATAAACTCTAGACATACGTCTGCTGATTTACACAGTGTGCGTCGGTGTCTGCACAAAGAACATCTTAATTTGGGGCAAACTTAGAGAATTTTAAATAACTATATAATTTTCAAGAATAGAATGGCTGAAAAATAAAAAGAGCTCACTTAAGAGTTCTGAAAAAAAGAGAAAAATTAATCCCCTAAATTATTTTATAATAATCTAGACCAAAAGCCCTGATACTCCAATGTGTGCTGTTCTTATAAGAAAAAACAAAATATGCAAACAATGAATCATGGAACATTACATCAAAAATTAATGATGTAGGGGCGCCTGGGTGGCTCAGTTGGTTAAGCGACTGCCTTCGGCTCAGGTCATGATCCTGGAGTCCCTGGATCGAGTCCCGCATCGGGCTCCCTGTTCGGCGGGGAGCCTGCTTCTCCCTCTCCCACTCCCCGTTTGTGTTCCCTCTCTCGCTGTGTCTTTCTCTGTCAAATAAATAAATAAAATCTTTAAAAAAAAAACAAAACTAATGATGTAATGTATGGTGACTAAGATAACATAATAATAAAAAAAAAGAAAGAAAAAACTTACAGCAAAAAAAAAAAAAAGAAAAAACAAAACAAAACAGTAAAACTGGAAAGCTACTTTCTTTTATATATCTCTTGAAGAAGATTTATCCACTTCCATGGAAAATCTGTCCATTTTCCAATAAACCTCAGATAGCATATCAGGAAAAAGGGGGCAAAAATAAAGGATTTGAAAGCCAAAAAGAGAGACTCTTTCCATCTTACTGCATTGCAATATTCTCTTCCTTCCACTAATGCTTCAATATGCAAATCAGCTTTAAAAGTAAAAGGGTACAGGGCGCCTGGGTGGCTCAGTTGATTAAGCCACTGCCTTTGGCTCAGGTCATGATCCTGGAGTCCCGGGATCGAGTCCCGCATCGGGCTCCCTGCTCAGTGGGGAGCCTGCTTCTCCCTCTGACCCTGCCCCTCTCATGCTCTCTTTCTCTCTATCTCATTCTCTCTAAAAAAAAAAAAAGTAAAAGGGTACAAATCGTGTCTGTGTTGCATCCCTGGAAGACATGATGACACTGCATCTGTGAAGAAATAAGCTTCGGGGTGTCAGGAAACATGGTTTAAGAATCACAGATACACGAGAGACACAAGTGTGTGTCCCCCAAAAATGCACATGCTGAACTCCCACTCCTCGATGTGACTGTGTTTGGAGGTGGAGCCTCTAAAGTGTGGACTGAGCTACAGGATGCTGTTGGGGGTGGGATCGTCCACTTTGACGTCCTTCTAAAAAGAGGAGGAGGCATCACGGTGTGTGTGCCCAGAGGGAGGACACAGCAAGGTCTACACACTGAGGACGGAACTCAGGAGAAACCAGCCCTGCCGACACCTTGATCCTGAGCTTCCGGACTCCAACACATCAAGAAATAAATGTCTGTTTCTCCAGCCACGCAGTCTGTGGTACCTTCTTAGAGCAGCCCTAACAAAATAACAGGAACTATTAGAAGAAATGGACTATGAATTACTAAACCTTTCCGAGATTGATAATTTTACAGTTTCTTGGATTCAAAGTATTTTGAGAGAAATGAGTCCATGTTCTCTGAGAGTATTTCTCAGCAGCTTCCCTCAAAACCAGGTTTCTTTTAAAAGCATTAGACGGTGGAACAGACACAAAGGATCAAAGAAGGTTTTAGTGATTTGGAACAGATATTTTAATTTTCAGTTAAATAATAGAAATAAGCATATGGAGAGCCAGATTGATTCAGGTCTGCAAGATAAATTCTTTGAGAAAAAAAATAATTAAATCTTTGATCATGTCATTCTGCTTTCAGCAATCTGAAATAAGTCCCAATGGACTCAGAACGATGCAGGCTTCTCGCATCTGTCCCCCAAACACGGTCTCTCCTTTTCCGATGTCCCCTCCTGTGATGCTCCAGTGTCATGGAGCCCCTCTGTGGCAGATCTGGCCCCAGTTTTGCTCACAGGGTGTCCTCCATCTCCATGATGTATTCTTCTGCCCTCGTCTGCTTCCTTGGAGTGCTGTTACTACTCTACCTCATTGGGAAAAGCAAATGACTTCAAGGTATCTGCTCAGATTACCCTCAATCATTTGTGGTGAATCCTTCCCTGAATCTTCTCCCAGTTGGTTATTATTTTTTCTGAGGACATTTACAATCTGCCTTCCGTAATACTTATTTCTCTGGTTATAGAGTCAGTATCTATCTATCAACCTATCATCCATTCATCCATCAATTCATATATATTGATCCTGAAGCTGGTCCCATGGTCTCTAAACCAGGAATAGGCTATAGTTTCCTGGTTAGAGTGATGACCACATGTTTTCCTTGCTCCAATCTTTCCCTGCTCTGGGGTGATGTGATGAGAGCCAGAGGTTACCCTCTATGTATCAGGGTCCATACCATAGGAATCCCAAAAAATATTAACCTGGGGATTTACTGAGGAAAGGTATAGCCTCCACATCCCCTTTGCTTCCTCGTGTAAGCAAATGCCTGGGGGAGAGAAGGGGCAGGACCCTGGGTTCTTTCCCTTTGGAATATAAATGGATGTCTTCAGGGATAGATAAGACCAAGATCTCTGAGTTCACAACTACTGGATTGTCCACACACTCCAAATCTCATCTTCATTGAAATGCAAACACAGGGCGCCTGGGTGGCTCAGTTGGTTAAGTGACTGCCTTTGGCTCAGGTCATGACCCTGGAGTCCCGGGATCGAGTCCCGCGTCGGGCTCCCTGCTCGGCAGGGAGTCTGCTTCTCCCTCTGACCCTCACCCCTCTCATGCTCTCTCTCTCATTCTTTCTCTCAAATAAATAAATAAAATCTTAAAAAAAAAAATGCAAACACATATCTTCAAGGAGGTAAATCCCTTAATGTCTATTTGGTATCTTCTATGTCTTGGCTTCTAACCAGGTCCTAATAAAATATGTTCAGAATGCCCTAACCATGTGCAAACACAAAAATATTCACTTTCAGATAGGTAGTGTTATGATCCTCCCTTTGTTTCCTACAATTTCCTTGAACACACTGAGACCTGATTAGTATAAACTGGATAGGGTAGGGCAGCGTAGGGTAGAGCAGGGTAGAATAGAATAAGAAGTAGAATATAATGATACTGAATTTAATTGGGCTAGATGGTACAGGGTTGATCTCAATATTCCTTTTTTTCCTTCTGATTTTTATAATTCTGGCTGGCTTGTGTCTATAAGATTATAAAAAATCCAACTAGTAGAACTTTCAGTATTTAAAAAGAAGAGTGCCATTTCAAACAGGACAAGCATATAATAATACTTGGCTCCAAAATATTCCATATCAAACAAGATTCCTTGGTTTGAGTTGTAAGACGTAGCTCACATCATACTGTTCCTGGTCACATTTCCCATTCTGTTTCAGGCCATGTATGTGGCCCATTTAATGAATATGAGATTTTAAAACTGCAGTTCAGTCTTAGGGACTATACACATACTGTAGATTGTAACACTTCTTTGAACTTAGTTGAGAAGAATTCAAATAACACTGAACAGAGAAAATTATAGGAATATGTGCCAAATGGATATTCAGATCTTCTGCCATGCATTTTAAGGAGGTTAGTCTATGAAATTTTAGATGAAGGACTTTGCCCAGGGTCTTAGAAATATAAATAGGAAAAAAAAAGTGAGAAAAGAGAAAGGAAAAGCTTTGAGTTAATCCAATTTCCAGGTGAGATAAAATGGGTACCACAGAGTTGAAAGGCCAGTTTCTATCATGTGCTTTTTGGCAATCATTCTGTAATGTGTTTTAGTAAAAGAACACTTATGTTTCCCCTCAGAGAAAACGACCTTTGATGGCAGTTAGATGTTTCACAGTTTGTTTGTGTACTTTTGACTTCAAAGTCAGCAAGTGGGAAAACAAATCTATGTTCTAAACATTGTGTGATATGCCGAACACATTGATTTCTTCTTTCTTTAGAGCGGAAGTCAAATATGTTCGCCACATGTAAAATGTGGAGGTGTTTGTCGAAACTTGGGTCTAGAAAGAAAAGTGAGCTGACACTGAAAACAGGCTGAGTCTGAGCTGACCCCTGATGGGATGGAGCTGACTCCTGATGGGACGGAGCTGACCCCTAATGGGACGGACCTGCCAGGTGGTTAATGCAGACTCCCTCAAGAGTCTCTGGTGCACCAGGGTAGCTGTGGTCCATTCCCAGGACGAGCTCTGGAAATTTCCTCATAAATGTGTTCCCAGAGAGGACCGTGTGAAAGTCCCCTTGCCTCACTTCTTGAGAGAATCAGTTTGGAAGCAGAAAACTGTTGTTCTTACAAAAAAGAAGGAAAAACAATGTATGTTTAAACCAATGGTGCTAGATCTCTAGAGGTGGGTGTAAGCTTTAGATTTCTTCACAACAAATAAATAATGATTTGAGTAAAACAAGAAACAACCAACAAATCTGATAGATTAAAAAAAATTCAAATACTGGAAAGTTAATTAAAAAAATTTTAGGGGTACCTGGGTCGTTCAGATGGTTAAGCCTTTGGCTCACTCAAGTCATGATCCCAGGATCCTGGAATTGAGCCCCACATTGGGCTCCTGGCTCAGTGGGAAGCCTGCTTCTCCCTCTCCCTCTGCCCTTCCCTACTGCTCATGCACTCTCTCTCTCTATCTCTGTGTCTCAAATGAATAAATAAAATCTTAAAAAAAAACAAAAAAAAAACTTTTGAGGTGATGTCACACAGTCCCAAATACTAATATTTTATTTATTTTACTCCATATGGGACTTTGTTTACTTATTTAGATTCAGGAATTCTAGAGATATAAGAGATCAGAGATTACCTACTTTAAACAACAACCTCATTATATCAATAATGCTGAACCCCAACGTGGTTGAGTATCTTGTTAAAGTTTGGGCACATATTTTGCATGCAAATGACAGCTAGTAGGTAGGTGCCTATATCCTACTGCCAACTTGGGAATCTGTCACCCACTGCCTTGCATGGTAGAAAAGAGGATTAACCTAATTATTTCTGAAATTCTGGCTATAGCCCCATGGCTTACACTCATCTGGGTCTCAGTGGATATTTGAATAAATGCAAAAGCTCTGCAACGTGGGAAAACCTCCCAGCCAGAGAAAAACACTTGGCCCTTCCTCATCTTCAGCATTCTTACTTCTCTATATTCTATTACTTTTATCTTCTCTCCAGTAGTTGGTGTTAACAGACATATTCTAGAACCAGATTTCCAAATTCCTAATCCAGCTCAATTTCCAAGAGCAAATGTAGCAAATCGATTTTCAAAGAACAACAGCCCCTTGCAGGAGTAGGTGAGTTCTCTCCCATTAGAACCAAAGGAAGGAATTCTTCTCCTTTCCAGAATCACAAACTCTTTCAAGAATCATAAACTCCTTTAATTTTCTGCTTCAGGAAAAAATAGTCTCTGATTTTGTTTTGTTTTCATTTCAAGAAAACCATCATGGCTTTTTATTTCACCCTTTCTAAGACACAATAATGCCCTAAATAGGAGAACTGAAGAATAGACATTGTTGTTTTTATTGTTCGTGTCCTTGTTTTCTGGGGACCTCTAAATGTCCTCAGGGAACATGTCCAGTCTTGTCCCAAGTGTTGAAACTAGCTCTAAAATGACCACTGCTGGAGCCTTGGCCAAGTGCCTTTCATTTGTGCCATTGCAGAATTAGCCCTAGGCGTTTCTGACCACTGGTTTGGTGTTCAGTTCACACACACACACATACATGCATGCACATGCATGCACATGCACTCTCTCACATGAACATGCACTCACCAAGCTCACTTAGAATCGCACAGTGTTGGAGCTTACTTTTGGATGAAGATTATGGCGATGACCTCCGTCACGTAATGAGTGAGTTAACTGGGTAGCTAGTGGGCACAGGACTAATGGGGACCCTGGATTTAGGCCTCCTAACTAGTGACCCCCCATGTTTTTGTCAGATCAATGTATCTTTTACCTTCTTCACTTGTTCTGACTCTGAGAGCCGGTTGCTGGCAAGCAGTAGTATAGACTGAATTTAGCCAAGTGTGGTGAACCCTGACCTTGTAGGCTCCCTGAACTGCTTTGTCATTGTTTCCAGGGGAAAGCACCTTCTAGTTTATTGGTCTCATTTTTAATATTATACAACAGCTTTTGGAAAACCACCCATTTTAAGTTAGAGATTCTTTATACTGAAAATAATAAGAGTTGATTGTAATATCTGATACAAAGAGGTTATTTTATGCTTTCAAGCATATTTGCAAAAAATCTATGATGTCACAAATTAGTTAGCAAATACTAATTTAGAAGATATGCTGATAGGGCGCCTGGGTGGCTCAGTTGGTTGAGCGACTGCCTTCAGCTCAGGTCATGATCCCGGGGTCCTGGGATCGAGTCCCACGTCGGGCTCCCTGCTCGGCGGGGAGTCTGCTTCTCCCTCTCCCACTCCCCCTGCTTGTGTTCCCTCTCTCGCTGTGTCTCTCTCTGTCAAATAAATAAATAAAAATCTTTAAAAAAAAAAAAAAGAAGATATGCTGATAAAGACTTTTTATACTGCTATTTCAATATTTATGGAACTTTGTTGTAAGCAAAGCATCCAGTTAGAGATATTAAAATCACAACAACAAATAAAACGAAGTTCTTCTCCCTAAAGCAACTTAAAACCTAATGGGAAGGGTCAGAAATCCACATGAGAAATCCACAGCCATGACCATGAGGGAGGGGAAGGGGGGGAAGTCTCAGGAAAGTGGATGGAATATGGAAGCTGCATTTCCACCATGGAAACCTGATCCTGGAAAGACTTTTGCTGGAATATCAGTGAGCATCGAGGTGCAGATCCTTGATACACCTGTAGCTGTGAGCAGATAGAACACCATGCGGTGAACAGGGCACTTCTACAAATCCTGGGACAGGAATTAACAGGGCTGAGGTTCTCGGAATAAGACTCAGAATGCTATCGGGAAGTGAACAATGTCACAACACACCGACATGAACTAGAACCATTCTGGGACGTCTAGGCAAACCTAGACGGTACCCTTGCTGTGGACTGAGAGGCACCACACCGTCACATCCATGCGTTGGAGCCCTAACCCCCGGTACCCCGGGATGTGATTGTGCGTGGAGACAGGTGCTTTAGAGAGGTGATGAACGAGGCCATTAGGGTGAGGCCCTAATGCAGCAGGACTGAGACACCAGGAAGAGACTCCAGGGATGTGGGCACAGAGGGCGCAGCAAGAAGATGCAGGCCCAGGACGGAGGCTTCAGGAGAAGCCAAGCCTGCCCGCACCTTCGTCTTGCAATTCTGGCCTCCGGGACTGTGAGAGAGTGTCTGCTATTGAAGCTATGTCCTCTGAGGGGTTTTGTTAGGGTAGCTGGAGCAAAGGGGTAGAACGGTACTCACATCTGAACATATAAATCAAGCCCACTTCTTCCACTGCCTTATATTCCCAGTATGTCCTTGCTCCTGGTCATTAACGACCTTATTCAATTTAGTTTCTTTACTTCCCAACATATATTTATTGAGGACCTACTATGACCCATGCACTAAGCTAGGGATTTGAAATATTAGCTAGGAAAAAAAAAAAAGGAATCCTTTTTTTAAATTTTTTTTTTTTTTAAAGATTTTATTTATTTATTTGACAGAGAGAGACACAGCGAGAGAGGGAACGCAAGCAGGGGGAGTGGGAGAGGGAGAAGCAGGCCTCCCGCCGAGTGGGGAGCCTGATGCGGGGCTCGAACCCAGGACCCTGGGATCATGACCTGAGCCGAAGGCAGGCGCTTAACGACTGAGCCACCCAGGCGCCCCAAGGAATCCTTTTTTTACATGCAAAGACAACTTAATAACTAATACATATGAATTAAATATGTATAATTTTAAATTATTAACATCTAAATTGAGGGAGAACATTAATTCCTGATGTAAGAACTTAAGTCCAAGTTACTAAGTAAATATTCTATATTTTTAGTCTTTATTCTAATTCAGGATAACTCCCCATTTATTGAAGTATGGTTGAAGGACAAGGAATTCTATCCATTGCCTATTTCCCCAAATAAAATACTTGTACAAAAATAGAAGATTAAAACCAGCATTGCTGCCAAAGATGCTAAAAGAGACTTTTATAAAGTGTCATTCAACCTTTCTGTTTGGGGGGATCTGGACTCAGTAAGGAATATGGAATATGGAATATGGAAGCTGCATTTCCACCATGGAAACCTGATCCTGGACTCTTTTATTATTTCTTTTTCTCTTCCTGTACTTTGAGCTCCTTCCTGTCTACTGGGTCCTTCATCCTTCCATCATTTTCAGCGTCACTATTTTACATCGTTTAAGACATGAATCTCCCCCCAAAGCTACTCATCTGCCAATGCAAGTCCAGAGGGCAATCTTAGGAAGGGTTGTAGGAGGTTTCCCACCAACTCTCTGGCATGATCTATATTCACAATACAGCCATGATATTTATGATCTTGATTAAACTTTAAGCTAGAACTCAAGACACTTTCAGGGAAAAGGCAGTCTATTTTTCAAGTTTGTTTTCTGTGTTATTATTTTAGGAAACCCGTAAAGCAAACAGCTCAGGCGGGAACCTAAGTGCGCCGGAATGTTCCAGACCAACCTTGTGGCTGTATGTCCTCACGATCTCTGGGAGCACGTCTCAGTGGAAAGTGTGGGATCAGCCAAAGGTAAGTCAGGTGGGTCACGTATGTAGTCTTACTTCTGTTTCGGCTATCTAGAGTTTGAATTCCTCCATCAAGCATTTTATTAAAAAAACACCGTTTTCCTGGGAGTCTTTCAATCACGAGAGACACTGTAACACATAGTGTGACTGTTATTCCGGTAACAGAGAGCAAAACCCCTCAGCAGCCTTCCTGCTCACCAGCCTCCCCAAACACCCATCAGTATATTAAATCTGTTGCCTTAAAACCTGATTTTCTGAATTACACAAGGTGTCATTCAACCCCTCCTTTAGTAAGGTGCTCAGCGTTTTGAAGGATAGAATTCTTGAACTCTGTTTACCTAGTACAAGATGTTTTAGGTCAAAGGAAATACATTTTTTTTCCCCAAAAGGAATCTCTTTAGAATAGATAGAACATTAAGATTGACAAGTAAAATAAATATGTGAAAACAGCCAAGGGGTTCTTTAAAAAAGAGAGAGAGAGAAGAGCTCACATTCTCAGACAGGGACGGAAAGTGGATGACTGGCTGCCTGAGGCCTGCAGGGGCCAGGGTTGTGCAAACAGACAGCCCAGGGGCCTCCCTGCGGTGGAAATGCCCGGGCACTGAACCGGGGTTGATGGACGCAGGACTTGGCCAACTTACCTAAACTCCAATCGGTGAAGGCTACACTGTGTAAGGATTTGTATTATGATATGGGGTGGGGGGAAGGTTCTTGCTTTGTCTATAACAGCTCCAAGGTACTGCAGCTGTTGGCGGGAAGCTGAAAGCACCCCGAGCGCTGTTCCCACACCTGTCCCCCTGCGCGGCTGCGGCCAGCCACCCTGCGCCGCCACCTCCTGCTCCCGAGGTCCCCCCAACAGCCCCGAGGGCAGTGCCGGCCGCATGCTCAGTACGCACACTGCGCTCACGGGTCTGCGATCGCGGGCTGGGTCTTTGTGAAATGTGGTCGTTTCTCAGCACACCGCGATGTCCCCGTCCGTTCTCTGTGAGCAGGTGGGGAAGGACGAAGGATGGAAAGGCCACCTCTGGGCCGCACCTGCCAGCCGCGCTCGCGGACTTGGAGCGGCGAGTGTCGGTGCGCTTCGGCACGCGCGCCAGGCCGCACTGGGACGCACGCGAAGAGGGGGCGTCGTCTGCTTTGGGGGTTTATTTTGGGCACATGTCCTGTTACCCCCCCGTTTCCACCTCCCTCGTTTAACTGTACATACGTAGCAAGATTTATCAGAGGCAAGGCACCGGCAGAGACGGACTGCTGGAGATCGGGCGCAAGGAGAGGAGAGGACCAAGAGGGAGCAGGCGCAGCCCCTTGCTTCCTTCCCGCCCGCACCACCTCGCCCCTTCCCCACCGCCGCGCTCTCCCATTCTCCCCCAGGGCCTCAGCGTGGCCTGTCCCCCTGCCCGCCTCGCGCGGGGCTTGTCCTTGGGCAAAGAGCACTGTCCATAGGCACGCGTCCGCCTCTCCGCGCCTCCACCCGCTCGCGCGTGTCGTTCCGTCCACACCGCGTCCTGGGCCCGAGCGTCCGTCTGTTCTTGTCTGCTCGGAAGAGGAGTTTGTGGGGTCAAAGTAGACTCGTGACTCTCACGCGCTCCTCAGTCGGGAAGGCCTCAAGATAGCAAAACAGACTGAAAAGGGGGCATCTTTTTTATTATTATTAATTTCAAATACATTCATTTATTTAGGGTTTTTTTTTTGCCATGTTTATTGATTCATTCATACATTCGTTCAAGAGTTATTTGTGGAATGCCTCATGGTGCCAGGCCTGATTCTTGGTGATAGGGATTCAATGACCAAAGGGCACCTTTGTCTGCAAGGATGATCTTGCAGAGAAAACTGGAGAGGAACTGCAAAACCGGAATTAATGTAGATATTGTGTCCTAAGTGCAAGGAAAGACCTTCCGTGATCTGGGCGTGTGGGAGGCACCATGAGGTGTGGGAGGGAACGCCACAGGGTGCGAGGGCCTGATGGCCCAGGGAGCCAGGGAGGGGTGCGTGTCCACACGAGGCTGCTTTGGTCCTCAGAGCGAGGACCTAGCTGTCTTCTCTTCCTGCAGACGTTTCTGTACATTCTTGTTACTTCATGCTTCTGCTGTCTCCATGAAATTTAACTTTTCTGCCAGTGATGTTCCCAGAGATGTGCAATCATCTTTTTCACTTTGAAGATTAAAACGCAGATTTTAAATATTTCACAGGCGAATGCAATGTAGATACTCACTTCATAAAATATTTGGATACGTTGGTTTTTAATTTTTTTTTGAAAGGATTGCTACTGTAGTTCACATAGTTTAGGGGAGAGTTTAAGGACACCAGGAACTTGAGGCCTTAAGAGAGAAATGTGTCAATCCAGGATAAGCGCTTCCCTAAATGCCGTTTGGAAGAAAGGTAAGTTCATGTTCTGTTATCCTATTTCTCACAAACAAAACAGACCAACCGTCTGTGGCTCTTGATCAGTATTATCCCCTTTGGGATCACCTCCCTACTACATTGGAAGAACTCCAGTTGCCCCAATTTTATTCCAGTTAATATTTTCATTACCTTTTGTCTGGCTGCAGCTCTATACCAAATCCAGATCCAAATACTGAAATAAAACAGTAAGTGTGCCCAGAGGCTTCAACATATTCTGTGTGGCACGCCTCTTCATTCTTCAAATGAATTTAACTGGTACTATCAGCTTAGGGCGCCCCTAAAATCATTTCTACTTAAGTTTTGTCAGCTCACAAGCACATTAAAACCAGTGAACGAGGCTACGTGATTTCCAAGCTTCAGTAGTTTCTAAAACGTTTAGTACATTTTAGAGAGGAAAGAATCAACTCTGGTAGATTGCCGAAGGGGCTTGTTTCTGTCTTAAGGAGGGCAATGTGTCTTGGGTATATGTCCACTTGGGTAAAATGAAAGCTAATCATACACATTTGATTGGTATTTATTTTTCTCAGTGCCTTCTAGAGGAAATTCAAATTTTATCTTAAGATAAAAGAAATGGGCTCAGAGTTAAACACGGTAAAGATCATGTCGGTTTACGGCTGACATTATGGAAAATGATTCCTTAAAGCAATGACATTTAGGTGAGACATCTCATTACTATATCTTCTTTTAAAAAAAACATTCTTATGAGACAAATGCTAACTCAGATCTTAACTTACTGAAGAGCCGCTTAAGGAGTCAGAAATATCATGACACTAAATTTTATCATCATGCCAGGGAAGCTCCCAGATGACCTGCAGATCCACAAAGAATGCTAATTCATCTGGCGAGCAAAGGTTTACTGCATGCCATTTGTGGGCCCACCCTTATGCCAGGGCTTGGCCCCTCTGAGGTGTCAGGAGTCCTGGTTCGGGGGGTTGGGGGATGCCTGAAAAGAAGCAAGGTCAATACTATTAAATTTGTAAGCAAGAATCAGGTCAAACTCCATTTGGTGAAATAGGAATGATCATCTCACAATAGTTAAAAAGGAAGGAGAAGAAAGAGCTCACACAGTTGGGGAGAAACAAAAACTCAATAGTATATGTCAAACTCTGTGTTACCCCCCAAAAAGGCCTAGGTAGTTATTTAGTACAAAAGATTCAAACCCAGCTTCCAAAAACCAGGCAGAGAGAGCAAGTGTGAGGACCTTTGCTGGCCCCTGGGTGCACGCCGGACATGGTGCCCTTGTCCACTGGTGGGTCCTCCATGGCAGGTGCTCCTCGGCATTCATGCTGGCTCTCAGCTCGGGCTCCTCCACATGGGATCTCAAGCCAGGTTGGCTCAGTTTGAAGGGGGTTGTGACTTACGTTGTGGCCTGTCTTCCAGTCAACAGTCACCGTGCCGAAGAGGACGTCCTAAGTCAGACCCCATTCCTCATGGGGTGTTCTCCATGCTGGCCCTCAGTCTCTGGTTCAAACAGCTGACCTCTGACAAGTGTTCCCTAATTTTGAGTGGGAAGGAAAAGGAGTTCCTTTCTTTCCAGGAGGACCCCCTACATTTCCTATGCAAATTGATCCTCCTGTGATAGTGTAATTCATAATAAAATACATATTTCGTCTTCTCCACTTCTGGCACAGAGTTCCTAAAGCCCTGGATTGCCTACGGGATAAGAACAGAAGGGTGTCTCTGGTTATTCCTAACAAATCCCTTTCAACCACACCAGAGTTCATGTTAATGAGTTGACGTTGGGAAAGCCCTATGGGATGGGGGCTGGTTTCCAGGGAAACCAACGGTGTGACTGGAGGGTTGAAACTTTCAGCCTCACCCTTGACTTCCAGGGCAGGGAGAGGGTCTGGAGCTTGACTTAATACCCAACAGCCGGTGATTTAATGAACTCTGCCTATGTATTGAAGCCTCCCTAAAAACCCCAAAGGACTGATTTGGAGAGTTCCCAGGTGGGTGAGTGGTCGGGCATGCTGGGAGAAGGACAGCCCTAGACAGGGCATGAAGGCTCCTCACCCTTTCCCCAGACCCCACCCCGTGCATCTCTCCCTCCTGTCTGTTCTTGAATTGTATCCAATCTGATGAGTAAAATATTGAGTTCTGTGAGCCAATCCAGAATATTACTCAACCCTGAGGAGGGGTCCCAGGAACCTCTGATCTATAGGCTAACTCCAAGAAGGCAGGGTAAGAATCGAGTTCAGTTGTTGGATGCCCCACTGGGGTGGCAAAACTGCTGTGGGTGTGGGTTCTCCAACAGGTGCTGAGAAGTGAGAGCAGAGGAGGCAACAAGCAGAGTGTTTCCCCAGGGTTTGCACACAACCAAGGGCATCAGGAAAGTGCATGCCCTCAGCCACAGATGTGCAAGGTTGAATCCTTCCCTCAGGACCACAGACACTAATTTCCCTTTCTTTGCAAAGAAGCCATTGAAGTGAATCATCCCATAATTAGAGAAAAATCTGCTCTAAGTAGGCTTGCAGTCTCCAAATATAGATTTCAGAAGAGAAGTTATACTTTTAAATTTTCTACCTCATTGGGCCTCTCACTAGTCTAAGAGAAGGAACAATATATACTCCTTTGACAGTGCGGCTTATTACCTTTTCCAATTTCCTTTTATCAATGAGGGAAGAAAACGGGAGAGAGTAGAGTAGAAATAAGACAGGAGGTAACGGAGAAGAGAGATTGATCTGCTGCCACATCTCCGGACGGCTTACGACAGCTGCTGGTACATTGCAGGTGATGGGCAGTGAGCGGGACCACATCTGGAGATAACATTTTCTCTGCTTTCCTCCCCCTTTGTGGAGCTCTAACCTGGGGCA
Source organism: Mirounga leonina (assembly GCF_011800145.1). Lineage (NCBI taxonomy): Eukaryota > Metazoa > Chordata > Mammalia > Carnivora > Phocidae > Mirounga > Mirounga leonina. The sequence continues at coordinate 38,876,940 of NW_023270320.1, read as the reverse complement.
TCACTGTGGGGGTGAGGAGCACACCCACCCCATTCGCAGATGCTGTCCTGTTACAAAGCCAGGAGGTCTTGTGGTGAGGTGCAAGCAGCAGGTGATTAGCCTGTAAAGAGCCTTAGGGCCACTGGACCCCCAGACCCCCAAGCGCGGCTCAGAGGATTTCCCTGCTGGGTTGCAAGGGTCTGTGATTGCTCTTTTCAAGATGTGTACATTATTCCTCATCAACATTCTTAAATACCATTCATTTCAGTGATAACAACAAAAAAGTTTCTAACAACCTTCACGATTACCTGCCATCTGGTTAGATTTCAGTAAGGATACAGTAGGTGCTAAGTGACCAACGTTCAAGGTGCTTATTCCTCTTCAAATACTTCATATGCTAATGACCAATTTGGATTGAAGATTCCAGTTATAGAACTCCAAATGCTAATTCAAGTCCCCAGGGTATTAACTGGCACGCAAATCACACAGCTTACGCTGAGCATTTTCAAGTCAACCAGCAAACACTGCCTCTTCTAGAAAGGAAGGAAATTCCGTGATCTGCACCACACCAACCACCCCTAAAGCGCTACTCTGCATGGCACTTCTGAGCATCCCCAGCACTGTGAGAACCGGCGTTTCAAAGAAAGACTCCAGCCCTGCAAAGCTCCCTGTCCTCTGAATTGTCAAAATGATAATGCACTGCTTTCCAGTCAGGTATATTTTGAGAACACTATTATTTTAAATTATGCATTGAATTTATAGAACCCTCGCCAACACTTTCAACCGCTTTCCCAAGCTGGCTTTCATGTGTAAACAGCAGTGTCAACCAGTTCCACATTCATGCGGACTCAAGACAGGAATCTCTCCTGAGTTTTCTTTCTGCTGGTCTGATTTTGCTTCAAAGCTGGTAACTTACACTGTTTTCCTCTCCTTTTTCCTTCCTTCCTTCCTTCCTTCCTTCCTTCCTTCCTTCCTTCCTTCCTTCCTTCCTTCCTTCCTTCCTTCCTTTCCTTCCTTCCATCCCCCCCAAATCTCTTTCCTCCATTCTCTCTCTTTCCCTCATTTTTTTCCTTTGATCTTTTATTCTCTCCTCCCTATACAACCCAGTTCCTTTTTTTCAAGTCTGCTTCTGACTCCCTAGTTGAAATAACAATAGCTAAAATGTACTGAGCTTACCTTGGGCTCAGAGGTGTGCCAAGCCTCTGGGGAGTGAGTCCTTGAGGAGGGTTACAGTGCCTGAAAGCCCCACATTGTCTTGCATCTTTCAGCCAGGACTTCTTCATCACTGAGTATGGCGAACTTAAGAACTACTGTGTCAGCCAGACACCTTTATCTGGGACATGCTCAACCAGGTAGGACTCTGGAAAAATTGCCATTAAACCGATTGTCTTGGGCAAATTGAGACATAGGGTCACTTAGATCTGAATGAAGGAGCAACAGTGTCCCACCTTTAACCTCCACACCCACTTCCACTGCACCTGCTCAGGGCTGCCAAATAACAGATGCGAGGTCACCCATCTCAACATTGTTGACCCATCCTTCATGCTAAATCAAAATAAGATGACTTCTCACCTTGAAATGACCTGCTCCTGTCTTACTCCAGATTACTTTCCAATTAACTACACCTACTAGACTGTTGTCCTGAAAACCTCCTTCCTGGCTGGCCCTGAACACAACTTGGGCGTTATCCCCTTGTACTGACTGAAAAGCTATCCCCCCGTTTCTGTCTGGCAATCTATCTCATGTGGTAAGAATTGCCAATTTCAAGACTTCTGTGAATATGACAAATGAATATGATTTTCCCCTTATTTGAATTCTGTAGCTATTTTAATTAAATCATGTAAATATAATTCCAAACTTTAGGAGTTAAAGCAACATTTATTAGCCAAAAATAAACTGAAATTCAAGCTTAGAGCAAGGCAGGATCCAGGTGGTAAAATTACCTCTCTCTCAATCTCTCTCTATTTTATTTGCACATTTGCTTTTCTGCTCTGTTCCCCTTACAGTTAGTTTCACTTTGGGGCAGGTAAGTGTTATTCTTGGACCTCCCAGCTGCTTTGGGTTTATATTCCATATTCTTGAGACCCAGAGAATGAAGACTATTTTGTAATTGTTTCAGAAATAAAAGGGGTTTAGAATCAAGTTTTATTGGACCAACCCAAGTTAGATGCTCATTCCTACACCAACCCCATGGATGAGTGTGCCAATCCATCAGCCCTAAAGGAAATAAGCCAAGGGAAGCAGAAGAAGAACCAAAGGAAGCCGAGGTGCAGGAACACGGTGTGGGCCAGGCAGGGACAGCAGCCGGGTATAGGGGTGTTAAGTGATGCGTTTCTCCTAGGTCCCTTATTTGTGCAGATTTCCGTCATCTTGGTTATTAGATTGTCAGGCTCTTGGGTGCCCGGGTGGCTCAGTTGGTGAAGCAACTGCCTTCGGCTCAGGTCATGATCTTGGAGTCCTGGATCAAGTCCCGCATGGGGCTCCGTGCTCAGCAGGGACTCTGCTTCTCCCTCTGACCCTCCCCCCATCATGTGCTCTCTCTCTCTCTCTCATTCTCTCTCAAATAAATAAAATCTAAAACAAACAAAAGAAAAAGATTGTCAGACTCTTGACAATAGGAAATATACTTTTTGCATCAGTTGGAATGCAAGTAAAGAATATCTTAATAAAAGTACATTAACAAAAAGGGCTTTTGTCATTTCACATAATAAAAAGCTATGAGACGGCGATTCTGTGGTTGGTTCAGTGGCTTGTGGGTGACAGCTGGAGTTGGAAGGCTTCCATACATCTCATCTGCCATTTTCAGCAGGTTAGTACTCATGCTCTCGGGCCACGGGTTGCCTGGGCTCTGGTGACATATGACTGCAGCACTTGTGGGTGAGGAAAGGGTGAGACCTTTCCCAGAAGCTTCCCAGCAAACGTTAGCTCAGTGATCATTGGCTACAACTGAAAGTCACTTCTATGCCATGGATGCAAGAGAAGCGTCAGGAGCCATCTCTTCCATTTTCAGGCTCTGCACTGGAGAATAATTTCTGAAGACAAGCAAGAAGCACACGGGCTGTTCTCTGATGGGGAATCATAAGTGCCTGATGCATTGATTTCTGTGTCGTTGTGGCTTTCCATAAAGGTTATTGCATTAAATCAGGGCAGAACATTTACTAATCATTCTACGACTCTTTCAGATTGTGCCTAATGAGGAAGTCTGCACCCTGATAGAATTAGGTTGCCAGAGGAGAAGCTTGTCCAAATGTGTACTCTCCTTTATTCCCTGGAAGCCCAGACTGGGCTGACAGACACTGAAGCCTGTCCCTGAAGGAAAAGTAGAGGGAAGACTAGGGTGAACCTAGCAGGCTCTGCACACTGCATTGTGCTTCCAGGGCTTTGTTGTAGAATCCTGAAGCTTCAGGGAAGGGAGACTTGCACATTTCATGAATGGTCCCTCACTTGTCACTAAGCAGCCTAAAAACAATCCCATCGGACACTGAAGCTCACCTCTGACTATTTTAAGCTCTAGAACGGATGGTGTTTTCTTTCCATATATTATCTTATCAATAATGCGCATAATTTATTTAACGATGCTGAGCACTCTATTATTTATTAGCATGAAGGGTTTTTGTTTTGGAAGATAAAATAAGAATCTGTGCTAGACAAAGGGGGATGTTCCTCTGAAGGCTAGCAGGCTGAGACTGTCCCAGCAGGTGTCATCCACTGCACGTCATCTCTCCAAGGGCTTCCAGGCCAAGTCTTCTTGGGCTATTGTCACTCGACATCACCCAACCCCTGCTACTTAGGCTAAGTTCACGCAGACTTAAATAAAATGCAGTATTTGACAGTTTCCTTTTAGGTAAAAATTGCACGTTAGAAGCCCGTGAGTCTCAGCAGGTGTCTGTGCTGCATAATGACCCACCTACTCGAGGTGTGAATAGACTCTTGGTGATGTGGCTTGCCCGTCCCGCCTCCGCACACCGCTGGGGCACTTCCATCAGGCTGAATGTGCAGAAAAGGCGCTACGATGCTTTAATTGCTGATCTCACAGTCTCAGCTTTTGTGCCCATGGTTTCCCTGGTGCATTTAACGCGGACTTGCCAAGGAAGTAACCGTATTCTGCAGCGAAAGCACAGTTTTTATTTGGTTTGGTGGCAGACTTTGAACTTAAATTATAGTGCTCAGAACTTTCTAAGGAATCAAAATTCCACCCTGCCTTGCCCCCAAATGCAAAGTTTCTGCCCATTACCTATAACTTGCTGTAGAAATCCGCTCTGAAAATCAGTAGCTATATATTCCCAAAAGAATTCTTTCTCTCAAATTATATTGTTGACAACATAAAATGCACAATGTTGGCAGTGTTTATAGAATATGTATATAATTTGAAATTACCAATTAAGGCAGAAGTAGTTCAAAAGTGTTGTACATTTTCTGGGGAGGGAAAATTATAACCGTAATGTTCTGATTATTGTTGTCCTGAACAAAATAATGAGTTAGAACATTCATGTGTGCATGTATTTGTATCCATAACTGTATCCATATCACTATATAAATTTATAATTTTATCTATCTATATAAGTATATATAGAAATATATAACACACAGAGAGATGTTTTATACATACATGCTGTAGTGAAGGTATCCCTGAATAAGATGAAGACAATTTGTATTTTCTCTGATTATAGTGATGTGGCTTTAAAATGATGTGTCCCACTTTCCTTATCAATAAAATGATTGGATTTGCCCAAATCAGAATTCCCCGAAGTGTGCTCTTGGAACTCCCATCCTGGGAGATCCTCTCCAGTGAGAGAAAGGCGTCACTGTCTCGTCAGCTTGGGGAAGTCAGGACACCACATCCCCCACCTGGACAGTCTCTGCCAATTGTTACAGTTGAAACAAAATACACTTTAAAGACACATTTGTTCTTGGCTTTTGATTTAGAATTATTTTTAAGCAGCAACCATTGCTTTGCTTTGGGAAAGTATTATGTATCATTGGATCTGATGATCTCCAGTGTCCTCTGAACCCTAGCAGCTTGAAAACAACTCCAAAAACACATTTACTTCTGGGGATTTAAATTACACTGTTGGGTAAATTATGTAAAAAAATAGATGATTTAGCATACTAAAGATGTTATGATATTAAAATATGTTAGCTTTGATAAGGGAAATCTGTGTTCTAAGGTGGCCGACCAAGCCAGCAGGGGAATCCCAGTCCCGGCCCCAGGGCCGTTCCAGGTTATCCCTCCTGCCCCGTCTGCCACGCGCAGGAAGGTGCCACATATATGGAAATAAAAGTGTATGAATTGCCCCCTTTGTTGGTGCTTGGGGCTCAGACCTTTGGAGACCACTCTCCTCTGAGCCCACCGGCATTACATAAACCTCCTATCCTCCAAGATGTCCAGGTGCCATTTGGTTCTTCCATCGGGCGATCTAGTCCAGGTTCCATAACATTTGGTTCTCTGACCAGGAAACCCAACCGCGCTGGCCCATTGTTGCCACCGGTTTGGGGCAACGGTAGGGTGGTGACGGAAGGAGGGATCCTAACGGAGAAGGTGCGCCCTGCCTAATTTTCGGCAGTCTCCCACCCCGGTCGCCTCGAGCCAGCTCCGCTCTGCTGTTCCCACCGGACTCGAGGAGACTTGGCAGGTGAGGACCCTGTCCCGATTTGGATTCCGGTAAGGCCTGGGGCCCCAGGACCCAGACAGGCCCGTCCCCACTGGGGTGGAAGGGGAGCCTGATCACCTCCCAGAGACCTCTTAGAGGTCTCCCATGTAGGGATTCCCAGGGAGGGAATGTAATAACTTCTTGAGTGTGAATGTGTGAGTGAATGTGCAGTACGACCTGGCTTGCTCAAGAGGACTGATTCTGTGACTCCACGGGCAGGCACCCTTAAGGTCCCCCGAAGCCTACAGAGTCTGAGTGGGCCCGTCTGTGATTCCGTGGTGAACGGCATATGGTCTATGGTGGCATTGGAATGGTTTCCGATCCTAAGTCACAACGCTGAGACAGCTACGGCTAAGCCTCACCTAAGCTCCTTTAGGACATGGCCAGACGGGCATCTGATTGGTCTCCTCACCTCAGAGGGCACCCCCCCCCATCTGTCTCTGCACCACCGCACACGGGGACATCACCATGGGGTCAGGGTAGAGTAAACCTATGGTTCTAGAGACCATGATCAAAAATTTCAAGAAGGGGTTTCCGGGAGACTATGGAGTCAGGATGAGCCCCAGCAAGTTGAGAACCCTATGTGAATTGGAATGGCCCACCTTTGATGTCAGGTGACCTTCAGAAGGGACATTGGATGTCCCAACGATTTGTCGAGTGTGGCAAGTTGTAACAGGAGAACCAGGACACCCTGACCAGTTTCCGTACATTGACTCCTGGCTAGGAACTGCTCAGACCCTTCCCCCTGGGTGCGATTCGCTTGCAATAGGCAGGGACAGGCCAGGGTCTTAATTGCCTCATCTGAGCGACCTAAGGAAAATCAGCAAGAGCCCCAGTCTCCACAAATCCTAGCCAGAGATCCCGAGGATGAACTGACCCTGCCCCCACCGTATGTACCCCCAAGACCACCTACACCTGGCCCTTCAGCTCCAAACACTCTGCTGCCATTGGTCTCGCTGTGCCCCTAGGACCAAAGGATCCACCAGCGCCCCCAGGCCCAAAAGATCCACCTTCTCCAGGACCAGCGGCCAGGCTGCATCCCAGGCCGGCACAGCACCCTCCAAATGCTGTTACGAGAGACATGGGAACCCGAGAGGCATGATGAAGACGGGACGGTCCAACCCGGCCGTTCCATGATGTATTATCAGCCCTTCTCCACCACCGACCTCCTCAACTGGAAACATAACACCCCATCCTGCTCTGAGAGACCACAGGCCATGGTAGACCTCATAGAATCCCTCTTCCAGACTCATCGGCCAACCTGGGAAGACTGCCAACAGTTACTCCCACCCTGCCTAACACAGAGGAAAGGAAGAGAATAATGAAAGGTGCACGGCAGTACCTGGAAGAGCACGCACCAGCGGGAGTCATCGACCCTGCTGCCTGGGCTAATACAGCAGCACCCGAAGAGTGCCCAGCATGGGACTTCGCCACAACTGAGGGACAGGCCCACATCCACCGGTACCAGGAGGTCCTCCTCTGGGGAATCCGGGCAGGAGCTAAGAAACCCATGAACATGACTAAGGTATCTTCAGTCACTCAACAACCAGGCGAGTCCCCCGGGGACTACTACGAAAGACTATGTGAACCTACAGGATATACACTCCATTTGACCCCGAGGCAAGGAAAGCCAACAGATGGTAAACACCTCCTTCATGGCTCAGGCTACCCCAGACAACAGAAAAAACTTCAGAAACTAGAGGATTTCGCCGGGATGAACATCACTCAACTAACAGAGATTGCCAATAGGGTCTACATGAACAGGGAGGTCACAGCTGAATGGGATGCTGACAAAAAGATAAAAAAGAAAGCCTCCTCACTGCCACCCTGAAAGAAAAGGATAACACAAAGATGGGGAGACTCCGGCCACCGAAAGGGGGGAGACCCAGAACTCCCTTGGCAAGGGGTCAGTGTGCCTACTGTAAGGACGAAGGGCATTAAAAAAATGAATGTTCCAACCCGGGAAAGGCTCAGAAGCCCGGCCGCTACAAGAAAGAACCCCGAGAGGAGGAACTCATAGGCCTTGCGGGAATGGACTCACACTGAGGGGGCCCAGGCTCTTTCCTCCTTGGCCCCCATCAGCCCATGGTCAGAATGAAGTTGGGGGGCCAACCAGTGACTTTTATGGTTGATATGGGGGCCGAGGACTCTGTGTCACCTCCCCAGTGGCCCCTTTCAGCAAAAGGACTGTGACCATCCTTGGGGCAACCAGGACATGGGCGATACAACAGCCCTTTTGCCAGGCTCGCCAGTGCGAACTCAGGGGCCACAAGGTCCGACCCTAATTCCTTTATCTGCCTGATTGCCCCATCCCCCTCTTGGGCTGAGACATACTCTCCAAGCTTAGGGCCCAGATAACCTTTGAGCCCACCAGACACACTAGCCTCTGACTGAACCCAAAGCAAGAGAAGACGGGGTCTCTAATACTAGCAGTTACCATGCCAAGGGAAGAAGAATGGAGGCTATTCTATGCCCAGGTCCAACTGAGCAGCCCGCTGGAGTTCAGACTCACCTTCCCTTCAGTATGGGCTGAAAACAACCCACCTGGACTAGCCTGGAATCGGGCCCCTGTCACTGTTGAACTGATCTTAGGAGCCCAACCTCAGAGGCCAAGGCAATACCCCTTCTCAAGAAGCACCACTACCTCAGTCAACTGCCAGCACTGTGCTGAGCAATGAGTGAATGGTGCATGACATGTGCTAAAAATAATGCTCAGTCTGCACCACGGTCCCCACCGGGTGTCCGGAGGATGGGAGCACCCCCCCTTCGAAGATCTAGAGGTAGACTTCACAGATGTGCAGCCGAGCAGGGGGTTCAGATTTCTCCTAGTAATAGTATGCACATAGTCTGGGTGGGTCGAAGCCTTCCCGACCAGGACGGAGCAAAGCCGGGAAGTAGCTAAAGTCCTCTTGCGGGAGATCGTGCCCCGGTTCGGCCTGCTGTTAACAATCCACGGTGACAATGGACCCACATTTGTGGCAGACGTTGAACAGGGCTTGGCCAAATCTCTCAACACCACCTGGAGACTCCACACCACTTACTGGTCCCAAAGTCCAGGGAAAGTAGAGCTAATGTATCGCACCCTCAAGGGAACCTTAGCAAAGTTCTGTCAGGAGACTAACCTCCCATGGCCGGATCTGCTACCCCTAGCTCTCCTGTGTGCTCGCTGCACACCCTGGACATTAGGTTTCTCCCCATTCGAATTAATATATGGACGGCCTCCCCCGTGCTTGGGGAGCCTTCCAGGAAGCTTGCATCAGGTTGGAGATAAAGGGATAAAGGAGCAGCTTCAGGCCCTGGGGGCCACCCTAAAGAAATTACAAAAGTACACATCGAGAGGGCCCCAATCTCCTTAGGGTCTCAGGTACACTCCTTCCAGACAGGGGAGTCAGTTTTGGTCAAGGACTGGAAGAAAGACCCCCTCAAACCGCAGTGGACAGGGCCCCACACTGTTGTTCTACCCGCCCCTACTGCCGTCAAGGTCTCAGGCATCACCCCGAGGGTCCACCACTCCAGAGTGAAAAAGGCCCATCATTCAAACGAGGGGCTGTGCCAGCGGAGAGTCCAGCCAGACTTCACGAACCCACTCCTGCTTCACCTTCGACGAGACCCCACCGACTGATGGACACCTGCTCGCCATGGTCCCTGGCTCTCGTCAGCGTGATTTCCCTCATCTTGGGAGCTGGACTCTACACTGTTGCCCCTCCTGACTGGACTTCCCCCCAGAGGCTTACTATTGTCATTGCTTATTGGGTCACCCTAGGGTGTATTACTGCACTTACTTGTCCACGGGTTTCATCTGCTGATGGGTTACCCATGATGGCTCCCTCTACCTAAGGTCATAGACCCCAATTTTACTGGCCCTCTGCTGTCTACTCCTGAGCACATTTCACCATGGTTTTCCTGGCCCCAGTCAGTCCCGGTCTTCTGCTGCCTGGTGTGCGGTTTCTCCTCACTGCCTCTAGCTTGCCCAAGGGGGGCAAACTCTCATACCACTGTTACTGGCAAATGGACATTCCAGCTTATCCCCCTCAATCCCACACCAGCTCCCTCACTGACTTCTTCCACCTGGGATGGGCATGCACCAAAAGTTAACCTCTGTTTTGATGGATTCCAGCTTCTTTTTATTTTATTTTATTTTATTTTATTTATTTTATTTTATTCATTTGAGACACAGAGATACAGACAGAGAGAGAGAGAGCATGATTAGGGGGAGAAGCAGGCTTCCTGCTGAGCAGGGAGCCTGACGCAGGGCTCAATCCCAGGACCCTGGGATCATGACCTGAGCTGAAGGCAGACGCTTAACCATCTGAGCCACCCAGGCACCCCAATGGATTCCAGCTTCTTGATACTTCCTGGAAACCTCATAGACGGTGTTCCTACCATGGCCCTCACTCAGGTTACCGGCTGGTAGATATCTACATCAGTGGGGGCCCTACGCCTCAACAGCCAAACACCTGCCCTCAGTTCTGCTCGCAAGCCTGGGGATGTGAGTCATGGGTGGCGACTTGGCCAGGAATGGAATGACGGTCCACTGGGTGGCACCTCAAACAGTGCAGTGACATCTGGATTTCCTTGTCACGGAACGACACCCCACCCTCTTGCCCTAACGATCACTGTATACCGCTCACCCTCTCAGTCTCAGAACCCAATGCCACATCATGGGCTGCAGGAATCATTCTCCTGTTGGGCCAATATCACCCCATGGGGACCGACCCCATGGCCAAGTTTATGATTAAGTCCATGTTCACTCCAAGCCTTATAGTCAACCCCCAGAGTCAGACAGAAAATAACTCGCCCTGGCGCATCCCCGGGTCCCCCATCCACATGCAGCAAGCATCTATAGCGCAACTGTTCGGTACGATTAACGCCTCCCACCAAGCACTTAACCACTCGAATCCACCCCTAGCGTCTGACTGCTGGATCTGTATGAAGCCCAGTCCCGTCCAATACCTAGGTGTCATCCTCAACCAGTCCACCGTGTCACTTCCCACCTCGGCACGGGGGACCTCAGATTATCCCTTTCTGGCTCCGGTACTGCTGTATGGAAACTCTTCCTCTCCCATCACGGGCCACAGTCGGGTCTGTGTGCCTAACAACACTTTTCTGGCTTGTGATCAAGGTGGATACACCTGCATCACCCCGTGCGACCAATCGTGCACGATTGTCAGTCTCTTACCCGATCTTTCAGTCCTCTCCGGGGGCGATGCCCCACTCGTATGGAGACCCCCTAGCCGCCCGTGACGCTCCCCCCACGGCCGTCCCTCTTGTCGTGAGCCTGCTGGCCACATCAGGTGTTGCCCTCGGCGCCATGGCATCGGGATGTCTCAGGTTCAGTACCAGGGGTTAACAACTCAATGGCGGACCTTTCCACCCTCACTCAGTCGGCCCTGGCCCTGCAGCGCCAGCTCAATTCACTGGCCTCAGTGGTCCTCCAAAACAGGCGTGGGCTCAACTTGCTCACGGCCGCGCGGGGAGGCTCTGCCTCTTCTTACAGGAGGAATGTTGTTTCTATGCTAATGAGTCGGGGGTGGTCCAAGAAACTCTGACCCAACTACAGGAATGAGTACATCACCGGTGGGAATCACTCCAGCAGACAACTTGGTGGGATACCCTCTCACAATGGGTCCCTTGGTTCGCCCCCCTCGTCGGCCCCCTCATATTGCTTCTTCTCATAGTAGCATTTGGTCCTTGTATTCTTAATGCCCTTACTAAGTTTATCACTACTCAAGTTGCTAAAACCAGACTCCAGTTACTCCTTACTATCGCCCCTTAGTAGATGAAGATGATGCCCTCTAAACTAGGTGTTTAAAGGGGCATCAAAGGGGAGAATGATAAGGAAAATCTGTGTCCTAAGATGGCCCACCGAGCCAGCGAGAGAGTCCCAGTCCGAGCCCCAGGGCTCTTCTGGGTTCTTCTCCCTACTCTGTTTCCCACATGCACCAACCAATCCGGGTTCTTCTCCCTGCCCCGCTTCGCGCACGTGCCAAGAGCGCCCAGTATGCGGAAGTAGAAGTGTATACATTGCCCCCTTTGTGCTCGGGGCTCAGAGCTTTGGAGACCACTCTCCTCGGAGCCTGCTGGCATTAAATAAACCTCCTAAACTCCAAGATCTCCGGGTGCCACTTGGTTCTTCCATCAGGCAATCCTGTCCAGGTTCCGTAAGAGCATGACTGACGAAATATAATTATGCTCCACTTACTGGGACTCCATTCTCCCCAGCCTGTCTTGTTGCTCAAGAACACTGAGTTAGTATAAAGAAAGTGTCTACGTGTGGGGATGTGTGTGTGCCACTCCAAGGCAAAGGCCAATAGGCTTAGAAGTTTATGCAAATTGAGACTCTTGGTATACCTTGTATAGATATCTGTTTTACATAATATATATGAGTATACATTCACTATATAAAATATGTAAGTTTTATATGTATATGATTTTCATATATTGTACATATAAATATATGAAGGTGGTGGAGGTGAGTTCTTTCCAACAGCAGATAATAATTTAATTCAATTAAAAAATTAAAAGAATGTCTGCCAGGAACTGTGCAAAGTGCTAGAAATAAAATAGTGATAATAAATTATCTTTCTCTCAGGAGCCCAAACATTTCAAATACCCGACAGCAGTGACTGGGAGAGGGGAGCCCAACGAGACCTGAGCCCTGGCTGGCTCATCGGGGGCCACCTCAAGTCTCCATGATGCCCAGTGCCCCTTCACGCTCCAGATGATATTCCTGGAGAGCAGATATCAACACACACAATGCATTTCAACCACAGTGCCACCTACATTCTTTTTTTAAAGAATGCAATAAAAAAAAAAGTGTCATGGAAAGGGGTCAGATTCAATTATCCAGATACTATAGGGATGGAACAAATTCCAAAGCATGACAATTGATAAAGAGGCTCCGGCGTGTCCTCACACCACCACAGTTTGTCATCACACTCTACTGTACTATGAGCTTCTTGCCGAAAGGGTAAGATTCATGCCACTCTTGAGATGCTGTATGTTTAGAATCTTAGGAGGAAGACCAGGATCAAGAATAAACCCGCTCCCCTTGATCAGATTTGTATACAATAGGAACAAAAAGCAGCCATGTAGCAGATGGAAGAGTTCTATCTCCAGTTTCATCTTCAGCTCATTTGTTTATCTTATTATTTCCACAGTGTGAGGATTTGATGATTTGTTTCTTCACACCTTCCCACCTGCACAGGCCCGTCCTCAAAACCAGGAGCAAGCATGGCTTTTGCTCCTGTTTTCAATTGCACTTAATATTGTGAAATCAGGAAGAGGAAGCCAAAAACCACATTTTAAAAATTGTGGTAACTATTCTATCAATTAGGAATTACCTCCAGCTCCTTTTTTTAAATTTATTTATCGAAGCAATCTCTATACCCAATGTGGGGCTCGAACTCACGACCCTGAGATCAAGAGCCTCGTCTCCTCTGACTGAACCAGCCAGGGGCCCCTACCTCCAGCTATTCTGAACACAAACCCCTGTTGAGGGCGAGACCATAGTGACAGGTGGTTTCTTCACTTTACTGAAAGAACTGAAGGCATAGAGACCATGGCCATCCAGAAGAACTCATGTGTGACATGACGCTGAGCAAAGACTTGGGACAAGTGAGGCCTCAGCCACACGATCACCAAGGGGAAGGCATTTCTGGGTGAGTGGAACAGCAAATGCACCAGCCTGGACATTGGATTATACTCTGGGGTGTCAAGGAACAGCCGGGAGCAGGTGCTGCCGCAGAGGGAAAGGGGGCAGCTGCCGTGGGCAGAAGTCGAGCTTGCCGAGACAGAGCTGGGTGACAAGAAATCTGGTGAAGAGTTTCGGCTGTTATTCTAAATATGAAGGAAAGTCCTGCGAGAGTTTTGAACAAGGGAGTGATGGGTGAGACTTACATTCCCACAGTATGGACCCGGCTGCCCTACCAAGGACAGACCATGGAGAAGGGGTGGAAGAAAGAGGCCAGCAGGAAGGGGCTGAGTCAGACTGCAAGAGAGACGATCAGCCAGCTCCGGGCTGGTGCAGAAGGGCAACAGGGCAAAGGGTGGGGTTTGGCCTGAGACCTTGGGGAATAGAGATATCATTTACCAAGTTTAAAAAGATGGTATGTAAGTGCAGGTCTCTGAAGATCTATGAACCAGAATATGTTTTGCTGAAAATAAAAGAATATTTAGTATTTAGAAAAAAATAAGCCTGCTCCTGGCATTGGTCAGGAGCTCTGGCATCAGGAACACCATCCTTGGTGGTGGTCTCAAGGGACCACCATCCTTGAGAGTAGTTGTTAGGATGTGTCTAGGATGAGATGTCCCATAAATATCTAAGTAAGAGAGATAGGGGGCATCTAGAGTCTGTAGTTCAGGGTGACCCCAAGGACCAGAGATAGAAAATTCAGAAGACATCCAACTAAATACAGTTTTTAAACCACAGGATTAGATGAGAAGAGAAAATAGGGTAGAAGAGGAAGGGAAGAGAAAATGTGTGAGAATCTAGCTTTTGGGCAAACCATAATTCAAAGTCGTTCCTAAAAACATGCATCTTCACTTTATTTCTTCATTTTATTGTCTTATTTTTATAGTTTTTTGTGGTTGTTTTGTTGGTAGATCTAAGTACGGAACTCAGCAGGACTGTTTTCACCCAGGCTTATTTTCCCAAGTGACTAGTCAGTAGCTCTGCACTATTTATATGATAATCCACGTTTTACAGTTGAATTTTAAATGCTGTTTTTATCACCTGCTAAAACTTTATGTTTGCATGGCTTTCCTTCTGAACTTCAAAATATGCCCCAGTGATTTTTCTGTCTCTGACCATCGTTATGCTCTTTAAGTTTATTTTAGAGATATGACATATTAGTATTAGTATACTGTATAGTATTAAAGTTTAATTTTTTAAAACATAAATTAATGAACTTATGCTTTTTTCTTTTAGAATCGGTCTTGTAAGTTTTTGCTAGTATCATATGTGTATTCTGCTAGCTGAATTTGGAAAGTGTATTGAAGTATTCTACAAACAAACAAAATATCCTTTTATGATTGGGATTACAAATATGATGATGTAATTAATTTGATATGTTTGCTTATGACATCACCTATATAATATTTTTAAAAGAATGAAGATATACAGAACAATTCCAAGATGTAACGAGTTATATGGTGGTTCAAAATATACCACTCTGTCTTAGTCAGGGGAATCAGATTCTATCCACGAACATTCTTGCACAGGTAAATGTTAAAGTCTTTCTTGGGCTGCAAGTTTTTGCGTGTTTGATGTCATGGTGACACGATTCATGTTCTGGCGCCTAAACATAAATCTCACCATGGGACTGTGTCAGCAGGCACACATAGAGTTCACATTCATTTGGCCTGAACCGGTGAGCTGTGGACTTCCCACACACTGTGTGGCTAGGAAATCCTCTTCTGAAGCCCTGGGGTAGCAAGTGAGTTACAGACTACAGATCATAGAAGCATGTCACTTTCCAGCATCTGTTTCTCTGTTTTATAAGCAGCTTTGTGGAAAGAGGAGAGTCTGCTTTAGTAAAAGAGGATAAAACCAGATTACTGACAGGGAGGAATAAGAAAAAACATTGGAGTGTTTTTTTTTTTTTTAACCCTTTTGGTTCTTCTGTTTGGTTAGTAGAAGTCAGCCAGCTTTCTTAATCATGATTATAATGGCTTATAGGAAAACTCTGAACTTGCTTCTGGATGTTGAGGACATCTCTGCTCCTGGACACACACCAAGGCTGTCTTCAAACTTTCTGCATGTCACTTTCTTTTGCATTCCTACTAACTTATCAATTTATTTGAAAATTGTGGGGTACAAAATGAATAGCATGCTAGAAGCTTTGAATTCTAAATATAAGATGTAGATTCTGCCTGTAATTTTCTATGGGAAACATCTGCAACTTGGTGTCTTCAAAATTAACTTTCTGTGAATGAGAAAGCACGTACTACCTTTTTCTTACATAATATTAATGACTGTTTTTAGGTGAACTTGGAGCAGCAAGTGGAAGGGAGAAAGGCGTGAGGACAGATTGCTCAATGGTGAGTTCTTACCCTGGACCCCATTCTGTTAATATCATTGGGACCAGCAGATCATCTCAGGGAGGTTTTTGATTGTGTATTATAAGCAGGCCATATGTGTGTGATGGTCATGACTAAATATTTGTGAAGATATTGTTTTCACTCTATCTCTATGTGTTTGTTATTCTTTTAAAATATTATTGTTACTTTATTGTTACTTGGAATCAACTGGAAGGTAAAATAAAAGCTGAGAAGATTACCTCCTCAATAATAATTAATTGAACATAGCTTAGAAAAACTAGCTTAGGAAACCAACGGGTGATGATATCTACGGTGAGCAGCTGGGCTGATGGAATTTCTGTGGGTGCCGAGAAGCACGGAAGTACATTTTGGTCTGTTGGACCTGGGCAACGGATCTGAACCCTCATAGGGGATGAGCTATGTAAACAGTTCAGACAACCAATAACAAGCTCAGATAAGTAGGATTTTAGATCCTATTTTTATTCCAAGAGACATAATTGAGAGAGGCTGAACCAGGATGGGGAGGCTGAGATTTTTACTTTAGAAATTCCATCCTGACATCATGAGAAGCGTGTTCAGAAACAAAATGGCACACAATTGTCCACTAACCACCTCTAAATCCTCACAAGAACAGCTGTTTTTCATGAGGCTCAGAAAAAGCAGCTGTTACCCTGAGGTAAAACCATCCTCGGTCAATCTTGGTGTCTGATCTTGCCATTTTGAAAATATAGAGCCTCCAGTACCTGAGGGTGGTGATGCTGAGCAGAGCTGAAAGGAATCTGTCCGAAGAAATCTTCTCACGAATAGTTCTGGTGGGAAATCTGCTCTCTCCCAAAGTCAGGCATGAATGGGAAAAAGCCTGCTCTTTCTGCTCACTTCAGGAGAGGGAGGAAGACTGTTTTTCCAACCACAGACCCCAGAGAGCCCACCATGGCCACTCTATATCCAGCCATGGGGCACTGACTGTTCCTGGGGCTTAGCAAGGGTGCTTTTTCTGAGTTCTTCACTCTGGGTTCCCGAACTCCAATACAGGGTTTCATCAGACACCATTCTTACCAATATTTACCAAACGTGATTTATAAAATAATAGGTATTGGTTGGGTGTCATCACTGAATGGGTATTAAACACCTGCTCCTGAGGTTTCTCCCAGTATATTTCAAGGTTCCACAAGCTTCATAATAATTATAACAATAATACAATAGAACAATATATACCAGCAATAACATTTCCTTCTCCTCTAAAATACATATATCTTAGAGACATATGCATATATGTAAGATACCTTGGAATAAACCTAACCAAAGAGGTAATCTATACTCCAGAAACTACAGAACACGTATGAAAGAAATTGAAGAAGACACAAAAAGATGGAAAAACATTCCATGCTCATGGATCAGAAAAATAAACATTGTTAAAATGTCTATGCTGCCCAGAATAATCTATACTTTCAACATCATCCTGATCAAAATACCAATGGCATTTTTCAAAGTGCTGGAACAAACAATCCTAAAATTTGTATGGAACCAGAAAAGACCCCAAATTGCCAAGGAAATGTTGAAAAAGAAAAACAAAGCTGAGGGCATCACACTGCCTGATTTCAAGCTGTATTACAAAGCTGTGATCACCAAGACAGTATGGTACTGGCACAAAAACAGACATATAGACCAATGGAACAGAATAGACAACCCAATAGAGAATCAACTCTATGGTCAACTAATCTTCGACAAAGCAGGAAAGAATATCCAATGGAAAAAAGACAGTCTCTTCAAGAAATGGTGCTGGGAAAATTGGACAGCTATATACAGAAGAATGAAACTCAACCATTCTCTTACACCATACACAAAGATAAACTCAAAATGGATGAAAAAACCTCAGTGTGAGACAGAAATCCATCAAACTCCTAGAGGAGAACATAGGCATTAACTTTTTTGACATCGGCCACAGCAACTTTATTTAAGACATGTCTCTAAAGGCAAGGGAAACAAAAGGGAAAATGAACTTTTGGGACTTCATCAAGATTAAAAGCTTCTGCACAGCAAAGGAAACAGTCAACAAAACAAAGAGGCAATCCATGGGAATGGGAGAGGATATTTGCAAATGATACTACAAATAAAGGGCTGGTACCCAAGATCTATAAAGAACCTCTAAAACTCAACACCCAAAAAACCAAATAATCAAGTCAAAAAATGGGCAGAAGACATGAATAGATATTTCTCAAATGAAGACATATAAATGGCTAATAGACACATGAAAACATGTTCAACATCATTAGCCATCGGGGAAATTCAAATCAAAACCACACTGAAATACCACCTTATACCATTTATAATGGCAAAAATTGACAAGGCAAGAAACAAGAAATGTTGGAGAAGTTGTGGAGACAGGGGAACTGTCTTACACTGTTGGTGGGAATGCAAGTTGGTACAACCACTTTGGAAAACAGTGTGGAGGCGTCTCAGAAAGTTAAAAACAGAGCTACCCTATGACCCAGCAATTGCACTCCTAGGTATTTACCCTAAAGATACAGATGTAGAGAAAAGAAGGGCCACATGCACCCCAGTGTTCATAGAAGCAATGTCCACAATAGACAAACTGTGGAAAGAGCCGAGATGACCTTCAATGGATGAATGGATAAAGAAGATGTGGTCCATATAGGGGTGCCTGGGTGGCTCAGTCATTAAGCATCTGTCTTCAGCTCAGGTCATGATCTCAGGGTCCTGGAATTGAGCCCCACATTGGGCTCCCTGCTAGGCAGGAGGCCTGCTTCTCCCTCTCCTACTCCGCCTGCTTGTGTTCCCTCTCTCGCTGTGTCTTTCTCTGTCAAATAAATAAATAAAATCTTAAAAAAAAAAAAAGATGTGGTCCATATATACAATGGAATATTACTCAGTCATCAGAAAGGATGAATACCCAACATTTGCATCAACATGGATGGGACTGGAGGAGATAATGCTAAGTGAAATAAGTCAAACAAAGAAAAACAATTATCATATGGTTTTACTTATCTTTGGAAAATAAGGAATAGCATGGAGGACATTAGGAGAAGGAAGGGAAAAATGGGGGGTGGGAATCAGAGGGAGAGAGGAACCATGAGAGACTATGGACTCCGGGAATCAAACTGAGGGTTTTAGAAGGGAGGGGGGTGGGAGGATGGGTGAGTCAGGTGATGGGTATTAAGGACGGCAGGTATTGCATGGAGCACTGGGTGTTTGTTTTGTTTTGTTTTGTTTTTTATTTATTTGACAGAGAGAGAGACAGCTAGAGGGGGAACACGAGCATGGGCAGAGGGAGAGGGAGAAGCAGGCTTCCCGCTGAGCAGGGAGCCCGATGCGGGACTCGATCCCAGGACCCTGGGATCATGACCCGAGCTGAAGGCAGACGCTCAACGACTAAGCCACCCAGGCGCCCCAGCACTGGGTGTTATATGCAAACCATGAATGATGGAACACTACATCAAAAACTAATGATGTACTGTATTGTGACTAACATAACATAATAAAAAATTATTTAAAAATGAAGAGTATATATATTTTATGATATATATACTATGTTCTCTCTCTTGAGAAATGAACTGTGTTTGAATTGAAAGCACTACCTAGTGAAAGCACCTACTATGGAAATGTAAAGGGAACACAAATAAAATGTTGCTGTTCCCAAAGAACTTAGAGTCTAAATTGGAGTAAGAGGCTGATAAACAGATTAATTTCAGAGAGCCTGGTAAAGGCTATACTAGAATTACGACGGTCATTCAGCAGGAGTCCAGGGCAGGGAGCAGCTCACTCACACGGTTTTCCTGAAGAGCCATATGAGTTTAGGGAAGTGATTATGCAGAACACCACTGGAATCCTCTGTAATGAGTCAATAAAAACCTGTTATGTTCTCAATGGCCGTTTCAGCAGCCGGTAGGAAATGCTGGCTTTCAGAGTAAAAAAGAGCCCTACCCTTCCAGAAAACTGCTAATGTTGGTGGCTAGAAAACACAACCTGGGTTGAGAAGGGCCCGTTGTAAACTGTGCCCAGGTGAATGTAGTCAATCCAAGAAAAGGCACTTCCATCATCTGTACTTTCAGAATGCTTAGTGTTTGGCAATCCTGCTCAAATCTGAGCTTCCAGAGTGCCTTTTGATGGGTTTGACATTTTTCTGTGCATTTGAAGAACTGGAAACAAAATGATCTGTACTAGTTTAAATGGAAAGTCAACACAAGCTTCCTGACAGATAGTAACCATGAAATGCAGCTGTTCTATTAGATCAAATGTAGTTGTAAACTTTAGCTGTTCACATAACTTCTTTAAAGATACAACTATTTCAATTTTTCATTTTTTCTAATTAGGGCTTTGGAAAAGAATTTTCTAGACCATATTGTATGAAAGTGTAGCATTTCCACAGAAGACCTGAGGTCTTCCATTGGGGAGGGAGTGAGGCTTTTGAGAAGGATTTCAATTCCCCTTAATTTTGTCTTCCATGCACAAAATAGCTCTGTTTTTATTTAATTTTTATATGGTACTTTCCTTTGTAGCCTAGGTGTTATTACCTCTATTCCTTTTCTTAAAGGGTGGAAATTCTACCAGATTCCCAGGTAATCCAGATGTTTCATCTTGTCTCTCTGTGAGATTCCTTTCATTTTCTTTGGGACTGTGAATCTCTGCCTTACCCCCCCCCTGAGAACCACATGGCTTCTGAGTTTCAGTCTACCCAAGGGTCCCATGTATCATGCTTGATTCCAAATTGAGTTGCGTAAAAGAGGCATTCATTCTTTCCTTTGACATTTTGGGTTTTGTTTATTTGTTTGTTTTTAGGTTTGCCAAATACAGGGCTCCAATCTCTAGTGGTTAAACATGGTTCCTAAATCAAGGGTTAGCTAACGTCATGATGTGACTGCACTATAGGAGAGGTAAAACTTTATATTCCCATTACTTCATCACCTCATCCTTTCCCATAGGAAATCTCCATCGTGTTTTGTACAAGGTGATTTTGCTCCTTAAGTCCTTCCTCTATCATGCAAAGAAGAAAGGTGACCTGAGCTTCAACCACAGAAGCATCCCTGTCATCTTCCCTAGATCTTTTGCACTTTAAGTAGAGAATACATAAGAAAGAATGTGGGCAACCAATTCTCCTTCAATCTTTCCCCCATAGGTCCATGTCCTAGGTACATATGTCAGGGTTTGGGATACAAGTGACAGAATCTCGACTCAAGTAAACTTGAGCCAAAACACACAAGCAAACAAAAGAGGAATGTGTACACCAAAAATAAATAGGGAAGAAAGTATCATTCCCAAGGATTGAACTTTTTCTTCACATCTCTATTTTTTCTTCCCCTTCTGCTGTGGATTAGATTAGTGTGCTCTGATGTCTCCAAGTGGAGGGGCTGATCTCATAGCCTTTGACCTTTTAATCCAAAGCAAGATATCACCCCTGTGTGTCTTTACTCTGGGTTCTACTATAAAAGTGGCAAAAGATGAGCCCCGGTTGGCTTGGTTTAGGTTACAGCTCTACCTCTGTAAGCAATGGGATGGATAGCATTGTTGGTAGACCACAAGATCCACAAGCAGGTATTTTCTCGATGAGGAATACATTTTCTCAATGAAATTAGGTAGGACAGGAAGGTGCAAAGTGCACTGGAAATGTTAATACAACAGATGCCCACTAAACTCAGCCATCAATTAAATAGCAATAAAATTCAAGATGCTTCATTTCATCAAAGATAACCAACAAAACCCACACTAAGAGTGATATTTTCTGCATTAGCACGCCTTGCATTGGCACCCTCGATCCCTTCATTATGTTCTGTCTTCCTCAGCCAAGAGAAAGTCAACATCTTAAACCGCTTCATACACATGGATTTTAGCGGCTACTCTCATTGTTGATCAAGGAAACACAAAATGAGATGAAATCTCCATTCAATAAAGCTATGGGATATAGTGAGATCACAGATAGACACGTGGTTAGGGCAATTAGCAGTTTGTCCTGTCATGTGTTTAAGATCTAACTTTATTTAAAGATTTCTGCTACTAACAGTATTTGACTATTAGTGGTTTAGATGACATCCCATTTCCCTTTTGGATAGGATTTTTTTGTTCAATAATAGCTCTTCAGAATAAAGTGATACTCATTAATATTGGTAATATTTTATCCTATTATAAAACTTTTGAGATCCATCACTTGAGAAAGACCCCAGATGCCAATCAATTATAGTTAAGTTGAAGTTAAATGTACTTGCTGTAATTCATATCCCTGCTTCCCTTGTGGATACAGAATGAAGGAGGATGATTTGCATGTATAAATGACTTTCCTCTACGGAAGTGCTATATAACATGGAGTTTAAAATATGAAAGATTCATAAGGAAGATATCAAATATCTACATATCTAGTTGATAGAGTGCCATGTGCCATGACATTTTCTGTAGAAAGATTTCCATTTTCAGTGGATTTAGCATGCATAGCAAGTTGTCTTCAACAACTGACTGAAATCAGAAAATGTCAAAGCTGTCTTTAGAAAAGGGGGCTATATTATTTATTTTACACCAGTATTAAATCAAGGAAAAATCAGACAAAATGGAATGATAGTATATCTTCTACAACTATTTTGAAATTTTACATATGGTAACAACTATTGTTAAATTATCCACAGCTAATTGGTCCTAAACTAAAATAGATAATTAAGCATGTTCTGGACTATTAACTGGCTCATATTTTAGGTATTTGCCTAATTAGACATTTCCTAAACTATTCATTTGCATTGGTTAATTTTTATGCAACATTCTATTGGAAGTTTTTAACTATTTTTATTTGGTATTTACCCTTTTAAAGTTATTTTTATAAGGATATTGAAGACACATAATATACTATAATTATTGCAGTGTTTTTTTTTTTTTCCCCATAAAGTAAATGATTATACTATACAGAAATAAGAATTTCTACTTTTTGGAGCAGACCCTTCTTTTAGCATTCTGCATGGCTGGATCTTTCTCATCTCATCATAAAGATCATTTTACTCAGAGGTACAGGTTTTTGTTCATTATGTGATCAGTACAGGATATTATAATATGAACTCAGCAAAAAGGTTTTTCTCCCACTGAGAGATACTGGATGGCTAAGAAGCCACCAAGAGGTTTCTGATACAAAAAACTTCAGCTATAATTCTATATTTGCAAAACTACCCTTTAGGAATGCAGTGAAAATGAAGACATTGTCAGACAAAGGAAAAGTAAAAAAATGCGTTACTAACAAAAATATCCATAGAGGAAGACACATATAAATTCTTCAAACAGAAAGGAAATGACAACAAAAGGAATCTTGGGGCATCTAGAAAGAAGAATGAACAGAAAGACCAGACATGTGAGTACATACAATAGACCATGTTTCCCTAGTGAGTCTTATGTTCACATCTAATGATCAAAACCAACATTAACATAACAATAAAAAACAGTACATAACACCATCTAAGAGAGAAGACAATGGTATTTAAAAGTAGATAAAATAAAGACATCTAAATAGAAATAAGGCTTCCACAGTTTACTCAAAAGTAGTGAAATACCAGTATCAGTAGACTGCAATAAGGAATATCTGTATATTTTGATACCCAGAGCAACCACCATAAAAACAATATGAAGGGATTCACTCAAGATCATGAAGCCTAAGTCAGGACGGAATCCTAAAAGATTTTCAGGTAACCCACAGCAAGAAAGATACACAAAGAAACAAGATACAGAGGAAACAAACATAAAACAAATAATAAAATGGAAGATTTAAGCTCTGACATGTCAGTGACTAGCTTAAAGGTAAATGGTCTAAATGTACCAGTAAAAAAGCAGAGATCAGCAAATGCATAAAACCAGAATCCAGCTATATGCTGTTTATAAGAGATTCACTTCAAATTCAATGCCATTGGTACGTTAAAAGTAAGAGGGGATGAGAAAATACATACATGCAAACATAATTTAAAAAGAGAAGTGGCTATATTAATATCAAATAAATTGACTTTGGAGCAGAGAAAATTACTCAAGACACAGAGGGACATTACAGAATGGTAAAGGACCAATCTACCAGGAAGACGTAACGACCCTAAACATGTGTACACCAAACAGAGACTCAAAATACGTAAAGTAAAACTGGTAGAGAAAAAAGGAGAAATAGACAAATTCACAGTATGCACCTCCCTCAGTAACTGATAGACTACTAGACAGAAAAGTAGCTTGTAAAGATCTGAACAGCAAGATCAACGAAGAGAATCTGAAATTTAATTAATGCCTAATAAACAGAACATGGAGTAAGTCACTTTACTAAAAAGAATTAATAACATTAGCATTTATGTCACTATCATGTTTATAGTTTCCATAGATTATACAGAGTAAAGTTATTGAATTCACATTGTAGAAAATGCTTGGTAACGTCACAGCCTCCAAACATGGTGACCTTTTGGCAATGCTATCATATGTGAGTCTGTCAAGATGCTTCATGTGCGCTTCGCTGTTATTCTAACGTGACCTCTGTCACCACCAGCAATCAATCAACACACACAGAAATAAAAATAACATTAATTTTCTGAGTATAATACTGGAGGTTCTTTAACTATTTTCCCCCAACTCTTTTAGGAAACGGGGAAGTGCTGTGGAAAGCAGTAGATGGAAGAGTCTTGAGTAAGGAATGGAATATGGGTATGGGTTTAGACAGACCCGGGCAGAAGGGCAGGCAGAGGTGACAAGAGGAAGGTCAGGTAACAGGTGCGAGATTGGGCGTGCAAGTAAAATAAGAAATATGGAACCAAGGCTTGCAGAGAGGAGTGATGGGGAGGATGGCAGAGCACAGCCAACTCCTGCTCCTCCAGCCACAACTCTTTAGTGCCCCCTGTAGAGTATAACCCAGATTCTTGCACCATTAAGTGCAGGACAGGAGGTAGAGAGGAGATCCTCCAGTTGTGGGGAACAGAGCAAACACTGAGTGCAGAGGTCCTGGCACCAGGAGACAGGGTGGGACTCAGTTGTTCTGAAAATGTGCACAAGGGAGAAACTGATCTTAGCACCCTGGCAGGAACCAAGTTAGGAGAGTCGGGAGCAAAGTCAGAAGCGACACTTACTTCACGCCCGACACCTGGCATTCCTGAGAGGAGCCAGAGATGAGAAGGTGGAGAGGCGTCAGCTGTTCTGAATGGAGGATTATTTCCATGGGACATTACTGTGAACAAAGCTTATACAAGTTCAGTCAAAAGCAAACAAACTAACAAAAATAAAGGACATGATATTAAAATGTAATATAGGAGGTGTTTTATATTTTAGGACATAATGTGAAACACACAGACCTTCCCCTATTTTCACTTTATGTAACTCAAGATTGCAAAGTCAACATTCCTGTGTTTGTAACTTTGTATACAAGCCAAGAAATAACTATCAAATCAAAGTAATATACCAAATATACCAAAATGTCAGTTTTGTGGAGGAATAAAGTGAACTAGTTGCCTGGAAATTTCTAACCTATATTTCTTTAATTGTGTATTTTCCAAATTCAGTTTTCTTGGGTTACTTTGCTTTTTGACAATATTAATGCTGAATTTTTATCAGTGTTGCATTTTATGAATAAGAATTCAACCAGACCTAAATAATGAAGTAGTAGGGTATGTGTTTGGGCATCTTTTTCCATAATACTCTATTGAACTTTTAGGAAATCATTGCTTATGTCTTTGTTATATTTATCACTGTAAAGACCATCATCATAATATAGACAAAACCAGCTAGAGCAATAATATCTATTAGTGATTAATAAATGACAAATAAGAATTTATTAAAATTGAAAACTTTAGCTTTGTGAAAGATATGTTTAAAGCAACCAAAAGACAAGCCATATGCTGGAAGAATATATTTCAAAACTACTTATCTGACAAAAGACTTCTATCCAAAATACACAAAGAAGTTTTAAGATTCACGCATAACAATCAGTCCAATTCAAAAATGGGTAGAACGTCTGAAGAGATACCTTACCTAAACAGATACATAAATGGCAAATAAGTATGATGTGGAAAGATGGGTGATGTCTTTTTTTATCAAGGAACTGAAAATTAAACTAACGAAATACCACTACATACCTATTCCAATGGCTATAATCTGAAAAATCAGCAATATCATAGTACTAGCAAGGACATGAAACACAAGAATGCTCATTCATTGCTGGCAGGGATGCAAAATGGAATAGCCACCTTAGAAGAAAGCTTGTCAGCTTTTATGAAGATAAATATAGTCTTCCCATATGATCCAGCTATCATGCTCTTAGGTATTTGTCTGAGTTGAAAACTTATGTGCACACACATAGCTACACATGAACATTTATATCAGCTTCATTCATAATCACCAAACTGTTATCAATCAAGATGTCCTTCAACAGATGAAGGGTAAACGGTAATACTGTACATCCATACAACAGGATCTTCTCAGCAATAAAAAGAAGCAAGTGAGGGACGCCTGGGTGGCTCAGTCGGTTGAGCGACTGCCTTCGGCTCAGGTCATGATCCTGGAGTCCCTGGGTCGAGTCCCGCATCGGGCTCCCTGCTCGGCGGGGAGTCTGCTTCTCCCTCTGACCCTCCCCCCTCTCATGCTCTCTCTCTATCTCATTCTCTCTCAAATAAAAAAAAAATCTTTAAAAAAAAGAAGCAAGTGATCAAACCACTAAGAGACATGGAGGAACATTAAATGCTTATTGCTAAGTCAAAGAATCCAGACTGAAAAGTCTCCATACTGTATGAATCCAATTATATGGTATTCTAGAAATGGCAAAACTATAAAGATAATAAGATTATCAGTGGTTGCCTGGGGCTTGGGAGAATAGGTTGGAGGAATGAACAGTGAAAGGACAGGGGATTTTAAAGGCAGTAGATTATTTCGTATGATTCTGCAAAGGTGGATACAAGACATTATGCGTTTCTCAAAACCCACAGAACTTTACAGCTCAAAGAGTGATACTTACACATGTAACTTAAAATAAACTAATCTTAAAGGTTGGAGAATCCCTGGAAGGAATGGAGACTTTGACAAGAGAATCTAACTGTAATTCAAATGTAAGAGTCAACCTCACTAAAGGAGGTTGGGGGAAAAGGTGCTGACCCAGGAACTTTGGAGGAAGTGAAATCTGTGAGATTAAAAGCACACACAACTGTATATTCACTGCACGTGGGTTGAAAAGGTTGTTAACCAAAGGGATACAAGTCAACATTTATGATACTGCCATACAATGTACTGGAATTAAATAAGTAATGGAGGGTAGATGGCCATAGCCAGATTTCTCGTCATTGGAATGGGAATTTGTAGATGAGCAAGGGAGGGCAGTTTAGAATGATCCATGTGGTAAAGAGTTAGAGTTGCAGATCTCAGTATGGCTTTTTGCTAAGCTTAATACAGCTATAGATCGCTACAGATGAACTATGTATGGCTACATGCTTGTACACAGGTTGGCACATCTGCTTCTCTGCTCTGTCAGCTGAGAGAACTGCAAGAACAGGTGGCCGCACAGCAGTTAGAACACTCAGAGCCCGGACCTTGACTTCCAGTGCCATTCTTCAATAAAAGGAGACAGGCTCCTTGGAGAAATGACTGATTTTACCAGAGGGGCAGGACATGACCCAGCCTGGAGCAACCGTGGTACAAGAATGTAAGGACGTACAGCCCAAAATGAAAATTAAAAGAACTCCCACTGGCCCAAACTGGGACAATTTTAGCAACAAAATAGCATGGTATTAGATGATAGCACCAAGCATCGAATGAATATCCATGAGTCAATGTTGATACAATGAATCCATGGGAGAGAGGAGACACACCTCCCTCGAGAAGAACTCCAGATAGTTTATGTGGATACCCTGGATTCAAGGATGGAGGTGTGCGTGTGAGGGCCTCGCACAGTGGTTTCTTCCGAATGGTGCAGCACGGGAAGAGGTTTGGAGAGAGTGACCTGGCAGAGGAGGATCCTGGGAAACACCACTTTGCCAGGGGATTGAGTTCAATATCAGCGGTCACGCTGTCGTGCTGCTAATATGTGGCCGGCCTTAGTATGACGTGGTAAAAAAGAATGGCACTTCACCTCTGAGATCTCCCTCCCCCAAACCCAGAATCCCAGTGAGAAAACTCATGAGGGAAAAATTTTATTTTTTATTATTTTTTATTTTTTAAGTAGATTCCACATCCAGCATGGAGCTCAATGCAGGGCATGAATTCACGACCCTGAGATCAAAACCTGAGCTGAAATCAAGAGTCAGACGCTTAATTGACTGAGCCACCCTGGTAAATAATTTTAAAAAATTTAATTATATGTTGGCACATCTACAAGATACTGTCATAGCAACATCTACATTAGTGTTTGCTGTTTTTGTGTGCATTGTTGGTACATGTTTTTTGGGTCCCATTGTTTTATAATACTGTTCTTCTAGGTTTTTATTGGTGTTCTGCCTCATCCGTCTGTCCAGTAGTGAAAGTCGGGGCACTGATGTTTCCCGCTAAAACTGTAAAATTGTCTATCCCTTCATTTCTGTCAATTTTACCTCATGCATTTTGAGAATCTTCAGTTAGTATGTGTATGTTTATGGTTGTTATATCTTCTTGATGTTTGGAGCCTTTAATCAATATAGAGCATTAGATTCTAACTAGCATCACTGACAGGTTGATGGAAATCAAATAATGCCTTCACAGCTTAAAGAAAAATGTATTTCTTTTTTTTTTTTTAAGATTTTATTTACTTGTCAGAGAGAGAGAGCACAAGCAGGGGGAGCGGCAGGCAGAGGGAGAGGGAGAAGCAGGCTCCCCACAGAGCAAGGATCCTGATTTGGGGCTTGATCCCAGGAATCTGGGATCATGACCTGAGCCGAAAGCAGTCCCTTAATCAACTGAGCCACCCAGGCACCCCAAAAAAGGTATTTCTAAATTAGAATTGATCACAAAGCTATCAATTCAAAATGATGGTATGTTAAAGACAATTTGGGGCAAACAAGTTCTCAGAAATGTAACTCTTCAATGCTCATGCTTGGGATGATATGGGAGGTTCACACCACCAAAACAGGTGAATAAGCCAAAAAGAGAGATGACCTGGATTGAGGGGCGTTGGAATCCAAGAAAGGGAAGGAGAGGAGTAGCCCTCAAAATGATAATGAGGAGAGCCAGGGCTGCCCGGAGAGATGTCAGTCCAAATTGGAACAGGTCAGAAACCTCCAGGATATACTCATTGTACGAAAGGAAATTGTTAGAAGGCCACACTGAAAGAAATTCCTTAATGCCACATCAATAGAACACTGAGTGTGCATGAAGCGGAGAGGGCAAGAAATCAAGGACTGAGAACTACAGAGCTGCCCTGGAAGACAGAAGGCGCATGCGAGGAGGTACATGGCCTGGCTGTGAATGGCATTTGTGGTTTGACCTAAGAGGTGCTGTTGTTCTAAGCTAGATCACCATAGACAGGACAGGAGGAAGGACAAATGGAAAGTGTCCTGGGGGAGGAAGGGGTGAAGCTGGGCAAATCGCCATCCTCCATAACCAAAATGCAGTAAATGTTGTCACAGAATAGAAATCAGTAATTAGCCATTACAGGATAATACTTACATGTATAGAGGCAAATATGACAAAAATAATGAAAATAATTGAATGTAGTAGCTTCTGGAGGGAAGTACGGGGGGCTTCTGTGCCTCATAAAATATCTTCACTCTAGATTGCGACCGAGTATAATTCTACTAAAAATAAATTAAAAATAAAACAATAAGAAAGGAATGCAGTGATATCCTAATGGTTATAAAGAGTTCACGTATTTCCTCAAGCTCCAATCTACTTCCACTTCAGTATGAGAGCACGTGGCGGATGTTGGTCAAAGAAGCAAAACAGAGTCTAAGGTTTTTTTCACATTTTCTGCAATGTGGATGGGGAATCTTGAAGGCAGACTGCACAGAGCTAATATGTGCTTAATTAGTAGGTTAATAAGACCGAGTGACCAGCAGAGGTCTGAATCTTGATGTTTTAAGATTAGTTTATAACTAATCTGATGATTCTGAGATCTTGATCACCTTTAGGAGTAAAATGCACGCAATATGGGTAATTACACTTCTTTCTTTGGTGTGCAACCTAACAAAACCACACAGTAAACCCAATTTGTTCCTACTGATTGACAGAGCCATTTGGACACCCTTAATATCATCAATTAGAGTTTTATGCCTAATTAAATTGTACAGCTAATTAGTGCGCAATGAAATTAAAAGGTCAACTGATGAATAATGGAAATTCTCCACTTGAATAGCAAAATACCATTTTGAAGGCAATGACTTCTATGCAATGTCAGTTAAGCCATGAAGCTAGAATTGTGGGTCAGATTTTCATTTCAGGTCTAGAAATTTTCATTTATTTTTAATTAGGTCACAGAATTGTAGCTTTGCAAGAAAATGAGCAGAGAAGTGATTTATTTACACACTGAGGATCCTCAGTCATAGGTTACTACGTGTAAGCATCTTAAATAGTTCGCGGCACGTCGTAAATCCTCCATAAATATTATCTATTGTAACCATTATCCCGAACCTAAAGGGGTGTCACTATTTGTTCTGCAGCAGATTTAATAAATAAACTTCACGTTCTCTACAGTCACACAGAGTAGTTACTAGCCTTTCTTTTTCTTTATTTTTACGCACCCTTCAGTTTAATGAAATGAAGGTGGTTTTGTTCTTTATTTCCAAACCATCTTTCTAAGAATTGGAGTCTGTGAAATGAAGTCACTCACTGTCTCCACTACATGTGAGAATACTTTGCTATTTCCCTTCTCTGCTGATCACCCAAGGCCATGCCCATTCCATGGTGGCAGCAATAAATGTAATCTCCTGTTCTCTTCTGCAGTTTAGCACTTTGAGAGTTCGGCTTTGCTTTCCTCTCGTTCATTATTCTGAGGTTTGACTGTGTCCCTACGACGGTTCCTACGCTAGCATCCCTAGCACACTTTTAACTCATTATATAGAACATTCTTTACCTTTTAAACATAACCAAACTGTAAAAAGAAGATTCGACTGATTGTAATATATTATTCTGAACAGACATTCAAATAGGTAATACAAAGTATGCATTTTTTTTTTAAGTAGGCGCCATGCCTGGTGTGGAGTTCAGTGTGGGGCTTGAACTCACAACCCTGAGATCAAGACCTGAGCGGAGATCAAGAGTCAGATGCTGAACCGACTGAGCCACCCAGGTGCTAAAGTATGAATTTTAATATAAAATTCAAAAGCTACAAAGAATATGAAAGGATTCTACAATTACACATTGATTCTACAATGTACTTTTTTTCTTTAACATTGTCACCTGTCTGAAGTTGAGATCTGGGGGTATGTCTTACCACCAGAGATGTACAACGTTGTAATTCACATTGCTGTTTTTCTCATTCGCCTTTTCAGTGGTCCATAACATAACGGCATGTCTTAAAATTGATGCTGACTTGGATGCCCTGAAACATGGTCCGTCTGCCAGGGCCACGTGGTTTGGCTTCCCAGGTCAACGTTGTGTTGGTCATACACCCTGTTGGAGATGTGCTTTGCGGTTTCTTCTACCCTCAGCGGCATTACAGACCCTACCTTTACGCCAGTGTGTGGTTCCCTGTGCCCTCGTGCCTCGGTTGCCCTGTGCCGGTTCAGAGAGATCAGCAGCAACTCTCGGTGCGGGTACTTCTGGGACTACGCCATCATTTGCTTAATCTGCCCTCCACTGAAGAGTGTGGAGCCATTTCTAAGGTTTTGCTATTAAATACAACAAATATAATAAATTTTACACATACGCGATTATGGTTGTGAGTAAAAAAAATATATAGTAGTTTATATGGGCAAAAGCGTTTTTAATTTTAGGGTACATTTTCCACCCAAGTCGTACCGATTTGCAGACTCGCTGGCAGTGTGGTCGGTACGTTTTGTGTTCACACTCTTAAGACTGCTGCTATGGATCATACCGTTTCTTCCTCTTCCATTCTCAGGTGAAAGATGGTCACTCCCTGTACAGTTGACCTGTATTTCTCCAACTGGGAGAGGGTCAAGCATTTTTCCATACGTGAGAGCATTCTCTTTCCTATAAAACTCTGTCCCTATATTTTAAATTTTTCATAAAGTATAATATGCAGAGAGAAGAGCTGCAGTCATAAGTGTACAAGTTGGTGAGTGTTCACAACCTGAACATGCTTGTGTAGTCAGCCCCCTGAAAAAGAGCAGAGTGCCAGCAACCCTCTGCCATGTCCGTGCATCCACACCACGCACAAAGTTCCTCCGGTCCCACCGTCTCCGGACCTCCGAGGGCCAGCAGCCCAGGTGCTGTGCCGGCTGCTGGAGCCCCACCTTCCCAGACAGCTGTGCTTCATTCCAGTAGCTGCAACTGAGCATTTTTAAAAAAGATTTATTTATTTGTTTTCAGAGAGAGAGTGCCCACAAGCATGAACAGGCGGAGGCTGCAGAGGGAGAGGGACAAGCAGACTCCGCGCTGAGCTTGGAGACTTACTTGGGGCTCGATCCCACAGCCCTGAGATCTCAACCTGAGCCGAAATCAAGAGGGGGTTGCTTAACCAACTGAGCCACCCAGGCGTCCTGCAACTGTGCATTTTTTAAAGTCATCTTTTACTAACACTCAGGCATTTTTATCCCAAGTGGTCAGGTGCAAAGAGGGAAAGGAGCATTTCGTAGACACTTTTGTAGAGGTCCTTCAACAGGGACCCACTGCATCCCCACTTTGGCCTGTGCAGATCAGTGGCAGGCCCTGGTGAGCACTGTGTGGACCACGTACCTTATGGTAGCCAGCATGGTTTATCAAGGAGAGTCCCAGCTGGAGTATGTCCTGCCAGAGGGCAATTGCATTTGCTCTGTGCAGCTGATGGTGAAGTGGGATCCTCACAACAGCCCAGTGGACTCCCCGAGTTAAGCTCAGCTGAACCGTCATTGAAACTAGCCCAGCCTTTTAAGGAAAACTGTAAGTTCAGGACCCCATTGATTCAGAATTTTTTTTTTTTTTTTTAGCATCAGAGTTGCAAATAAGGTTTTCCCAAACTAAGTGCTGTCAGTCTTTCATGGAAAACCACGAGACTGTGCAGATAGAGCAGCCTCACCCTTGAGCATCCCAATTCCACCTGACAACTGAAGCTCGTTGGGACTTTCCCTATTCAGTCATTGAATCCAGGGTGACTCATCCTACAGAGGAATATCAGTCTGGAGAGTCTTAAAGCCTAAGGAGGTGGGGAATCCTATTTTGATAAGGACCCCATAGCAAACTTGTAGACATTTGTCAGAATGGGAGACTCACAGCTATGTCAGGGAGGCTGCCTCTGTTTTCCAGAGCCTCCAGTTGGCAAAATCATCATTCAGAGACTTGCAGATCCCAGGACCGTGAAGGTCGTGAGGAAGCAAATGTCGTGAGCATGAGCAGCTTGTTGTTTAGCAGGGCTTCACTCCAAGGGTGTCGATTTACAAGAGGCTGGTGTGAAGATTGCAGAGCTCAAGTGAGCACTTTCTCCAGCACTCAGAATTTACAAGAAGATGGGGAGCTTCCTTTCTGGTGGTTGTGATGGTTACATTTATGGTCAATTTGACTGGGCCATGGGATGTCCACATAGCTGGTGACACATTATTTCTGGGTATCTGTGAAGGTGTTTCTGTAAGAGATTATCCTTTGAATCTATAGACAGAGTGAAGAAGATCCCCCTGTCCAGTGTGAGTGGGCTTCATCCAATCTTCTGAGGGCTTGAATAGAACAAAAAAGCAGAGCAAGAGTGAATTCTCTCATCTGGAGCTGGGATATCCACCTCCTCCTGCCCTTGGACATCGGTGCTGCTGGTTCAGACTCAAGGACTAAAAGCCCCAGGAGTCCCGCCTGCC
Organism: Mirounga leonina; assembly: GCF_011800145.1. Lineage (NCBI taxonomy): Eukaryota > Metazoa > Chordata > Mammalia > Carnivora > Phocidae > Mirounga > Mirounga leonina. The sequence goes on along the minus strand of NW_023270320.1, from coordinate 38,843,432 downwards.
CTAGTTCCCAGGCCTTCAGCTCCCCTGGTCTTGGACTGAGTCACACCACAGGCTTCCCTGGTTCTCCAAACCATGGTATATCACATCTCATCTTCTTCAACAACTTCGAAGAACCATGATGGTTCTGATGGTTTTCTACTGGCAAGCTAAGATGTTGGTCTACAAGGCTCGTGGATCATAGGCAGAGAACTCTATTACTCTATTGCAGGAGGGCAAACGCACAAGTTTTATGTTCGTGCCATTTCCCCTGGCACCACAGTCCCAGGGGGGTGACACAGACAGACCCAGGCTGGTGCTCCATACGTACTCACTGTGAGTCACAGCTGAAGAACCTTCACTCTCAGGGAACCTACGTGTTTATCTAATGGTGTGTTACAAACCTGCCTGCCCTTTGCTCGGTCGGAGACACTACTTCCAAGAGCCATCTGCTCTATCAGAATCTTTGACGTGATTATCTGGGACAAATGGCAGTTAATGCCTCTCTTCACCAGACACAGAGAAACATGAGGAATCCATGGAGAGTTGTTTTCCAACACCCATGTGCTTTCTGTCAAGACTGCACCTGTTGGTGCTCAGAGCTCATAAAACAGTCGTTTTATATATTTTGTCCACATTTCACTGGAGTTTTAACAGAGGCTAAATTTAATACCAGTGAATTTTTCATGCCCAGAACCAGAGGCTCCTAAGCTAATTTTTAAATAAAATTTACTGGGCACTTGCTACCTGCCAGAGCAGAGACCTAGATAAAATGAAGGTGCAAGCACTGCTCAGTGAGCTGATGAATTCCTGGCAGAAACATGCTCCTCCTTATATGAGTAACACGAAAGGCAGTGAGTGCCATGGAAATCTCACTCCCACTGCTCTGTAAGAGCTAAATCTAGAGGGGATTTGTCAAGGAATGGATCCTGGGGAAAGGATGACCTGACTGAGTGCTGAAGACTCAGAACAGTGGTGTAATTCCACAGATCGTGTCCAGTAGAGGCTGGTCCCAGGTGAGGACTGTGAGACAGGTGAGGACTGTGGGACAGGTGAGGACTGAGGGACAGGTGAGGACTGTGAGACAGGTGAGGACTAAGGGACATGTGAGGACTGAGGGACAGGTGAGGACTGTGGGACAGGTGAGGACTGTGGGAACACACGGGGTGCCTTATGAAGAGCAGCCATATCATCGTCTTCCTCGTTCCCATGGCTCCCGTCACCAAGTGTGTGTGGGTTCCTCCCAACTCCCGTTCCAACTGCCCATCCACCTGAGTTCCATACAATAGCCACCAAGCTGCTATTTCGCTTTGTGTTTCGCTGGTTCAAACCTTAACTGAAATTTCACGGTGCCAAAGATACACTCAAATCATCTTTCTTCTCTCTCTGTGACTCACACTAATGTTTATGCAGCAGCTCACGACCCTCCATCTGAGAGCTTCATGTCACGTGTCTGTTCCTCCACTCCACAGGAATAATCAGTGAAAAAGCCATGTCAACTCTACCTCTTACGGGTCTTGGTGTCCATTGCTTTCCTTGGTCTGCAATGTTACAACAGGACACCGTAATCACTTGCCTGATCTAAGTGACTTCTGGGAACCTACTAATGTTCCTGCTGATAAATCCTTCACAAAACAGATGACCATTGTTTAAAACCCCAAGTGGGTCATTTCATTCTCCTGGTTAAAATAATGGAGCGGTCTCTCATTTTTTAATGATAAGTGCTGACCTTCAGTTGCTTCCACAGCCTCCTCTGGAGAAAATAAAGGCAAAGGAAGACACCATAAGACATAATAACTGAAGTTCCCAGGCCATTTGTCATGGAAAGTAAACTCACTCATATCTCCAAAGCCAAACCTTGTTCTGAGAAGTAATGATGATAATACAAAAGGTGAGAAGACATGAATCACTAACCATGGATCTTCCCCAGCTTCAACGTGGTTACATCCCAATAAACCCATCCTGAATGGAAAATATCACATTGAAATGCACTGAATACACCCAACCTAGCTTAGCCTAGCCCACCTTACATGCGCTCAGCACACTGACGTTAGCCTACAGTTGTAGCAAATCCTCTAACACCAAGCCTATCTTTTTTTAAAATTTTTTATTGTTATGTTAATCACCATACATTACATCATTAGTTTTTGATGTAGTGTTCCATGATTCATTGTTTGTGCGTAACACCCAGTGCTTCATGCAGAACGTGCCCCCTTTAATACCCATCACCAGGCCAACCCATCCTCCCACCTCCCTCCCCTCTAGAACCCTCAGTTTGTTTTTCAGAGTCTATCGTCTCTCATGGTTCATCTCCCCCTCTCATGTCCCCCCCTTCATTTTTCCCCTCCTGCTATCTTCTTCTTCTTTTTTTTTTCTTAACATATAATGTATTATTTGTTTCAGAGGTACAGATCTGTGATTCAACAGTCTTGCACAATTCACAGCACTCACCATAGCACATACCCTCCCCAGTGTCTATCACCCAGTCACCCCATCCCTCCCACCCCACCCCCCACTCCAGCAACCCTCAGTTTGTTTCCTGAGATTAAGAATTCCTCATATCAGTGAGGTCATATGATACATGTCTTTCTCTGATTGACTTATTTCGCTCAGCATAATACCCTCCAGTTCCATCCACGTCGTTGCAAATGGCAAGATCTCATTCCTTTTGATGGCTGCATAATATTCCATTGTATATATATACCACATCTTCTTCATCCATTCATCTGTCGATGGACATCTTGGCTCTTTCCACAGTTTGGCTATTGTGGACATTGCTGCTATAAACATCGGGGTGCACGTACCCCTTCGGATCCCTACTTTTGTATCTTTGGGGTAAATACCCAGTAGTGCAATTGCTGGATCGTATGGTAGCTCTATTTTCAACTTTTTGAGGAACCTCCATACAATTTTCCAGAGTGGCTGCACCAGCTTGCATTCCCACCAACAGTGGAGGAGGGTTCCCCTTTCTCCGCATCCCCGCCAATATCTGTCATTTCCTGACTTGTTAATTTTAGCCATTCTGACTGGTGTGAGGTGGTATCTCATTGAGGTTTTGATTTGGATTTCCCTGATGCCGAGTAACACCAAGTCTATCTTATACTAAAGTGTTGACTGTCTCATTTAATGTACTGAATACTGTCCTCAAAGTGACAAACAGAATGTCTGCTTGTTTGCAGGATGCCTGTCCTGTGCTGGTTGTTGACCCTGGTGATGGTGTGGCTCACATATTGTTAGCCCAGGAAAAGATCAAGGTCCAACATTTGAAGGTTTCTACTGACTCTGGATCATTTTGGCACCATCAGAAGTCAGGGAACATTTGTATTTGATATGTTAACATTGGTTGTGTCTAAAGAAGCGGGGAAACTAACATACGCGTTCTGGACTCAGAAGCTCAGAAGCTTCCAGTGCACTAGGCATTTCACAAATATTTCAGATCTTTCCTCTCATTCCTTTGACCCAGATATGTGGTAAAATCCCTGATATTCTGCCTTCAATTTTCCTCCAGGAGGAAACTGGCTAGAACAATTGTTGCTCCGTATCAGATTGGTTTTTACTCAATTCGCATGTAGGGATTCCCACAGTATTGTCATAAATCTTGGGGCCATGGACAGGACAGCAGAATATGTGGTTTGGTTTTTATGAAAGTTTAACACCAATGTGTTCATCAGGATCTAATCAGGAGACAGCACCTCACAGTAGTTTTTGATCAGAAAAATTCAATATAAAGAATCATCACCAATAAAGAGAGTTACTTACTCAGGAGAAAATATGACTCTGAAGAGCATAGGAAGAGAGAGCTGCTATAGGGACCCGTCCCTGGTTCTGGGGGCAGCGAGAGTGCCCAAGGAGGACACACGTCTGGGGTGAGGCATGGTCCCGCTGTGGGGAGTGCCTGGCCCACCGGATGGCGGGGAAGCTGCCTGAGCTGGTGGGCTCGGGGAACTCTCTGGAAAGCTCCCTCCAGGCACTGGGAAGTGCCTGCAGGAAGATGCCCATGTCTGGTACCATGTACTGCAGGCGCCAGGCATACAGCCCGCTTCCGCCTATGGATCAGGGCAGAGTAGGAGCCCAGGGTCCTGAGCTCACAGCAGTGCGCCGGCTGGCCATGGAGAAGAGTTTAGAGCATCCAAGTCTATGATCATAGATCAGGAAACGACAGGTGGATTTGGGACCAAGAAACAATCAACCAATAACAGGCACCACCACTAAGTTCATGTTAGTCTCCTTGTTTCCTTCTCTCCTTCTGTCAAAAGAAGGACAATATGGTCACATGCTCATTTCTACTCACTGTCTTATTTTTCCTGACATAGGCTTTCTTTGACCTGTACACTGTTTCTAAATTCTCTCTACAAACTCCTTTTTTCTTAACCAAGTTTGATACAGGCTTCCCAGTGAGGCATTAAGTTTTTAAGAATGGACACTGGCTGCACAGGGCTCTGGGGTCTGACCGGCCTGTCTCACCAGCCCCTTGTAGCTCTTCGTTCCCACCTGGGCTTTTGGATTCCTCACATGTATCCCGAAGCTTCCCGAAGGCCTTCACACTTGAGGCTCCTGGTGAACTTGGGCCCCTCCCCTCTCTGAACAAATAGCACACAAGTTGGGGGGGGCGCGTCAGGGTGAAGGCTGAGGCCAGAAGTCGTTATTGCCGTAGGGGTGCTTGCACCTTGCCCTCTCACACTCCACCACCTGGTCCCAGGAACAGGGACCCCAAAGGGGGACTGGAGGAGGACAGTGACCCCCCTTATCAGCAGGGGGTCACCCCAGGGCCCCAGGAGGTGGCTGAGACCATCGTGGTGCCCGGCCCTATAGGGTCTGTTTTGTCCTATACACACACCCCTAAGATAAAGTACAATCGAGAAAACAAGCGCAGGGAGAGATTAACAAAGTAACGGACAATCAAACAGAACGGTTCTAACCATTTCCTGTCCTACGAGTTAGGTGAATGTGGTCTCTCACTCTCAGAATATTCTACTGTCCTGCACTCAGCCTTTTCTGGAGATGTCAGATGATAAAATGCCAGCCGGAGAGAGGAAGCGGGGGGAAGGATGTAGGCATGACGTGGGTGGGATGTACTGGGGAGCTTCTGAGCTGCATCAGGAGCAAGAGCCGCTGCTTCCCAGGAGGCCGATGGGTCAGCAAGCCTGCAACATGCCTGAAGAGGGGACACTGCTCGGTTCCCAGTCCCCGAGTGGCATCGAGGAAGCCACAAGGTGTGGTGGCTCTGCACAACCCAGCCTAAGGGAGCCACACGGTCAGTGTGTGTCCCTGAGGCTCTGTGAGCACCGGGGGAGGAGGACAGGGAGGACGGTGCCAGGGACACCGGGCCTGAGCGTGAGCTCGGAGGCATTCTGCCACTGGCCTGCGCTCATTCCTCTCTGCCCTCTCCAGGCTCCCTGTGGACGCAGCAGCCCCAGGGACAGTGCAAGGAGCCAGCGATTTATCGGTGGCCTCGGCCGTCCTACAAGGATGATGCAGACACCTATGTAATCTCCCGCCCACCTGCATTTTTGGGAGCTCCTGGCTTGCAGCATTGATGATCAAATCCTACACCACAATTAAATGATACAAGGAAAATTTGAATTTGTTGCTGTTTACACTGATTAGGAATCTTTTTATTTCAATTAATAGAAAATACTAACCCACAATAACGACATGTCTGTGTGTCCAATCTCTCTTCCCCGACAGCGTAAACTCTCATTTGCCTGCAGCCTGAAAGCCTCCACAGGGCTTTAAGTGTAGTAAGGATGAATACTTTCTTAATTAAAAAAAATGAAACAGTCCAGTGTTACTTTAGGCAGTGTATCATAGGGGATACTTCTTTGTTTTAGAAATCAGTGAATAGGGCGCCTGGGTGGCTCAGTCGGTTAAGCGACTGCCTTCGGCTCAGGTCATGATCCTGGAGTCCCGGGATCGAGTCCCGCATCGGGCTCCCTGCTCGGTGGGGGGTCTGCTTCTCCCTCTCACCCTACCCCCTCTTGTGCTCTCTCTCTCTCTCACTCTCTCTCTCAAATAAATAAAATCTTTAAAAAAAAAAAAAGAAATCAGTGAATATTAGCTACGAACGAAACCCTGTTAGTTTTTGGACTAAAAGCATAAACAAGATCCACAAGAACTTCCCACGGAGCTCCCAATCTAGGGGCAGCAGGATGGCAGAGTTTGAACAAATAACCCCAGCGTTACGGTGTTACAGAGGGCAAGTGGAAGATGCTGGGCACAGAGAGCCACTGAAGGATTTGGAACTGAGTGGATGACAAGTGCAGATTTGAATGAGAGCGAAGTTTCTACAGCCTGTCTGAAGAGGAGCTCTTGGAGCAGAGACACTGAGCTCAGAGTGGTCTAGCTGGGAGGCAGCCTGACCGCCTGAGCTGGGCCAGGGGCAACAGGGACAAGGAGGGTCAGCAATGGGAAGAGAGAGGCTGAGAAGCTGCGTGTTCTTGGGCGGGGGTGGAGGACAGGAGGGTGGGTCTCTGGAATCGGGTTGAGCTGTTGCATGGTGCTCACCAATATGTCGTGACCACTCTTCAGCCGTAGGTTGACTTCGCGCATGGCTGGGACTCCCCCCGTACAGGTTAGTGGTGAGGGGGAGCGCCTCCTCGTTGGTGAGCATGTCCTGTGGATGCTGTAAAGGCTGCAGCCGTGGTTACAGAGGAAACAGTACCATCAGCGGTGACAGTGTCAGGAGGGACAACCCTGCTGTATATTTAATTTCATTCCCCTAACAAGGACCTTCCCTTTGGTAACAGACATACTGGGCCACCGGATATGGGACATTTGCTAAGCAGCCCGGATAATGGAATCACTCTGTCATGTTTTGCTGGAGGTCTGGGAGTGTTTCACTTCATCATGAGAAATAAGGCAGCCGGATGGATTCCCCTGTTTCTAGAACCAACAGCCTTTCTGGGGCCATTATTTGATGTTAGCAGAGATTTATGACCTGGGATGGAGAGTCTTATTAACTGCAAGTCATCTGCTTGCCTGGCTCAGCCTTCTCGTTAGGTTGCTTTCTGTAAGAGAGAAAGGATGATTCTTCACTGTAAATATCACTTTCAGCCAAGTTGAAGCTTAAGTGCCTAGTGAACGTTCACTCACGTTTTCTCAGATGGAAATGAAGAGAGGTCTGCTCTGCCCTTTTCAGTGTTCTTTCCAAGGGGCACATTTATTCTTATCAAGGCCGGTGCACTCGGCTCCGGAGAGCTTACGGAAGGTGCGGCTTATGAAGGTCCCAACACCGATTCCAGCTTTTGTGAGACAGCTCCTTCCTGGCCCACCCTGAATCTTCCTGCTTCCTGAAAGATGTCAAAATTTGTATGATGCTAAGGAAGCTCCACGTGACAACTAAATAAGACAGGAAGATTTCAGATTATTTGCTGTTTGTAACAATTAGGAATGTTTATATTCAAGCAATAGAAACCCACAGTAACTTGGCAACATGGAGATGCATTGGCTCCTAGAGACGAGGGGTCCTCCATGCAGAGCATCAGCTCCACCCACCATCAGCCCTGCTCCCTCTTCGACAACATCCTTACCAGTCTCTTGCCCATGGTGGCCACCAGAGAGATGCCGGAGTCTCTGGGGCCATTGCTTCAATGCCAAAGTAGAGGAAAGACAGAATTTTTGATTCACCAAAATTTAGATACAATGCACTCCGTATTAATTTTGGCAACCTGCTCACCGCCGAGGTGATGGCCGTGCCCAAGAACACGGGTCCTATGGTAATTAGCCCGAGTCCCATGCTGCAGTGCTAGGCTTGGGGTTGGGATTCACAGTCGGGATTCACAGTCCCCACCGTGCATGAGCCACCAAAGGAGTGACAGAGAGCCACAAGGGTTGACGTGCTCTTATCAGTGAAGGGAGAGAGGAAGCCGGGAAGCCCAAGCCCGCAGGTATCCACCACAAAGTACAATTAATAAACATGTTTGTGTTTGCATCACTTAGATATGGGCACCACTAGGGACCACGCAGGAGATTTTCCTGCTCCTAACTCTCAAGGAGTGTTTGCCCACCAGGGAAAACAGATTACTTATAATACTTAGTGTAATATGATATAAAATGTGACTTTTCTGTTCTTCCAAATTGTCTTCTAATTATATCTCCATTTTCAAAGCAGAGGACAACAGGTCATAAATATACCTGCATCCTAGACGCAGCTTGGCAGAATTCACTGAGAGATAGCAAAATCCGTTCTTTGATGATGATTCACCCCCCAGTGCCTCCCTTCTATCTCAAAGAGAACCAGGTATCCAGAGGAAGTCTTTTGAAGGGAGGGTAATGGATAGAGAACTAGTGGGTTCTTCTTTATGAGGAAATCTGCAGGTGGAAGGTGCACAGGGGCAGGTTGGTAAATAAGCAGCGATACCACCCTTGTTCACTGGGTTGTTCAAATCTTTCTATTTGATCTGTCTGCTCCTGAGAACTCTAATGATTAAATCTCCTACTTTATTTTTGGATTTGTCAGTTTCTCCTTCCAACTCTGACAATGTTTTCTTTATTATTGTAACACTGTCTTACTAACTGCAAACAGGTGCAAGATTCCTTTGCCCTTCTGGTCAATTGTGTTGCATTTTAAAAATCATTGACTAATTACCCACAATCCTGAAATAAAAAGTAGCCATTCACAGACAAAACCCTATTTGTGTCAGAAAGGGAGGAGAACCTGAAATGAATTAAGAAATACCTATGGAATGGATGGTATTTTTATACCCCACATCATGGAATTTTCTGGGATTTTAGAAATGTCTCTATTTGGACCATTGGGTCTGGTTAAAAAACACATGGTCTCACCTTCTCCTTACTGTTTGTTAGTAGTCTGTGGTTTGTCAGCTGAATCTCTACAAGTAGATTAAATATTGGTGGGATGGGGGTAGCGCAACTTAAATATTTTGCTATCCTGGCTAATTTTGAAAATGTACTTTTCTTCCTCTTCAAAAATCAGCTTGTGATCAACATTATGAATTTCGTAAGCATCAATACCTCGTGAACATTTCCGTGCATGCTCCAGGAGGCTCATTTATAATTCTGCGTGTCCTATTCTGTCTTACATCTCCCCATCCTAACTTTGAATCTCCTGGAGAGAGTTTGCCATAACATCTGCTCTGTTGTATTCTTTTTCATGCTTTCTATGGGTGACGCTTACCTGTTTCATATTTCATCTGAATCTTACTATTCCTCCCATGGGTATTTTAGATTTGTCTCCTTTTAACACCATAAAGAAGAAATTTTGAATCTAGTCTGGCAATCTCAGTATTGCTAGAGATTACTTGTATACCATCTGGTTTGTGTGCTTTTATTTTTTATAACTTTATCAAAAATATTTATTAATGCTTTTGATCTCATCTCGTTTCCACTTCCGCTCTCTGCTAGGCAGAAAATGACACGGTCTCTTTTTATTCTGAAAGTGGTTGCCATTTTATTTTATTTTATTTTATTTTATCATATTTTATATTTTATTTTATTTTATTTTTTGCCACTGTATTTTTCTTTTCTTTTCTTTTATTATGCTATGTTAGTCACCATACAATACATCATTAGTTTTTTTTTTTTTTAAGATTTTATTTATTTATTTGACAGAGAGAGACACAACGAGAGAGGGAACACAAGCAAGGGGAGTGGGAGACGGAGAAGCAGGCTTCCTGCAGAGCAGGGAGCCCGATGCGGGGCTCGATCCCAGGACCCTGGGATCATGACCTGAGCCGAAGGCAGACGCTTAAAAGACTGAGCCACCCAGGTGCCCCTACATCATTAGTTTTTGATGTGGTGATCCACGATCCATTGTTTGTGTATTAAACAACTGTGTTTGACCCCACAAAAATCTAAAGTTAGTTGATATTAGTGTAAACCAAAAAAATCAAAAAATTTAAAATAATAAAGAGCAAAAATAAAATAACAGAAAACAGAATAATTAAAAGTGAATTACAGTATGCAAAGAAACAATTGAAGACATCAGAAAAAATAAGTTTTTCTGTGAGTAAATGCATAAAGAAAATTCTGGGGAGTTTGATCAAGAAAAAAGGGGGAATTTCCCTGATGGCTAATGATGATGAACATTTTTTCATGTGTCTGTTAGCCATTTGTATGTCTTCTTTGGAGAAGTGTCTGTTCATGTCTTCTGCCCATTTTTTGACTTGATTATTTGTTTTAGCAATCAGAGAAATTCAAATCAAAACCACAGTGAGATACCACCTTACACTAGTTAGAATCGCAAAAATGGACAAGGCAAGAAACAACAAATGTTGGAGAGGTTGTGGAGAAAGGGGAACCCTCTTACACTATTGGTGGGAATGCAAGTTGGTACAGCCACTTTGGAAAACAGTGTGGAGGCTCCTCAAAAATTCAAAAATAGAGCTACCCTATGACTCAGCAATTGCACTTCTGGGTATTTACTCCAAAGACACAGATGTAGTGAAAAGAAGGGCCATATGCACCCCAATGTTCATATCAGCAATGTCCACAATAGCCAAACTTTGGAAAGAGCCGAGATGAATGGATGAAGAAGATGTGGTCCATATATACAAAGGAATATTACTCAGCCATCAGAAAGGATGAATACCCAACTTTTGCATCACCATGGATGGGACTGGAGGAGATTATGCTAAGTGAAATAAGTCAAGCAGAGAAAGTCAATCATCATATGGTTTCACTTATTTGTGGAACATAAGGAATAGCATGGAGGACATTAGGAGAAGGAAGGGTAAAATGAAGCGGGGGGGAGGAATCAGAGGGATAGATGAACCATGAGAGACTATAGACTCCGGGAAACAAACTGAGGGTTCTAGAGGGGAGGGGGTTGGGGGGATTGGTTAGCCCGGTGATGGGTATTAAGGAGGGCACGTTCTGCATGGAGCACTGGGTGTTATACGAAAACAATGAATCATGGAACACTACATCAAAAACTAATGATGTACTGCATGGTGACTAACACAACATAATAAAATTAAATTAAAAAAAAAAAGAAAAAAGGGGGGAAAGCATAACCAACCAAATTAGACAAAAGAAACTGATGCAGGTGCAATAAGGATATGTAAAATTAGAAACAGTAGTGATACTCTATGAAATCACTCGAAAAGCAGCATGAAAATTGCCAAACGAGAGTCAAGAAGAGAAACAGAACTAAATATATCTAGCCTCCTAACAGAGAAGAATCAGTTTCTTAAAATGCTAAACAAAAATAGCCACCGAGGATAGAAATAGCTTACCTGTGAATTTAGGAAAACTTAAAGCAGTATGTATTAGTCTCCTGTGTCAGCTGTAACAAATCCCTACAAGAGTTTGTTATCTCGTCATCTGGGGGTCTGAGGTCTGGAACGGGTCTGCCCAGGCTGGAATCTGTGTGGGCAGGACTGCATTTTCTCTGGAGCTCTCGGGAAGTCTTTGCTTCCTGCCTATTCCAGCTCCTCCCCGCCGTCCTGGAGTAGGGCCCTTTGTTCGCCTTCAAAGCCAGCAACGTTGGGCCACATTGTTTCGCCTGGATAATTCAGCACCATCTCCCTTTTCTGAGGTCAGCTGATTACCAACCTCAGTTCCTTAATTCCCTTTGCCACGTAACCTAACATATATATTCACAGGTCCCCGGGATTAGGATAGAGACCTGTTGGAGCCATTGTTCTACCGTAAAACACATATTCCAGAATTAGAGAAACTGATAAATATGGGAAAGATATGGGGCTGAAATAACTTGATGGTGACAGCATATTAAAATCACAAGTGAAAAAATCAAGGCACTTATCAGTTTATAAACACAGAAGTAAAAAATATGTATGCAGACATATAACTAATATATATATCTCCTTTGGGTGATATTTTTTAAATATTTTATTTATTTATTTCAAAGAGAGCACAAGCAGGGGCAGCATCAGAGGCAGAGGGAGAAGCAGGCTTCCCGCTGAGCAGGGAGCCCGATGCGGGGCTCGATTCCAGGACCCCGAGATCATGACCTGAGCCGAAGGCAGTTGCTTAACCAACTGAGCCACCCAGGCGCCCAGGAATTGTCCTATTATTAAGCACATATATTTCCAGAGGAACGCCAAAGACATTGTGTTTACAGAGAGGAGGGGTTTTTATGCCACTGCGGAGGGACCGAAAAACTCTGTCAGACATGACAAGGGAATGCCACCGGGTGTGGAAGGATAAGGACTTTGAACCAAGTGAAGAAACAATGAAGAAGCTAAGGAATTATTCACACTTTATTGCATCCTCTGCCCTCCGAGCCACAAAAGGACATTGGCTTTTCATCATGGGGTTCCTTGTAGCCTGTGTCTTTGTTGGCATTCTTGATTTCTTACTTTCTAACAAACTGCAACACGTTCAAGGCCCCTTGGGCTTGCATACTTTCCCTCTTGTTAATGAGACCTTTGTTAAGGGGCTGCCCTATGCCAAGCCTTGCATTCCGTGTTGGAATCTGGCTTCCTCCCAAGAACGCACCCCAGAGCTCTGACATGGTTCAGATGTCCACGAGTCTGACAGTTCCGAATGTTAGAGGCAGCGAGAATGCCGCCTGCTTGGTTCTGGAGAAAGACGTTCTAACAAAGCGGTGAATAAAGTACAGATGTGGAAGAAACCTAGCTTGTGGGGGGAAGGGTAGAAGTGGTTTGGGGAGACATGGTGCGCTTTTCCTCTTGCTTTGCTAAAATAAGCTCATCATTGCTGGGTGGTTTTGTTAGAATTCACGCTGGAAAAGATAGCAGGAAATCACCCACCCATTATGACTACATTTTTATACGCTTGTAGCTTGACACATATTTTCCATCTCAGTATCCCTCTCTCAATGGGAAAAAAAAAAAATAATTTCTATGTGATGGGGCTATTATGTTTTAATATACCAACCATGAATTTCAGCTTCTCTGCTCAGATGGCATTATGCAACTTTTCAGGTTATTATGTAACTTTTTCTCTAGACGACAGAGCCTGTGAGTATTCTGGTCTCTGCTCTATTTTTGTTCTGTGATGTTATTTTCAGGTCAACAAGCTGCATTGCCAAGGAAACGGTGTGCTGTGTGGAAGAGTCCTTAGGGGCTGCACAGGAAACCTGCTTGCTCCTCATGCATGGTGTTTAAATGCCCTCAGACAGAGAACATGGTGGGAGCATTTCTTTGAACATACACTTTGCCTAATATACAAAACCTTCTGTGTTCTTTGTCTTCCTTCTTTGTTTTTTTCCTTTTTTCTCTCTCTCTCTTTCTTTTTTTTGGGGGGGGGGGGTCATGATTCTTGTTTTCTGCAGGTGCCATATACTAAATTCAGTTCTCTTTTTCACTTACTCCAATTAAATGCTAACCACTTGACTTGCACTCAAGGGCAGGCAGACCTGGCTATTTTTTAAATAGGAAGATCATCTTGACATTTTCAGCGGGAAAGTGTAGGACGATCTCAGATTGCCGAGCGATACGATTTTCATCATGGGGCTGGGTAGCATTCAAGGACGGATTCTCTCCCAGGGCTGGAGGATGTCTGACTGACTTGATCCCCGAATGTTGATTGCCCTGTGATGACACTAAGTTACTACCGCGTGTCAGGTAGAGGGGCCTTACGTGGCTCGCGTGGAACTTGGATCCCTCTGGTTGAACGGCTCCCTCGTCCATATGATGGTTGTCTAAGATGTCACCATTAGACACGTATTTCTTAAGGATCTGAGCCCAAAATGTAGACATCCTTGCTGTCATGACATGAGTCTGTCCATCTGCAGGATGAAACTTGCAGGCTCCTTCTCTCCTCCGGCTGTTCCGGATGCCTGCTCGTGCCCCCACGTCCCAACGCAGGGCCTTCCCGCCCCCCCCGGATCTGGCTTTGGTGGCGGGGAGTGTCTCAGCAGGGATGCCAGTGGGGCCGTGCCTGCCGTGAACACCCGCTACCACCCAGCAGGCTTTCCTGCCCATTGCTCTTCTGCCTGGCATTCACCACCCAGTTATGCCCGCCAGAAGCCACACTGCCGTCAACTGCTTGGACGCTGCCTTTCTGAAATGTGTGCGCCTCCGGATGCTGGATACTATTTTACAACTGGAATTGCTATGTCAAAAAATACGCCTGCCTGAGAACATGCTAAAGCATCGCCCTCCCTCCAGGGGCAGATAGTGTGCCTTTCACCCAGGTGACTGCAACGCCATTACCGTATCTTCATGCCGATCATGATGGCATGATCCGTGAACATGCAGCCACTCCGGGAATGTGGGGAGAGTGCCCTTTGCCTTTGGAAGGAGAGTCCAGACACGAGTGGGGTCCGCTAGCGAGGGGCTTCCCGCTGGGCAGGCTGAGTAGCCACTGTGTCCCGGCAGTGACCCTCTGGGGAGCTGTGTCATCCCCCACGTGCTGGTTTCATGGGGCTCTTCTTTTCCCCTCCCAAGTAAGAAGCTGTCTGGTTCATGAGAACAGCTCATGTTTTGGGAATGGTACTTGTGAACGGTTCTACTCCAACAGGTGCCCAACACGCGGCTGACAGCTCACAGGGGCGCCCGCCCTGTGTCTGTAGGACTGCGCTGTCGGCAGACCAAGCAGGTGCCCAGGTCTACAGGCTGAGAGGACGTACTTGTCCCCTGCCACCGCCTTGAGGCCAGACCTCCAGGACGCATATTCCTTGTGTGCTGGTCGTGGACCTGAGGGGAGGCATTTGCTACTTTGGGACCTGCTAGAGTACTATGCTTGGTGGAGACCCATAAAAAGTAGGATGATTTCCAGTCACTTGCTTACATAGTTATGATATAACACCAGGTATGAGATCAATTGGCTCCAATAACCAAAGATAGTGTGTTTTAAAGGTAGGAGGTGGAGGACGAACTCTGCCCATCCTCATTTTGCAGATGGACACACTCCTGGAAGGGATTTGATGAGGGGCTCGTGGGCATTTCTCTGTGAGGTGGCCCAATCTGATTCAGTCACACAATCAGTGGGTGCGAGCAGAATGGGAGATAAAAACACATTTGAACTGTTGCGGTGGCACCGATGTACCACGTTCGGTCTTTGAAGTAGATCTCAAACATCAGGTCAAACACTCTCCTATAAATCATATTAATATGCTGGGGAACTTAATATTTTCATGGTTGGGTGAAAAACATCAGCTGCTAATCCTGCCAAGAAGGGTGAAGCATTGCGTGTCACACGTGGGCACGGACAGAAGGAAGATGCCGGGTTAGCGTCCACGGAACCAAGAAGCCATGTGGTCAGCACTGGCTACCGTTGCCAGAGCCCATTCTGTTGGTCGGGATTCCGCGTTAAGCTTGACGAAGGCTCTGACTATGTAATCTGCCAAACTGGGGTTTTCAGTGGGAAACTGACAGGGCAGATTCTCCCAACTTTGTCTTTATGCCACTGATTACATTCTCTCCCCTTGAAACTCGAAACTGTTTTACATTTACACTCTGCCTCAGAGAGGGAAATTCCACTGGCTAAGTTGGGCATGGCCATTTGTCTGTGTCAGGCGCCGTATGCTGAATCGATTCAAATATGAGCTCCTTCTTTCTAGATTGCAATAAATCATGTTCCGTGCACACGCGATTCAACAGCAAAACAATTACAGGGATTTTCTTTGGTTCCCCGTGTCCCACTTGCAATGACATCATGATTAGGTAGCTGTGAATATTCCCTCTTCTGTGACCTCTAGTGAGAATGGATGGTGCTCACCAGAATCAGGTGATCATACTGACGATGCCCCTAAATTCCTTAATGATGCTTTTGGAAATTGACAGGACATATGTGGTCTTTCCAGATAGTTTCGTCATCATACAGAATTTGGAAGGGAGACCCCTGAGGGGACCCACGCTGGTGGCCATTCTGTTGGGGAGGGCTCCATAAAACACTTGGGTCAGCACAAATTATACACGATACCATACAAAAAGTCCCTTATAGTTTAGGTACAGAAGAATTCACGCCTAAGATTTCTGAGTGTTTACCTTGCTGTTTTATGTTGGCCTGGATCCCAGAAATATTGACGCCGTGGTTGACCGTTGACCAAGTTTTTTGCCAAGGCAGCCACAGCTTCTCTGGCTACTGAGAAATTCACCATTTCTCATTGCATTAGTACCTTTTGGAAGGTCATTCATTCATTCACTCATAACTGGTAATACAAATAGTGAATGCGGGGTATTGATATTCCAAAGCCAATGTGTCTGAAATGGAAAGGTTAACTCTGAATAGACTTCACAATTGCCACATGGGAAGAGCAGGATCTCGCCAACTTACTTTCTGACTCACTAGCCAAAACACCATAAAATACACTCTCCCTTCTTGGATCATTTTCTATGATGAGCCATGCTTCTGGACATTGAATTGGGCCAGCAACTATTTGTGGCTAGAGACATACATAACTTCCCTCAAATCATGAATCTAGCATGTGACACAGTGAGGATTTAAATCCAAACTTTTATGAATACAAAGATCATTTCTATACCAAAAATAGAACACACTTTATAGAGTAATGGGAAAGTATGATACAGGAGCAATAATGAGATCAAGTTGTAGAGGACTCAGGACAAGGAGGAGAATTTGGAGATGGTTCTGTGAGTCATGGGCTGCGAGCCTGTGTGTGTGAGAGAAAAAAGGAAAATGACAAAGGGAATTAAATCAGATGGTGCATGTTGGGTTGGGGAAGACCAGAGTCAGCAAGACCATCTTATAAACTATTCTGATACTCCAAGATTAACTTCTTTTACATGAAATGGTGGTCAAATACGAATATTGATTAAATCAGCAGCTCATATCATGACAAAAGCTGTTTGGAACTGAAAAGTTACTGAGACTATACAAATTAATCATGCTGAGGAGGAGGTTGGCTGTATGATACTGAGTGGCTCTGGGGCTTCATTGAAAATTTAGAAACCATAATCTGGTAGGTGGGGACATTTACATTTTAATCTGAATGGCAATATGCAAGGTGTGTTCTAACAAAAGTCTTTAATTTTAAGGAGGAATACAGTTTTTAGTGTCCATGAGTCATCAGGTATATACCAAGAATGAGCTTATTTTATAAGCAGAATCAAGGAATGAAAATTTTTAAAACAATAAAAAATGGATACTGTAGTACAATTTTTGCACTTGTAATTTTTGGGAGAAGTCACAGGTTCAGGAACATCAGAGGCAGAGTTGGGCCTCAGCACTGGATCCTCTCTTGTTGATTTATGAACCTGGGTTAGACCAGGAAATATTCACTGGACAATGAAAACTGAAGAAAGCAAGGACACTGGATAGATTTTAGCAAAGCTCATTCACTTGAGGAAGCATGTATTTAAGACTATGTTCTTTCTAGACTTCTTCCTCCCCCTTTCTTTCTCTTCCTCTTCCTCCCTCTCCCCCTCCTTCTCCTCTTCTTCTACTTCTTCTGGTGACAAAGCTGATGGTAACTTTTGTCTGACCATTTGGTTATTTAATATGTAATTTCCTGTCCAGTATACAAGACTGGGATCTCCACAATGACTCCAAAATCACCCTGGAGATGTTCTCGCTCCATGAAGTCTATTAGTCTGGGGAGCATTTTCATGCATCTGATGCTCCATCCTCAAGCTCTTCCAAACTGCCTGCACCAGTTTCAACACTCACCAGCAATGGATGGAGACTAGTTTCTCCACATTTTCCCAATGCACAGTGATGCCCAGCAGCCTACCTGAATTTTAACCCCAGTGGACTTGCAGATAAAGACGACCACGACAAATGAGCCATTATTTCTGCTGCTGGGGAAGGAGGACTGCTGGAGGCGTTGACTCAAAACCACACTTTCGGGTGCTATATATAGATTTGGTGATTGAAAAAGATCATCACTTCACTATTTTCTTCTTCATTGATTTTGCTACATTTGATTTTCCCATTTCTTTTTTTTTTTTTAAGATTTTATTTATTTGACAGAGAGACAGAGAGAGCGCGCACAAGCAGGGGGAGTGGGAGAAGGAGAAGCAGGCTCTCCGCTGAGCAGGAAGTCTGATGCAGGGATTGATCCCAGGACCCTGGGATCATGACCTGAGCCGAAGGCAGATGCTTAACAATGAGCCACCCAGGAGCCCCTGATTTTCCCATTTCTATTGTGAAAACATTACAGCAAACCCAGTGAAACATTAAAGAGGGAAATAAGCACTTCAGTAGTCTGCTACCCTCAAACAAAACCAGCCGGCCCCCCACTGGGCCTTGCTTCTTTCCAACAGTGCCCCTGCCAAGCGATGCTTGGCCAACTATGATTGTATCATAAATCAATCCTAATTTTTACGATGCCTCTTAACCACATGAAGTTGCTGCAATGTCTTCACATTTAGCATTTTTAATGGCTGCATAGTATTTTTCTCCAGTTTTATTTTAAATGATGTCACATCTTCTACTCGCAAATCTCGGTTGCATTTATTTTTGCTACTTAGCCAGATAGTGATACCCCTATGTGTATTGATTTCTAGTATATCTATTCTTTAGACTTGTGTTTTGTTTTCTTTCAGATTTATTTATTTTTTTTATGGTTTGTTCCCATCCATAGTGTTAACAGTTCAAATTATATCAACACAATTATGATTATTGATACATTTTGCCAAACAACATTCCAGATACGTACGTGGAGAGACAGAGTCAGCTTGTCGTAGCCTCACCAGCTCTGGGAGGCGGGCTGACTGTTTATTCTAACGTAATTGGTGAACAGTCACACCCAGCACACAATGTGTGACTATTTTCCTGCCACACTGTTTCTGTCCCATTCTGATTAGGACGATAAATTCCTTCTCTTCATCCCCATGGTTACAATTGGATGCAAATGCATTTCATGAATAGTATACGACTCTCTTATATAACACATTGTAATTCTATAGCCATCACCAGCTAAATATTGCTTGGATGTGACTAATGTCTAAGAGCATCAATATGTATTTGATTAATTTTAAAAAAATTTTTCAACATGCATGTGAATAAAATTGAGGCAAAGCGCTCAAGTTTGGGTCTTATTTTTATTCGATTTCAGATTTGTCAGTAGAATCTATGACTCAATTATAGTAGTGAGAGAAAGAGAATCCATTTCCCTACCTGTAACTCAAAATAAATACGTAGGTGGTTACAAGAACTGCTTCTGAAGCTGATGCTATGACAACTATAACAACATATGTTTGATTTTTCCACAAGCCATTCAGCTGCTCTCTGAGTAATAAAAGCCATGTGCCAAAACAGTTAAATGTTCACAAAGACATACGCGATTATAATGCCTCCACTCTTTTCCCCGCAAAACATCTGCTTGGGTCTTTGAAGCATGCACACACACTTTCTCCGGAACAGTGGGAAAAGAAAAATGCAACGTCAGTGTAAATCATTTTTCCCAATAAAAGCTAATCTGTGCATATTTCTGTCTAGTGGTAAAACAGAACTGAATTACCACTACCTTACCCATAAAGAAATTTAACTCAATTAGTAAGTACATGTATTCATAAACCTGTTTTTTCCTAAGTGCCCTTTTGTATTAAAGCCTCAAATTAACAAAAAGGGGAGGGGCGGGGAGTAGAGTTATAAGGAGATCCTGGCCACGAGGCAGAATCAGTCCACACTACTGAGAGTCTTGGGTCGGATTTCTACTTCGAGGGACAAACATGTGTGGATCATTTGTTCATTCTCAAAGGGAAAGGTGTTCTGAAGCAATCCATCTCCTATATTTTTGTTACCGCCAAAACATACACTGTAATTGGGGAATTTCTGACCTACCCCCAAATGATGAATTGTAATGAAGTTGAAAAATCTCATTGCCTGTTTTTCCTGCTTCCCTTGCATCTGTGGGTAGCTTGTGAGATGAAAATGGAAGTCTGCTGAAGGTAGTGGGGAAGTGGGAAGCTTTTTGTGATTTCTTTTTGGCTTTCTTGATATTAAAGAATGTAAAGGCTGTTGTCAGCTTTTCCCTACTTCACACCTTGAGAATTTCTGCCTTTACCATGGCTATGATGACTGGAGGAGTGGCAGCCAGTCTGCAGTCATGAGAGCAAGGGCGATTTTCGTTAGGAAAATCAATCCCTTACTCAGATGGGCCATTAATGAACAATAGCAGTTTCCAGAGGACTCAAGAAATATTACAACACATGTGAAGTGGAAGACCTTGGAAACACATGGAAGGCAAGCTCTAGGGTGCTCAGGACTAATGAGCTGAAAAGTTGCAGAGGAGAGCCATTGAGCCAATGGAATACTGAAAATGTGACTTCAGTTCTATATTCATCTACTAAGGAGACACAGAGACATTAGGGTTATAATAAGAGATTATAGTCTCAGGGTTATAAGGTTATAGTCACAACTCCTTGAAGAGTTTTCCCTGAAAATCTCTTCACCTATTCTGCTTCCAAGGTGTTTGCAGGATCTTTTCCCATGGGTCCTATAACGCATTACTCTATTCCAGTGCAGAATGATGCAGTCCTAGCACTTCACTGTTAGTATTTGTCCGTGCGTCTGCCTCTCTGCTTGGACTGCAATTTCCGAGGGAGCCTGAACTCTGCTTTATTAAGCTCTCTGAACTTAATCTAAGTGTTGATGTTTAGTAAGAATTCCATAAACATGCAAAATGAGTTAACTTTATAACCTTCACAAACTTAAACTTTAACTTCACAAATTTTAACTCCATAAACATGCAAAATAAGTTAACTTTATAACCTTCTAAAGCTATCTGCTGTACCGAGCTGCCCAAGCTGACTATGGCTAGCTGGGAAATTTTGTAGGATAAAATGCATCAATATCCAGTAGAGTACAAACCTTGCATAAGCATTATTTCTTTACATTTTCTGGACCAATTTTTGTTTCTGATAACTGTGGTTGACTAGCTTTCTTCTTTTTTTCTTTTTTAATACTATCTTTAATTCTCTGGTGCATAGCATGTCAAGCAGAAAAATTCTATTAATTTAGCTTGACCATGAACTTCTAGGAATGAGGGAGGATTGAGACATGATAATATAGGGAATATTGAGATCCTTAATGGAATCCAGGCTCTCCCTCATCAAAGGGGTAATGACTTTCCATTAAGAACCATTTACTCTCGGGCCGCCTGGGTGGCTCAGTTGGTTAAGCATCTGCCTTTGGCTCAGGTTGTGACTTCAGGGTCCTGGGATCAAGCCCCAGGTCAGGCTCCCTGCTGAGTGGGGAGCCTGCTTCTCCCTCTGCCTCTGCCCCTCCCCCTGCTTGGGCTCTCTCTCTCTCTCTCGATCAAATAAATAAATAATTTTTTTTTTAAAAGAGAACCATTTACTGTCAAAATTTACTGTCTCAAAATTTAATACTACTCTGCTAGTTTCTGAAAGCAAAGACAAGAAGAAGTACGTGGATTTACAATCAGGATTATCAGTCACTCTGCCCTGGTGGTCAAATCATGTGTGAAGCTAAAGTAACAATCCAACAACAGATATGTGTTTATTTATTTTTATTTAATTTAGAAATATGCTTTCAGTTGTATAAATGGGTCGGTAACACACACAGTTTTAGATTATAAAATGTTACAGAGTGAAATGTGAGTCTCCCTCGTACCCTCCCCTGATTCCTTCAGCTGCCCTCAGCAACATTGCTACCATGTTTTAAATAGTCTTCCAGATAACAGGTGCGTGCTCAGGAACATATGTGCGTGTAGACTATTGCTCACGCATATCAAAGCACATCAGAAACTCAGTTCTGCATGATACTTTTTCACTTTATTTATTCTTTTTTTTTTTTTAGAGGTGGAGAGAGTCAGAGAGTGGCAGAGAGGGAGAGAGAGAATCCCAAGCAGGCTCCATGCCCAGCCCTGAGCCCCACGCAGGGCTCAATCTCACAACCGCAAGATCATTACCTGAGCCAAAATGAAGAGTCCGAGGCTTAACAAACTGAGCCACCCAGGTGCCCCAATGCTTTTTCACTTTAAGTCTTGTACATCATTAGATATTAGTGCACCTTAAAGTGCCCCCCCACTCCCCACTGCACTGTATTCTGTTACATAGATGTACCAAAGTTTATTTAATTTCTTCCCTATCAACGGCCTTTTATCTTGCCTCCGAAAGTTGACTTTTGGAAACAGTGCTGGACATGCACATGCTTCACTTCCTTCCTAGGACTGGGGCGCTATGGTCACCTACGTTACTTAAGGTGAAATTGTTGAGTCAAGGGGGTATTTTTTTCCCCAGCTTCGTTGGGATACAATTGGCATGTAACATTGTGTCAGTGTAAGACGTACAACCTGTGATTTGGCCCACTTACATATTGCAAAGTCATCCACACGGGGGCTTGGCCAACAGCACGGTCACGGTCGGTGACGACCTTTCTCACCTGTGCTGAGAACTTTTGAGATCTCCTCTTTTCCTAGTTCATCTCTGCAAAGGTCTAAACTCCCACCAGCATGGTATGACTTATGTATATCTTCTCCCATACACTTTATCTCCAAAATCTGTTTTCACCAACCAAGTGAAAAGTAGGATAAACTTGAGCCTTTAATTTTTCATCTTCTAGGCATGTTTTAAAAACCCATTACTCTGCACGGTCTTAGAAACAGCATTTGCGAATGCTTGAGAGAGCCTAGTCTACTTGCCCATAGCTGCCAGGACTCCTGGAATCCAGCTCCAGGGAAGTATGTTTATCTTTTCTTGAAGTTTGGAGATGGGCTGCATTCCAGCAGCCAATGAGGGCCCCCACCCTGGGCATTAATGGTACCAGCAGGAAGAAGAGGAAGGACAGAGGCAGTGCCAGGTGTCCTGGAGCCCGAGCCCTCGGGCGGTAAAGAGTGAGACAGCTGGCGGCCAAGGTAACCTCAGGCACAGACCCGGCTGCCAGCGCACAAAGCGATGCTAACTTTCCAAGTTGTCTATCCATCGGCTCATAATTAGCCATTTTTACTGAATGCATAAAAATTTAATAATGTCACTTAGCTGTGTTGCTTATCAAAATGTTTAATTAAATGTAATATTTATCTGGGGCAGAATAAAGAAAGACACAGCCCAATCAAGCAAAGAGTCACCCAGATGCTGAAGAACGCACTTTAGTACGAGTGTTTCTAGATCCCTCTGGAATGAATGGCGTGCTTCCTTCGGTCAGGCAGGAAGAACATGGTCTAGAGCCCGCTGCACAGCTCAGCACCTGTAGTCACATGCAACCTGAGCTTAAAGCTTATGAAGCGGGCAGATCTCATGTTCAGTGTTCTTACCGCCAAAAAAAAAAAAAAAAAAAAAAGGCAGATTAACAATAATGTAAAATCTTTTATATAAATATGAAATATTTCATTACAATAACTCACTAAAATGCATAATAAAATTGAAATAGCATAAACAGCACTCCCACTCACTTTGACCCCGGGGGCCCTTGCAGTTCCCACGGCTTTCCCTCCGAGCCGGCTGTCACCGTCTGTGGGCTTTCCCACTGCGCCTGCCCTGCTTCCAGCACACAGACTCTCCTGAAGATCTAAAACAACCCAAGACACCAGAGACCACGGCAGACAGACAGAAATTCACCCGGGGCCATATCATCCATACCATTTTCACACGCACCCCCACCTCTTCCCTGCAAGGCGGTCACTGCGTGTACCGGGACCCTGCCTTGTGTGGACTTCAACTGCCCGACGGTGGGTGTTTGCCTCTGAACACTCCTGTCGAGGCTCCTCCCTTCCAGCCTGTGCTTAAAGGTGTGAGTTTGCAGTCAGACATCGGCCCCTGACTCCCTGGACAACAGCTCAGTGATTGCCTCCATTGATAAGAGAAAACGTGCAGCATTTTTTTTAAGACTAATGGGCACAACGACCCACTGTTACAAGACTAAAAACAGAGCCCAGAGGTCCTTGTAGTAATCATAGAGTGTGTTAGCTACCTACTCTGTAATGACGTATAGTCAAATGCATTCCGGAATAATGCACCTGCCCCAGGGAGAAACAAGCATGACTTCCATGCAGGAGAAGAAAGAGGTGTTGTCTTCAAGCAACTCTCAAATAGGAGTATTTCCAGTGTTTTCACGAAGTATCTACTGGCTAGCATTATTTATAAAAGGTCACAGGCTTTTCAAATGAAGTTGGATATTGGTATCCCCGATGTAACAGTTTGGGAAATTGGCCAGAAGGAGCGGTTACGCAACCATCCGGAGTCTCAGGGATGGGTGGAGGGGAGGCACAGTTCAAACCTCCACCAGCCGAACTGCCATGCCCGTTATTTTAAAATTTAGAGTGTAGGGCTCCTGGCTGGCTTGGTCGGTTAAGCCTCTGCCTTCGGCTCAGGTCCTGATCCCAGGGTCCTGGGATCGAGCCCCACATCGGGCTCCCTGCTCCATGGGAAGCCTGCTTCTCCCTCTCTCTCTGCCGTTCCCCCTGCTTGTGCTCTCACTCTGTCAAATAAATAAATAAAATCTCTAAGACAAATAAATAAAATTTAGAGTGTAAGTTTTTCGAAAACCAATTAAGGCATAAAGTGTGATAAAAGTAACGTGAAAGTCCTTGTACAACTTTGTCAAAGTTAACATTTTCTCTTCTACTTGATTCACATTTTTTTAAACAAATAAATACATAGATTAGTTACATGGTGATAGATAAACGATGGATCATTGATGAATCGCTAGGTGATTGATAGGAAGGTAGGTGATGGGTCAGATAGATATGAGGCAGGTAATTGGACCCTGCTGTGTACTGGGCCATATTTTATGCATCTCACACCCACTCTCACATTCACCATCCTCTACACCCCAACAAGGTAGAAACTATGATTTCTCCCATCTTCCACGGAACTGGTAAAAACCTTGCTCAAATTTCCACAGCCGACGACTCCATGCATTCCCTCAATTCCACTCCTCTGCTCCCTCCCTAGAAGGAGTCCCTAATCTGGATATGACTTTAGTTTATACCAGGTATTTCTAATAGCATTACCACACACAGATGTATCCCTTTACATCATATAGTATTAATTTGCATGATTTTTAATCATCTTGGTAAATGGGATTATGTCATCCATATTGTTTTGCAGGTTCGTTCCCTTGGGTTGAAAGGCATGTTCTTGAGATGTGAGCACGTGCACCTCCACTATGTGCATCCTGGACACACACATCTGGGCGTGTGCCCCCCAAGCGGACTGGACTCCCGTGATGGCATCACGTGTCACCCTAGGGGTGTAAGGATGGGGACATGGCCAGAACCAAATGCTGAGCCTATCAGGTTGGTGACCACGGCTGAGACTCGCCCTGGGTCTCAGGCTCTTTGCACACCAGCAACGTGGCGAATGTATGACACAGATGGGCTTGCAGGGGCCTGGCCCTGACCCCAAGGCTGTAGGCTGACCTTCGCGTGCCCTGAGATTGTTGAACATATACAGGGAAGGAAAGAACGTCATCTTAATTCTCTTGGTATAATTCCTCTCCTCACTCTCCCCTGTTAAGCACTTAATTTATATATAATCCTATGGATTAAGGAGTCCAAGTGGCCTGAAAAATTAGGCCCACTTGTCATCCAGTGCCTTCCCTGGAAGTAATCTTGTTACAAACTAAAAGCTGCTTTAATATCCACAAGAGGATAACATCATGAGACAAAATAAACAACAACAAAAATGTCTTCTAAAGCAGTACTGTAAAACTATGCTTGCTACCCTTTCAGCCCCCAAAATCCCTTAATAAAAGCCTTACGGAGGCTGCCTCACCATCCCTCACAGACCCTGAGCAGTGCCCCCAGCCGCTGCGTACTGTCTGGTTGGCCACATGAAGGCAGTCGTTCACCTGACGAGATTTGTATTAAATCCGGCAAAGGAAGCTCCTAGAAACTCTCCCAGCCATCCGAGCAGTCTTGCGAGTCACTTTACCTTTGGTACTTTGGTGTCGTGTGCATTCAGAGACACCGAGGCTCAGCTCAGTGGTGGTGTTCCGTGGTTGCACGGCTGGATTCGGCGTTAGGCAGCCGGGCGTTGTGCCCTGAGTGTGTGCGTCGGGGAGCATCACAGAGACCTGTCCCATACCTGTCAGGTGTAATTACAGCAGCTGAGTCCCCTAAATGCAAGTATGAGTACTCAGGTCTGGAAACTTGAAGAAAAAACAGATATGGAAAGGGGTGGAGTAGCAGTTGCAAGGGAACAGCCCAGAGATCAGGCTGTGGGGAGGAGAGAGGCAGCGTGCAAGGTTGGGCTCACTCCCTGGGGCGGCCTGGGCTGGGGGTCAGCGTACATCCTGCCGGACACATCTCATGTTTGTGTCACGCCTCTCAAGCTCTGATTCCCAGGAGAAGAGTCGTCCAGGCTCAGAGACGGGTGCAGAATTGTGGGACACATGCTACCCAAACCGATTGTCATGCAGGCAGAGGGTCCCAGAGGATGGCCAGGGGCGGCCGCCACCAGAAAGGGGAGACGTGCCCGGTTGCACGGGCAAAGGCGTCCGGAGAAGTAGAAGGCACTCTTCTTGGCTATTAATAACCCAATAATCCCATGAAAACTTACTTCCACCACGATGAAGAGGAAGTCAGATTGTATTGGTTATTGTAAAGAGCCATCGCCTGGAACACGCTGGGTGTCTCTATGTTTAAAAAAGGACACAGCAGTGAGAATGAGAGCTGAGAGGTACTCGGTTCAAATTCAGCAGCTATTTGAGGACCTACTCCGTGCAGGATGCTCTGCCACTTGCCTAATATGCCAGACATAGGAGACAGATTTCTGAGACAGAGTAGCAGTTCCTAGTCAATTTTTAGGAGGCAAAGGTGGAAGGGTCAGTCAAGAGTAAAGCTCTCGTATGATTTCAGTGTGTTAGACAAAGACCCGCAGGATAACGGCAGGGCTCTCAAGTTCGTTTAATGTGTTAAAACTTCAGGAGGACATATTACGTATGAGTAATCTGGGAGATATTAAAACTGATACTGTGGAGTATTTATATCTCCTGGAATTCTTTACTTGGGGTAATTTTTAACTGGGTGAAGCCAAAACAAAATGATTTACAGCTAGAGTGAGAGAATTTTTTTTTAAATTGCAGAATAAGAAAATACTGATGAATTTAATAATGTGATATTTCTAGTGAAAAAAGAAGAAAGGTGAAGCAAGAGAAAACTGACCTCTGCCACCAGCCTGCCTAGCTTGCATCCTTGGGTAATTAGCTTCTCGGCACTTCTGCATCTCCACCTGTGAAGTGAAAACAGTAACACCACTTTGCTAGATTAGGAGGACTATTTGAAGGGATGCAAGTCACATGGAAAGGTGTTGGGCGCAGAGTAGGTGCTCAATCCATAGCAATGAAAAACATCTGTGGATCCAAAGAGACCCAGAGTCTAAGTGGGATATCAAAACTTTCGTTTCTTTTAGCCACTGTGGGGCGATTTTCTTTTTTTATTATTATTATTGGTTGTTTTTCATTTTGTAATAACTTGACTCTCAGGAAAATTAGTATATCATTCTGCTTAACTGCAGGACATTTCAGCTTGATGGGTCACGGAGGACTTGTAAAGTGTTCTTTTCTCCCTCAGCCCCAAGATGAGCGGAGGACGGCTGGCTCTGAATTTTAAGGGCTGTCTGAGAGAAGGAATTTTTTGAGCCTTCTTCAAGTGTGACATTTGAAATGCTTTCTTAAATATGTGCATAATGTTCTTATATGTCATTTTTCAGCGCTGCAAACGTTTACAGAAAGAACTGCCATTTTTTTTTTTAATTATAAACATACTGGGGCACCTGGTGTCTCAGTCGGTTAAGTGTCTGCCTTCAGCTCACGTCATGATCCTGGGGTCCTGGGATCCAGCCCCGCATCGGGCTCCTGGCTCAGGGGGGAGCCTGCTTCTCCCTCTCCCTCTGCCCCTCCCCCTGCTTGTGGTCTTTCTCTCTTTCTCAGTCTCTCAAATAAATTAAAAAATCTAAAAAAAAAAAAAAATGAGTCCATTTCTTCTAGATTGCCTAATTTGTTGGCATATATTTGCTGGTAATAATGTCTAATAATTGTTTCTATTTCCTTGGTGTTAGTCGTAGAGCACATGTTGGGACGAGCCCTGGGTGTAATACGCAACAAATGAATGGCTGAACACTACATAAAAAGGTTATGATGTACTGTATGTCGGTTAACTGAACATAATGAAAAATAAAAAAATTATAAAAAGTAAAAAAATGCAAACAAAAAATAAATTACCCTATCATACAAATGCTCTCCTTAAAGGAATTAAAATTTCACCCAAATGTGGGTGAGTAGCCCTCCTTGTGCGGACTGCACCGACCGGGAGCGAACAAGGCTGGTGTCTCTGTTTGACTGGGGGCTCACTCAGTCATGGTTACATTAAAGCAATGGCTTGGAAACATCAAAAAACAAAAACAAAAACAAAGAAATCTAAAAAAAAAGAGCTTTAAAAAATTATAAAAACACGGGCTTGATTTTGGTTTCGAGGAGAGAGAAAGCTCTCCTTGGTTTTAGGTAAACCATTAAGAAGGAAGTCAGCTTCCACACGGCCAGTGTCTGTGTTGCGAGTCCTCAGAAGCGCGCTAGTTATTAATCGTGTCCGTGATGCTCACATCATCTGCAGAAAACACCCAGCCCGGCTGCAAATGCAGTGAAAGCTCGTGAGGAACGCTTCGTTCTTTGCCTCCCCTGCCATGGACCCACAGGCACACATTATTAGGCTACAGTAAATCACACCAAAAAATAGAAATCTAAAATTAAATATTTAATTAGAACTCTGATTTGCTTTAAAGATAGGTGGCATTGCCCAGGCTATATTACACTCTCTTTATAATTCTTTTGACAAAAAAAGATACTGTTGATTTTAACAGGCCACTTTAATATTAATACATGTGTAATAGGATTGGAACTGAGAATCAGCTAGAGATGGTACATGGTACATTATTGGGAAAATTACAGTTTTGTATTGTAAAAACATTTATTTTTTTAACAATTTACCTACATTAATCAAAAAATTACAGCATATTTAATAATTTTACAAATTCTTCATAAAAAATATATCTCTGTACAAAAAGGTCGTTTGCACCTAACTTCATGTCAGCAGCATGTGGTGAGATGGTGACATGGGGCGGGCGGAGATGCGGCGGGTTTCCCGACCATGACACCGGCGTTCTTTCCCCTGCTTGAGAATCGCTTTTGTCGTTGTTGTTTACAAAATATCTTACAGAAGAAAACATTATTGCAGCTAGCCTGAAGAAAGGCAAAAGATGTGGGAAACAAGCAGCATTTTAAACAGCTCTGAATCACATAACCTGCGTTAGCGTGGGGTCCTTCCCGCACAGGGGTTCTGGTCGCTTCCAGAAGGAGTCTCACAGCCCCAGCGCAGGAAGCGCGCGCCGACTGCCTGCGTGAGACCCTCCAACACCTCGCAGGAGATCTGAATCCACACTGCACACACCCTAGGAAGAAACTAGGCAGAATCCTCGCAGGAGAATCTCATGGAGTATTTTTGTGGTGGTTGTTGAATACCATGCTCCAAGCTGGCAACCAAAGGACAGGCTGACTTTGCACACAGAGGAAAATGATATCTAATCGGATATGTGGTTTCTGTATGTGTGTATGTATGTCCTGTCAGTTCAGGAACTGGTAGCGGCATTGACCGGCAAGCAGGTCAGGGATGGGGGAAGAGAGACATTAATTCAGACTCTGAAGTCAGCATTTTGCACCTAGTTTGAATGACTCAAACTTAGATATGTACAATATATTTATATATATGTATGTATGTATATATATATATATACACCTAATATATATAGTAACCCTGTTCTCCCCTGCACACAACGATCCTCGAACTCCCTTTCTCTTTGTTCCGGTTCAGTGTGCGTGTTAGGAGCCTGGCTCTGGCCGACCTCGTCTAGTCTAAGGAGTAGAATCCGTGTGAGGGCTCCAGGTTGCAAAGCAAATCTCCAGTCACGTTATCAGGCCGGCCAGAGAAAAGGGGGCAGAGAATTCAGCATGATACTAAGGAATTTCATAATTTGGAGTTCAAAAGGCAAAGAAGTCACTAGAAGAGGTCAGGGATGCCCTCCTAACAGCATACGCCCCTTCAAACGAGTAACAAAACAGTGGGCATCGAGGATAAAAAGATCCACTAAAGCACTCAAATCAAAACACATGACTTGAAAGAATGAGCTATTATCCTGACAGGTTTTTGTGTCTTTTTTTTTTTTTTTCCCATTTTCCACTTTTGAAGTCCTGCATTTGAATGTTCAACAGAGCAATAAATCCATCAGTCGTAAAGCTAGGTGTGAATGTGTCCACTACAACAAAGTGAATGAGACACTTGGTGGATGCTGGTCTGGAAGGTGAATAGGGAGACATTTTCAATACGCGGGACATGTACTGAACACCCAAAGAATAAAATAAGCATAGTCTTTTCAAAATGCTTTTATCAAACCGTTATAAGTAAAAATAAACATGATCGACACTTGGATTTTGTTACATCCACACTCTCATTGCCACGCCTTCTCCTTCATACTTGGATCTTATCCACACCGGGGATCATGCCTATTTTATTCACACCGTGATTTGAAACGTACCCAGAATACATTTTAAAGGTGAAAAATCACCTAAATCGCCTTCGTATCTGGAATTCGCATGAAACAAAAGACAAAGCAATGTATGAGAGGTGTCATCAGGAAAGAAGAGTGTGTGTGATTCTCCTTCGCCTCCAGAGAGACACCCGGTATTTTGATCCTAGACAAGTCCCACTGAGTGCAAGATGCACCGTGCGCAGTCGGTCCACGCCACGTCAGCGGGCAATGGCGCCCCGGGGGGAGCGAACCCCAGTGCACGGGGAAGACTACGGCGAGCTGAACCCCACAAGCTCAGGAGCTATCTAAAATAAATTACTATGGACATGTTTACACGGCAGAGAGACATGCCGCCACCGCCCTGCCATTCCGTGCCATCACGGGGGATGCCGAAAGGGAGAACGTGTGTGCGAAATAAAAACATAAAAAGGCCTCTTTTTTTTTTTTCCTTGTTCGACATCTTCAATGAATTCAACACACATATGTAGCTAAAGGAAGCAGTAATAAAATAAATCTCTCCAATACCTTTAAGACCTGTGCTGTGTCTGGGGATACTTCCTCTCTCTAACACGCCAACTGAGCGGATGGTGGATGTTTAGCTTGACCACATGGGAAGATGCTTATATACAATGGATAGTGTGTATAAACCCTGTGTAAATAGTTTATTTTTTATCAGAATCTTACTCAGTCATTCATAACACACTAGTGCAAAAAATTGTGCATCAAAAATTCTGCAATAGAACAGCTGACTGGGGAATTTGCAAATGGCCCTAGGGATGGACACTGAGGGGAGCTGTGAGTCCTCAAAGCTTGTCAGGTCTCAGGAAGGACAGAGTGAAGCGTTTGTAGGTGTGTGCATCTACCAGAAAGGTGTCTTCTTCAAGAGAGCTTTTTTTTTTCCAGAGTATTCATATTCATGGGGGTTAAAAACAAAACAAAACAAACCAAAAACAGAACAACGTATTGTGGTATATTGTGGTGCTACCATTTGTCACCGCACCCAAAGGATGTATCCACGTGCCCAGAAGATTGCATTGAAAGGCATCCCAGCCACACAGAAATACGAAAGTCTGAGGCATTAAGTACGAGGAATTGGCATGACTCGGCAGTCTTCCCTAAGCGTGCCTTGATTCCAAGCAGATGTCGTCAGCCATTCGGAATCCACGTTCAGAATGCAGGCGCATCTGTCGGTGTTCGTCGTCCGATCCTCAGAAGACTCTGGCACGTGACTGGAGATTCCCGCTGCGTGGATACCGGCAGATGTGAAAGATCACCGGGGCAAAGCCAAGAGTAGAGGGAGAGTGGTCTATGGCACCAAAGGAGTTCCCGCTTGTCCATCAGAGGTATGGCTATGAGTCAGTCCTAATGGGGCACTGAGAGCTATACCACGGTACACACCGTGTTCAGAGTCGTGTCAAACCGCACAGCCTTGGCTTCTGTGGGTTTTAAGTTCGTATCATACATGGGGTTTTCAAAGGAGGCCTGTCCGTTGCTGTTTTCATGTCCCGCATAGCCATTGTACTGAACTTTTGGTCTCGTTCTAAAGGGGAAAGAAGGAACAAAGTGTTAGAGCCCAGATTTTAGGAAAAGAGGCACAGCAGCTGAGGCTGGGGGCACGACATCACTCCCGACTCAGCAGGGAATACACACGCGAGGGCACACGGTGACGGGGAGGAGGGCACATCTCCACACGTTTAGACCGTTTTCCTTTTTAGAATCAGTGGTTGGGATGCTACAGGCGGCTTAAAACGCTGAAGCTCTTTCCAAAGTCAAGGAATTATCTGATTCCTATTGATACTCTTGGCAAAATGGGAAGATCATCAATGCCGGAGCCGGACGGATGTTGGTTTTTTTTTTTTAAAGATTTTATTTATTTATTTGAGAGAGAGAGCATGAGCAGGGGGAAGAAACAGAGGGAGAGGGAGAAACAGACTCCCTGGTGAGCAGGGAGCCCGATGCGGGACTCGATCCCAAGACCCTGAGATCATGACCTGAGCTGAAGGCAGACGCTTAACCGACTGAGCCACCAGGTGTCCCCGGATGTTGGTTTAATTTGTCTGTCACTTGTAAGTTATATGACCTAGGGGAAGTCACTCCAAAAAAAGTAAGACTGCTCAATCAAGATGCCAACCCTTCAGGACTGTTCAGATTAAGGAAAAGAGAAATATAAACTCCAGTTCACTGCGGTTACCATGTTCACTAAAGGCTAGCTCTTTCTGTAATACAACATAGCCATGACCAAGTTACAGAAGAGACGTTGACCTCTTTGTCAAACTACTGGTTACATTTTCTAATTAAAAGAAAACCTGTGTGTACGACCTAAGATTAGATATTGGAGGGTTTTTAGAGGTAAAAGATGTAAAGCTATGTAGTCTGCCCTCCCCAACCTTTTCCAGAAGAAATTACATAAGAAAACTATGCCAGGTGGTAAAAACAGAACTTTAATGTAAATACCCACACTAGCAAAAACATCACTGGATATCGGATTTAATGATGCTTCTGTTTTAGTGATTTACTAGTAGATTTTCTTAAATGACATTATGCTCATTGAGGAAAAGAGAACTCAAAGTGTATAAGTTTCAGAGAATTAGGTTTTTGTCAGCAGAAAAGCAGTTTGCAACTGCCCCAGGACTTGGGGAGGGTGTTTGACATTGAACTTGAAAATGCTCCAGCAGCAAAAGTTAATGAACTTGAAAGCTGGCTAAAATCCCCATGTCATCTCCCAGGTCTGGGGTCACCATCCCCGCACTCCCAGGGAAGCCCCACAGAGTTGGATGGGACCCTGGGGCCATAGAGAAGGAAGCGTGTGCAGGGCAGCGACGTGGGAGTCCTGAGTCAGGAGCCCTGGGTCTGATTGAGGGAACAATTCCAAGCAGAGGGTAATGAGAGAAACTCAGAAATGAGCGGGAACAGGGTTTTCACTCGAGAAATACAGATCCACCTGGTCAAGGAACTTTCACACCTGTAGAGGGTAAGGAGCCAGTGTAGGGAAAGCTAATAGTTTGGCGTGTTCCCTGGGTACATGGCAACAACTCAAACGAAAATGAATTCATGGCCTGCCTGGGGGATCAGGCATGGCCCGCTTGCTTCTGCAGAAGTCTCCCAATTCCTCCTACGGCACAAGCCCAGAGAACTACAGGAGCCTACGGATTCGGAGTCGCAGGGGCTTCTTGGCTCTCGAGAGCCATGAGATCAGACAGCCTTCTGTCACGTTCTAGACACAGCGCAGCCTCTTGGGTGGAGCCATGTCGAGAGCGAGACGCGCTGAGATTAACCCCCTGCCAGCCCACGGTGTGGAAATGCACAGGAGGGATCAAAGTCACCAGACAAGTAAGTGGGGTCTCCCTCCGGAGGCACGGAGTACTGAACATGGTAGGCAAGCTGCTGCGGTGGGAAGACAACAGGTGCGGTCTATATTGACTATTCCCCAATACTGTGTGGTCTTAAACTTAAGATCTCATCAGAAGTGCTGACTGGTTTATGTATACCTACATACAATTGTGTAGGGTTATCTTTTGAAAAGCTCAGAGAGGTGCTGAGAGGAGTTTTCTCTGAGACTCATATAAAGGTCTGCCTCACTGGGAGGCACATCGAGGCAAAACTCGTAGGCAGATGGGGACACTGTCGGACTCCCGCCTGTGGGTCTGGGCAGAGCAGACTTCAGGAGGATCCGGAGTCTCCCCTATGGACAGGCAAACATCAAAGAGTGGGGAGAAAGAACTTTAATGGACTGCACGTTTCCCTAGGGGTTAACATAGTTGCCGACAACAACAACAAAAGGCAAAAATGAATTTGTAAGAATTATAAATTCCTACTGTATGTGTATCTGCAAGGGTATTGTGGTTCCTAGAGAAACGTGTGAAAGAAGATACATTTGTAATTTATACTTCTTTAAGAAGAGAAGCACTTCTAAGGATGGGATTTTATTGGATAAGGTAGTGAGATATATATATATATATATTTTTTTTTTAATTTACTACATTTTCAACTAGCCCCAAAGAGAAATTTGAGGATAAGACCACACCAGACCTGTGTGCAGAGCATATTGTTTTCTCAAAAGTAATAATAATTAACTAATACAGATGAGCCAAACTTTAATTTTGTTAAGTACCATCTGAGATTCCTTTCATCGAATTATATTTTTAAAGTAAGTACATTACCAACCGCAGGAAAGTGAAGACATCCATGTAAGCAGCTATGCAATAGAATTTTGAAGTAACATTCTTACTATTTTATATATTTTTAAAAAGCATAAGAAAGCACATATTTATATCTATTCTATGAGTCATTAAAAAAATCCTTACACAGTTTTTATTTTAAACCAGGATTAAATAGAATATCTGTATTATATAAATGAATGTTGAGCATGTTTAACATAAATTAATCTTATTTTAGGGAATCATAGAGGGGTTTTTTTAGTTTTTTTTTTTAAATATATGTAGGGAATTCCACTATTACAAATAGTATTTTAAAACAGTTTGGCATATGCCATATTCTTCCAGGAAATATATTATCCAGATAAAGACAACATGCATAAGAACTTACAATTCCTCCACAATTTATTTTTGCTTTTTTTTTTTTTTTTTTTTTTTTTTGGTGGGGGTGGTGGTGGCATCCTCATTAACTCCAAGGAAAGGATCTATTTCATTAAAATCGTTTTTCTCAAGTTTTGACATTTTTTCAGTTAGTAGGGATATGCAAATTCATAGATAGTCAGAACACCGTTCCAAGAGATGGAACATGTGGTATCTTTGAGTACATAGTGAGAACTCAATTTGTATCTGGCTGAAGAAAGGAATAAACCAACAGTTTGTAGATCACAGATTCATGGAGTTGAAAGTGGCCATAAAGAGCATTCTGTTCCATCTTCTGCTGGAAGGTGGAGGTACCATCCTAATGCCCCTGATGTCTGGCTGTGGACCTCAAAAGTAGAAACAGAATCCTTCACTGCATCTTTCAACTGACTATGAACCCTAGCCCGTTATTTCTTAAATCCACTTATTTATTCTCCTGAAGTTCATTACTCTAACTCGGCCTGCTGAACGAGTACTGACTGGGAGTAAACAAAGCAAGGCTAAACCTTGCTGTGTGAGCTTTCGTAATGTTGGAGAGAAGGCTGCGGAGCTGTATACACGTGTGTGTGCGCGGCAGCGAGAGGATGCGTGTTGCCCAGACCAGCGCTCTCCACGCACAGCGTTTGCATACCCTCGGGATTTCCACGGTACCTGTGTTTGTAGAGGTAAAATGCAAACCCTGACAAAATTAGAGCAAAGAATGGGACCAGGATGGCAGCCGCGACGGACCCACTGCTGGTGCCGTGGTAATGATTCGAAGAGTCTTGATCGGATTTTAAGGGATCTGAAAAATAAAAGGAATGATTAATTTGCAGGCACTGTACTCACATTTACACCAACATACACCTACGGTAAATTTTACAAATGGGTGCAAATTCTACAAGACACAGAAGGAGTTGCAATTCCATAGATAAACTGCTAACGCTATTTGAAAGATTTTAGCATCCATGTTAATGATCAAGTGACAAAAAACTCTTCCTCAAAGACATTCAAGAATGTCAAAGAAAGAAAGGATGTGAGAAAGAACCTCACATGTCAGATGGGAGGGAGGCCAAAGGGGTAGCTTACATTCCGACTTTGACTTTCAGTTATGGATACTTGCTGGTGCATGAAAACTAACTGAAAGCATCTATGTGGTGCCGTCTATACGCAGAGAGGGAAAGCGTTGGCTATTTTTGCCTGCGCTAAGACACAGACTCAGCAAAATAGAAGTTGTTGAATATTCCAGGTCTCTACATCCATGGCATTTCATTCTCCATATGTGAATATGTTGGTGTAATCTCTTTTATTTTAGGTAGATTGCAAAACTCATTTGAATTTAATAATATGCAAAAGAAGAGTACAGTTCAATATCAGAAGGCAAGTTTCCAGGAGGACACAAAAGAGGGATAAAGCACGATTTCTGTCCATTAGAGGGAAGGCAGATGTAACCATCTCAAACGTCACGAAGGTGACGTAGTCGTGAATTTATAATCTGTATCTACAGAGCGGCAAATAGGTGCAGGTACACCGAGAGACACGTAAACACTGAAAATTCAAATGAGAAAACATTTATTAAGTAATTATTGCCAAATAAGGATGTTTGTTCTAACGAGTTTACTCATAAAATACATTTTGAAATGTATGTGGCTTAAACGTCATGAGCTCACTCAATGTGCGTGTGTAAAGGATTATGATTAGGGTCATAATCCATTATAGCAGAATTGTTCCAAATAAGCTGACCTGGGTTTAGAAGTATATTTCCAGAATTTATGGAATGTTAAATAAAAGAGAAGTTTTGTTTCTTTTTTTCCCACAAACTATAAATGTAAATAAACAATCAAATATTACACATATTTAATAGCTTTTTACATAAAAATTCTCATTTTCACATTAAAAACATTACAATAGTGTGATCTGTCATTGCTTCAACAGATGCAGGGTTATGCTACTCCCTATCATCTTAAGGTCTAATACTTCATAATATATTTCTAATATATTTTATTATTGATGCTGGCTCTTTGTAACTTAACCATACTTCTTTGAGAGCCTGCCTTATCAGCTCATATGAATCACATGTAATATTTCACTTTCAGATGCATTCACCACCTGCCATAAAGGGGAAACATTGTACGCCAGATACTGGTTCTCTCCAAGTCTCGCATCCCATTGGATGCTCCTGCTCTGGGCGCTGAATTAGAGTGTCAGATTCAGAGCACGCTGAGATGGCTGGGGACCCAACCAGTGGCTGTGGAGCTAGGACAGCCTTGAGCCCAATGCCAAGTGCCCGTGGTGATGATGGGTCCAGCAGCAGTGGGCAGAGTCCCAGGACCAGGGTGACGCCGTCCTGCACAGGGAGCTGAGACACACCACTCAGGGCGCATCAGCCCCACTAATTCGCGGTGATATTTGAATGTCAGGACACCTCCGCTGCCTGGAACGATGCCTGGCACACAGCACAAGTCCACGGGGACCCGTGTTTACTAGAACAGAAGCTCTCTTGTGCCTACCGGGGAGCCTGCTGGCTAGCTTTCCTCTCGAATCCCCAGGGCCCACAGAGAACTCAGCACACAGTAGTTGCTCAGTCGGTGCCTTGTCAAGTGGAAAATGGGGCTTGCGATACTTGAGCATCCAACAGTTTCTGTGAAGTTACCACACCCCATTCTCTAGGTTTCTGGCATTCCGTGAATCTCTTTGCCTCATTCTAATAAACTTGTGTTCTGCTTAAATTAACCAAAGTTACTTTCTGTTATCAGCAGACAAGACTATTTTTGACCATCATAGGTATCAGACTTCTCATCAATAACATCGTAAAAAACTGACATGCCACAAGAAACTATGCATCATTACACAGAGCGATATAGAAGAAGGTCTTTGAAACTACACGAAGAAGCGTCCTTGTACTTTGAAATTATTATGCCATCAGGAGCTCCTGGTTAATTTCAGTTATTTACCCCTGCTTCAATAATTTAAAGGGTAATACATGTACACGATATTAATTAAAATGGCATAAAAAGATATAAACATAAAGAACTTAAAAGACAATGGAAATAAAGGGTCACTCTTTGCCCTTTATGCTAGTCTTCTTCTTAATGGTTAACCGTTTTGTTAATGTCCTTCCAGCAATGCACTATTAATATATATGTTTGCTTCTCTTCTCATACTTCTCTAAAAAATAGGAATATTATATACATATTTTGTATTTGGCTTTTTAAACTTAACCATGTATCTTTGAAATTTTTCCATCAGTACATATAAATTAGATTTATTTTTTAGGAGTATAGTATTTTATTAATTGGATTTGTCAGAATTTTTTCAGCCAGTCTACCTTTGAAGGACATTTAGGCCATTTCTAATATTTTCCTAATCCTGCAATGAAATCTTTTTTTTTTTTTTCTATAGCTATATATCAGTAGGAGTCTAAATATACAGGATAAATTCTACCAAGCAGAGTCATTGCCTAACAGAATTTGTAACTCTCAATGTTGCTATATCTTACCTGATTGCCCTCCAATGTGGTGCCCCAATTTCACTTCAACCATTATTTTATGAGGGCTAGTACAAAAACACTTGGACAATTGTATAATACCCACTGCCACCCTCTTCCTCTACCCTTCTCTCCCCTTCCATCGGCCCTCCTTCTTCATACTATTACCACTATTGCTATTCTGACAAATCAAACACAGCCTGTCCTTAGTTTCTCATTTACATTTCTCTGCTTAAGAATGAAGCTGAGTTGGGGCGCCTGGATGGCTCAGTCATTAAGCGTCTGCCTTCGGCTCAGGGCATGATCCCGGGGTCCTGGGATCGAGCCCCACATCGGGCTCCCTGCTCGGCGGGAAGCCTGCTTCTCCCTCTCCCACTCCCCCTGCTTGTGTTCCCTCTCTCGCTGTCTCTCTCTCTCTGTCAAAATAAATAAATCTTAAAAAAAAAAAAATGAAGCTGAGCATCTCTTCATTTGTTCTAATTTAGTCCACTCTGTTTTTTTAAAGCACATTACTGAAAGAAATTCATATACTAGATAATTCACCCAAAGTATACACAAATGTATTGATACACAAAGATGATGTCACACACACACACACAGCATGGGATATTACTCAGTTAAAACAAAGAAGGAGCTCTTGCCATTTATGACAATGTGGATGGACCCAGAGAGTATTATGCTAAGTGAAATAAGCCAGAGAAAGACGAATACCAGATGATTTCACTTCTGCGTGCAATCTAAAAACAAACAAAAAGCAAATAGACCCTTAAATTGAGAACAAACCATTGGTTGCCAGAGGGAGGTGGGTAGGGGAATAGCTGAAATAGATAAAGGTGATTAAGAGGTGCAAACTTCCAGTTATAAAATAAATAAGTCACAGAGATGAAAAACACAGCATGGAGAATACTGTGAATAATACTGTAATAATGTCATATGGTGACTACATTTTTCATGGTGAGCACTGAGTAATGAATAGGCTTGTGGAAACACCATGTTGTGCACCTGAAACTAATATAACATTGATCGTCAATTCTACTTCAATAATAAATAAAACATACATAAAAATAATAATAAAGCATAGATACAGTCCAAAGTTTTTTTAGTATATTCGCACGGTGTTACAATCATCACTATATTTTAATTCGAGAACACTGCTGTCTCCCCCAAAGGAAACACAGTGTCCTTCGGAAGTCATTCCTCACCCTCCAACCTCCAGCTCTGGGCAACCACTGAGCTTCTGTCTGTCTCTAGATCTGCCTGTCTCTTCAGATAAATGGAATCATACAACACGTGGGTTTTCTTTTTTTTTTTTAAGATTTTATTTATTTATTTGAGAGAGAGAATGAGGAGAGAAAGAGCACAAGAGGGGGGAGCAGGAGAGGGAGAAGCAGACTCCCTGCCGAGCAGGGAGCCCGATGCGGGACTCGATCCAGGGACTCCAGGATCATGACCTGAGCCGAAGGCAGTCGCTTAACCAACTGAGCCACCCAGGCATCCCCATGTGGGGTTTTCTTTGTGAATGGTTCCTCCTGCTTAGCATAAGGTCTTCAAGATAATATTCCACTGTATTGATATACCGTGTTTTGGTCATCTCTTCATTAGCTGCTGGGCATCTGGGTGGCTTCCAGGTCTGGGCGTTAGGAATAATGCTGCTAAAAGCATTGTGTACACATTTCCGTGTGAACATATGTTCTCACACGTGTTCTGTCGGCCATACATGTAGGAGTGGAGTGGCTGCATCTCATGGTGACTTTATGTTTAACTGTTTGATGAACGGCCAGACTGCTTCCCCCAGCAGCTGGGCCTCTTGTACATGCCATCCACGAAGTGTGAGAGCTACAACCTCTCCATGCTTCCGCCATGCTTGTCTGTGTGATCGCTGGCATCCTGGTGCTTTTGATGTGGTCTCTCACTGTGGTTTGGTTTATGTTCCCCAAATGGCTCATGATGTTGAGCATCTTTTCAGGTGCTTATCGATCATTTGTAGGTATTTGGAGACATGTCAACTAAAATCCTTTGCCAACTTTTTAGTTAGGTTATTTGCCTCTGCGTTATTGAAGCATATGAGCCTTTTTTATCAGATGCATACTTTACACTGCTTTCTTCCATTCTGTGTGTGTGTGTGTGTGTGTGTGTACCTGGGGTTGGGAGTGGGGCAACTCAGTTTTCATGGGGAACACCAGAATATCATTTGGTTTCTTTTTCTTTTAATTTAATTTAATTTTATTTTATTATGTTATGTTAGTCGCCATACATCATTAGTTTTTGATGTAGTGATATGATTCATTGTTTTCATATAACACCCAATGCTCCATGTACTACGTGCCCTCCTTAATACCCATCATCAGGCTAGCCCATCCCCCCACCCCTTCCCCTCTAAAACCCTCAGTTTGTTTCTCGAAGTCTATAGTCTCTCATGGTTCGTCTCCCCCTCTGTTTCCCCCCCCCATTTTTCCCTTCCTTCTCCTAATGTCCTCCACACTATTCCTTATGTTCCACAAATAAGTGAAACCATATGATAATTGACTTTCTCTGCTTAGCTTATTTCACTTAGCATAATCTCCTCCAGTCCCATCCATGTTGATGTAAAAATTGGGTATTCATCCCTTCTGATGGCTGAGTAATATTCCTTTGTATATATGGACCACATCTTCTTTATCCATTCATCTGTTGAAGGGCATCTCGGCTCTTTCCACAGTCTGGCTATTACAGACATTGCTGCTATGAACATTGGGGTGCATATGGCCCTTCTTTTCACTACATCTGTGTCTTTGGGGTAAATACCCAGGAGTGCAATTGCTGGGTCATAGGGTAGCTCTATTTTTAAATTTTTGAGGAACCCACACACTGTTTTCCAAAGTGGCTGTACCAACTTGCATTCCCACCAACAGTGTAAGAGGGTTCCCCTTTCTCCACAACCTCTCCAACATTTGTTGTTTCTTGCCTTATCAATTGTTGCCATTCTAACTGGTGTAAGGTGGCATCTCAATGTTGTTTTGATTTGAATTTCCCTAATGATGATGAACATTTTTTTCATGTTTCTATTAGCCATTTGTATGTCTTCTTTGGAGAAGTGTCTGTTCATGTCTTCTGCCCATTTTTCGACTTGATTATTTGTTTTTTGGGTGTTGAGTTTGAGAAGTTCTTTATAGATCTTAGATACCAGCCTTTATCTGTAGTATCATTTGCACATATCTTCTCCCATTCC
Organism: Mirounga leonina; assembly: GCF_011800145.1. Taxonomy (NCBI): domain Eukaryota; kingdom Metazoa; phylum Chordata; class Mammalia; order Carnivora; family Phocidae; genus Mirounga; species Mirounga leonina. Next base: position 38,801,867 of record NW_023270320.1, on the reverse strand, counting down.
GCGGGTTGCCTCTTTGTTTTGTTGACTGTTTCCTTTGCTGCGCAGAAGCTTTTTATCTTGATGAAGTCCCAGAAGTTCATTTTTGCTTTTGTTTCACTAGCCTTTGGAGATGTATCTTGAAAGAAGTTGCTGTGGCCGATGTCAAAGAGGTTACTGCCTATGTTCTCCTCTAGAATTTTGATGGATTCCTGTCTCATATTGAGGTCTTTCATCCATTTTGAGTTTATCTTTGTGTTTGGTGGTAGAGAATGGTCAAGTTCTTACACGCATTTTGCATTATAGTGGCCTTTCAACGCAACTTGAGTTAGTATCCACTTAATAATCATCACTTTCTTCCCGTTTATCTACTGACTGGAGACAATGAAGAGGTGGTTTATTTTTATCCATAAAAATAGGGTTTAGCCAAATCTGAGATGAATGGTCGCTAGTGAAGCATATTGAAATGTCAACTTTTCTAATAAGTCAAAGGGGAGGCTTGCTTGGGATTCAAATTATTTGTGAGGCAAACTGTTTTTCCTGACAATAAACTCATCATCACACAAGAATAAAGATTACTTGTTAAAGCAAGCTGTTATTTTGTTAGATTAGAAAGAAATGGTGTCGTACAAGGATATCTGCAAAGGCACAGTGATAGGGAGGCCAGTGTCCTTGGATGAGTAAACCCAGACAGCCACAGGGTATCTCGTACAGCTCACCAGGGCATCCTTCAGCGGAATTACTAGAGCGTATGCCCAGGGAGAAAGGAGGACAGATAACTGCAGGGATTTGGCTTAGAGCAAGAGAAAACTTTACTCGTCATTAGTGTTGGTCCAATGCATTTATTCTATTTCATTACCTCGAAGTAACATAACCCAATTTAAAGGACCATGTCCACCATGGCTGACATTATAATTTAAGGCTCTTTATTTAGAAGCACTGCATTTGAAAGTTGGAATTCAAATATTTTATGATTATTCTTTTTGATCAAGTATTTTCTTATTTTTTTTAATTTAAATTTAATTAGCCAACATATTATCATTAGTTTTAGAGGTAGTGTTCAATGATTCATCAGTTGCGTATAACACCCAGTGCTCATCACGTCACATAGTTTTTTAAATATAATAATATACAGGTGGGCATACCTTTCCTTTGAAATCCCTCAGTATCTTGATGAAATTCTTACGAAATGGGTAATCGATGACAACTATCACAGAATATTATACTCATGTGCCTCTGAAAGCAGCTCTGGTATCAAAGCCATGGACATAGTGTTTTCTAGAAAATTATTATGTTAATGCTATTCTACAAGTAAAGTATAAAGTAGTCTATACTGTTCATGATAAATGTGGTGCTAATCTTACAAAAAGGCATTTTCTCATCCATTTCAGCACCAACGACAGCAGTGACTTTCATGTGGGAAGAGCTTCAGCATGCACAAAGCAAACACTTTACATTGTCTCTTAATCTTGGTAACAACCCGGAATTGACTTCCCTATTGTAATGTCAGATGAAGAAAGAGGCCCGAGAAGATTGCAACTCATCTTGCATTACAAAACTAGCTGGTAGATGACATAAGATTCTAACCCAGTGATTTTTTTTTCATATATTTTCTCTCTCCAATATCTATGGTAAAAATCAAGTTGTAGTGAAAGATAGGAAGGAGGACCTATCTGTCTGTCTACCTACAGTAAACTTTTTTTCTCCCATAGAAGTCATGGATATCTCTGCACATCAATACACAGTCTTCACTTCTTTAATAAAATATGCTGAGTTAAATTTAGCTTCCTATTTAATGTGACACGTGGCGTAAAACTATTTACTTAAGCAACTCTCTCATGATAGATGTGGGAGATGCACGAAGAACAATTTTCACACTCGTCTGGTTGAAATCTCCAAAGGCAGACGCGCTGGGTGAAAGGTGTTGTCAAATCGCCCTATCTACTCAGACACCCCCCAAAATGGAGCACCCCGGTGGCCATTTATACTGTTCCCCATAATAACTGCTTGAAAAATTTGACATTCTAGCAATTAAAAATGGAAAAAGCTTTGTTACCATAATATGCATTTTTTGAAATTAAAGATTTTTTCGTAGCTTTTGGCCACTCCTAATTCCTCTGATAATTTTCTTAGGACAATGTCGTTGGCTTGATTCTTTAATTGAATTTCATCTTTGTTTTGTTTTCCCCCTATTTTTAGTATCTCTTTCTAGGTTAAGGATATTAATTCCATATCTGGCATACAGATTGCATGTTTCCAGCTTTGCATTTGTCAGTTCTGCTATTCATAGCATTTATTTTTTCTTCCATTGTAAAATCTGTTCATCCCTCCCATTATTTCTGTTTATGTTCCTTCCCGTTACTTTTCAGCACAATCATTTGAAGGCCAAATTGACATTTGATTTTTTTCAATGTTTTATTTATTTATTCATGAGAGTCAGAGAGAGAGAGAGAGAGAGAGAGGCAGAGTCAGAGGGAGAAGCAGGCTCCCCGCCTAGCAGGGAGCCCGATGCAGGACTCGATTCCAGGACCCTGGGATCATGACCTGAGCTGAATGCAGACGCTTAACATCTGAGCCACCCAGGTGCCCCTGACATTTGATTTCAACACATAACATAAGAGCAGTTACCTTGCCTCTCGAGCTTGAATTTTCCAAAGTCTTTTCCATGAATATCACCTTGAAAAGTAAATCCTCCTCTTTCGAGTCCTGATGACACCTGATACACATGAAAAGGAAGAAAACAATGCATAGCGAGGATTAATAATAATCTCTTCGATCATACTATAACTGTATTTCTCACAGCTAGATATTACAGGTTAAATATTTTTTGGTTTTTGTCCTTCCTTCCAGTGACACATTAGCAGTTAAAAAGTGGGAAAAGACACGTGAATTTCAACTCACGTCTACATTCTCAATATCTCATTTTCACCTTGAAATACTGAAATTTACAACATATCCATAGGCTAACCATCCTTTGTAAAGGGGACAGTTATATGAATTACTATATAGCCTACATTATGTCAAAATCACTTTGTGACACAGCTCTTGGCTGGCGAATATCATGTGAGGCCGTATACTTTTATGTCAGATAATGAATTAGAACACATATGATGGTTGCCTGGCAAAGAGGGATCTCAGTGAGACATCTGAAATCTCTGTATCTGGAAATGATGTTTTTTTTTAGAACTTTTAGAGTGGTTACCCAATGGCTGTGTTTGGATTTCTGGTGCAATGTGGTGCTAAGCACAGAATGTGGATCTAAGCTCATGTTCTGTCCCCAGCTGTAACTACTCATTTATTTGTCATTTCAGAAACTAGGTTTCTTCCTTCTTAAAATGAAGGGGTAAAACGATCATGCTGTTTGCGAAGCAGAGGGAACGGTGCATTTTCAAGGGGCAGACACCACATGGCTCCTGTCAGCTATCCCCTGTCGCGGCCGCAAAGATCAGCCCCCTGTGCTGAGTGATAGCTCCCCACATAAAGTACTTACATAACCAGCTAGTCCCCAGTTGTCATTTTCAAACTTGCTTACAAAAATATCTGCGGGACCTTTAATTTGAAATGCTTTCAGAAGTAAGTGAGCTTCTTCTTTCTTGTAAACTCCTACCAAAAAAATCAAAGTCAGTTATTCTTACACTGTAGGAATTCACAAGGGTTAATAACTCATTCATTCTGTTTGATTTGTGGTACAGTACAGAGATGACAATATTAGAAATAACAAATTCTTTTTATTCTTAATTTATAGCTTCAGTCCTTCTGTTTTCTTTAAAAGCACTTCCTGTTTAAGTCTTTTCCTATCTTGAATGGGTACAACCCATTTCATTAAATTCAACATATTTATCCCACAGAAATAAAGGTAATATACATTCAACTAATCTATCATTTTTAATCCATATTGTACTCATTTGTGAGGACAAAGAGACCGTGACCATAGCACGGATATTGCTACTTCTACAGAAGAATTGCACCTGTTGAAATGAAATGAACAGCATGGTGGACAAAGTGTGTCAGGCATATGCTTGCATCACCAGCGTGATTCTGGGCAGGAGGGACTCAGTGATCACACCTCTCAGCCACCTGTCAGGCAGCTGGAGTGACAGCTTAATTTCACCCAGAGATGAGAGGTCATGGTGTGGCCCAGGCGGGCGGGGAGTGTGTCTGCAGCCAGAGCTAGCTCCTGACCCACTGGAGGAAATAGATAAATAAATAAACAAACAAGTATTAAGTGGACAATAACACACCCAAGTGTCCTCTGGGCCAGGAAGACAGGTTCAAGAGAGGATCACGCTGCTAGTTTCAGGGAATGCAGCACTGAACTCCTACTAACTCAAAACAGAAGCAAATCTCTACTGTCCTAGGCATGGTCCCCACTGCCTGGGAGCACAGGGTGGAGAGAACTGCTTGTTCAGGCCGGAGGACAAGAAGGGGCTGCCTGAGGCTTTATTTTGGGTGGGAGTCCGTTTCTACCCCAGGCAGCTCTGTGCTGTTGGCATCCAATTTAACCTGTAAAACTCTGAACCCCAGGATGATAAGCCATCAGTAGATGTAATGAGATACACACTCATGAGTTTTGCTGTGCTGATCCAACAGCAGCACCAACAGAGTATCAGTGTGGCGGCTGACACTCCACACCTGTCAGCTCCCTTCCTCCCCTGTCTTTTTAATCACAGTTCACATGCCCAGGACCCTCTGTGTCCACTGGGACTTGGCAGGAGCAGCCCGTGATGCAAACACCTTCCCAGGCCTGGACCGTAGACATCCCAGCTCTGCTCCATGGAGGCTGTCTGCATCAGTCACAGGGCAGCATCTTCTTCGGGAAAGAATAAATCCAAACTCCACGAAGAGAAAGATTAGCCCATGCAGCTGGCTAAGACGGAGGGATCTGGATATTTAAGAAGTTCCTCAGTGGATTCTGACATGCATGTAGATTTGAGCCCATGGCCTAAATCACTTATCCATTCACAGGCTCGAGGTGCGAAACTGTGTGTGGGCCAGGAGACCACAAACTCACAATCAGATGCCTGCCAAACTTCGTTGAGTATAAATGATTTTGTTTTTCCTAAATCCAGGGGCTTAGGTGTTTTCCACTTTCAAGAAGCAGGAAAGCTGAATGGGAAGAATGGGCGGGAGGCGGACCTGCCATTGTACTTTCTAAAGGTCAAGCATGCATCTGTCTGGTGATGAGCGAAAGAGCAGAAGCCATTCGGGAGCCTCTTAGTGTTCAGACCCAGGGCTGCCTTGTGGTTAACTCAGAAAATTCCAGCCCTCATGGGGTGGGTCTGTAGAAAAGATTACATGGTTGTAAGAAGTGACATAAATGAAATTTTTTAAACAGACACTAGATACAGTCCTAAAGGTGATACTATATCTTAGTGGGTAAGAATGTAGGCTCAAGATTCAGATTTCTGAAATTCTGATTCCTGAGTTCAAATGCTACCTCTACCATGTCATCTTAGGAAGGCCACCAGTTTCCTGGGTCTCTCTATCTCTCTGTTTTTCTCTGTTATCAGTAAAGAATGTGTCTGGTAAGAATGCTCATATCATAGGATTGAGGTAAGAATGAGAAAGATAATATATATAAGTACTTAAAATGGGGTCTGGCATCTAAATCAAAGTTGTTGTTATTTTATTAACAGTGGAATGACCAAAAAAAAAAAAAAATCTGAGGAGCACATGAGTTGAAGAGAAGGATACTGTAAGAATGAAGTTTATAGACATGCGTATCTGGATATAAATCTCACACCTTTGACTCATTATGTCACATGCATAATCTGGAACAAATTAATTAGATTTTCTATACTGGTTTTGTAATCTTTAATGAGGTAATACCAACCTACCACAGGTATCGAGAGGATCCCATGAGATGTAGCTTACGCAAAGCCATGTAATGTTAACAAGCATTTAATCAATGTTAGCTCTCTCCTTGTGAGAGGATAAAGGGTATGCTTCTGATCACATTCCGCATTTCATAAAAGGAAATGCCTCAGGGCCTACCTGTCAATTTCAGCTCCACCTGAGAGGCTTCAAGGAAGGTGGCATTCACCTTACTACTTGTCGCATTGAACCAGTCAACTGTTAGAGTCGCAGGTTGTCTTTTCCCTAAATATTCATAATATCCCTTCCACACGGAATTGATAAAAAATACATCGGAAGGAACTGTTGGGGGGGAGAAAACCAGAAGAATGTTAGCACACACAGAAAAATCAAATTGAGATCTTTTTTGCAACACAGAGGCATACTAAGTGTCAAGTGAGAGATCACAATCAGGATGGTGATGAGGATAGACATGACCTATCCCAGGCCCTTCACAGCGTAGGTGTGATGGAAATGAAATGAGGAGGGAGATTTTGTGAGATGCATATACAGGTTCATTTGTTAATTTGTTGGAGAAATATTTTAGGTGCCAAAGCATTACTGTTTGAAGGGATCTGCCAAGGCCAGAGGGTGTGGTGAGTCAGTGCTACCTCTGGGGGGGCAGGTTCTTATGCCATAATGAGAAGATGTTGGCTGATCTACTATTGAGATTTCATTAACATCTAGGTGAACTCTTTGGAAGACTTAGAAAGCTCAGATAGTTGACATGTGTCATCTGCCAGGAGTTCCCTGACCTCAGAAAGCTTGCACTTGAAATCACCAGTGGAGGACACCTGCTCAGGTCATGAAGACAGAGCTGCTCTGGGTCCAGAGGTCTTCACCTCTCGAGGAGAGCCCAACCCGCTCACCCACGCTCCCCCATGCTTGTGAAAAACACTCCCAGATTGCTAACAAAGTCAGAGCCAATGGTGTCAAATGTCATGTATGTAGAGAAAGATGCGTTTCTCCCTAAATATGTTTTTTAGCAAATCCACTTGCCGCAACCAGTGATGAGCCCACACATAGACTGGGCCTGTGTTCATGGGTCCCTTTTCAGGGCCATTTCCTTGTCTTCCCAGACCAGCTCCACCCATAAAACCTACCCTAGCCATGGAGGAGTTCACGAAGAAGAAAGGGTCATCACTTCCTGTGGCTCTCGGTAGACTCAAGTTGTAATAATAACTTTTAAAAGTTAAATCAGTTAGAAACTATGATGTAAGCACAGACATCTAACACATTTGCTTATTGATTAAAGGTATTGATAAGGGACGTTGGATATGTCTGCCTGTCCGCCTAGTTCAAATGTCAAACCCAAAGACTTTCTTTTCCTTTACCAACATTAACAGCCTTTAGAATAGTGTCAAGATTGTTTCCCTTAATTAGAATGTCCCACTCAGGGGAAGCTATTAATGGACTTGTTCAAGCCCGTCAGTGGAGTGAGACTCTTGGCTGGCTGGCTGGTGTGTCTCACAGATGGGTGGTGCCTGACTGGGCACAGTAAGGTGCAACCAGTGTCTGAGAGGCAGCTTGTTTGTATCCAAATATGGCCATGGGCAACGTGGCAAAGGTGGTCGGTCCTTTGGGGCCCTTCTCATTTACAGTGTAACACCACAACCGGACATTGAGGTGTGTTACGATTCACTACCTGGACAAAGAACCATGTTCAATTAGCAAGACCGTTCTGAGGGAATGAGAAGAGGTGTACTGATGAGAATGGATGCACCTTCAAAATAACGTATGTGAGTATTTCGGTATCTTAAACAAAAAAATAAGCAAACGAAAACAGAACAAACACACCACCACCACAACAGATTGTTTCCTTCCCCTGAAGAACATGTTCCTGGATAAAGAGTACTGATTTCTGTATTTGATTTGAACTTAACATTGAAATAGAATCATTCACAACGATTTTCGGAAGTAGTTTGTATAATTCACGGTGTACATTGGAAAAAGTCCTTTCATCATGTTGGGACATTTGCCCTTGTCTGAGACTGAAGTGTGTAACACAGCCTTGTGACTTAACAAGAGCATCACATAAATGGTCTCCACAGTCGATGTCAGAATAGACCTCCCTGTCTGAGAAATCAGTGTTAAAACCTGAATAAGGAAAACACTAGGGAAATGACCTTATATAAGTTTTCTATTTCTGTTAAAAAAAAAAAAAAGGTTGACTTAAGTTATAATTTGGGGACACACTGAATTATTAAAATAGTCTCTATATTTATAACACAGACAGAATATGCCAGGTGATTTGGAGTAGTGAGCATCTTCCTTAGGAAACAGGACTGCATCTTTCCGATTTTCCGTGTCATGCATTGAGCAACGCATCACATAGAACAAAGAGCAATAATGAACATTTTAGGAGGCAGAGGATGCCTGAATTATGGAGATACTTGGAAAAAAAAATGGAGCTCCACATTTGTACTGCTCAAGGGGACAGGTGATGCTGTCACAATGCTTCATTTACATTAGCTTCCTGTTTAGAGGAAAGAATTGCAACCCTCTTTATAAGGCTCTCCATTATATCACATTCTATTATCAATATTTTATGTCTGCCCGCAAAATGCCTGAGGCCCCTTTTCATGAGACGGTGTGTGATAATGCGAAAGGTTTTCCTCCTAAGTCAAGTCTTGTTATTTCATTGACCAACCACCGTTATGGAAGAAAGAGGAATCTGTGTAGACTCAGTGTTTTCCATAATTGAAACGTTAACTCGTTCATGGACTAATGGAATCGGAAATTTGTGTGTTAAAATTTGTTTCACTGTGCAGAGTAGAGAACAAGTCACTTATTGGATTTAAATCTAGAACTGTTCTGGTATACAAACCTGGAGTTTTAGTAACTGTTTCATTAACTTCTCTCACTCCTTTACCTACAAGTAAAAAGACAAATTATCATTTTCAAAAACATGTATTTTTGAATAAGTCTGAAAAAATGTCAAATTGAAGCAATTTTCCTTTCTCCAGATTTCTTGAAGTTCTACAAAATATGAATGTCATATACATATCCACTTTAAACCCCTGTATTCACAGCAGAATATCCTTTGTGTTTGTAGAAAAATGGAGATTACTGGTGCAAACCAATGCAGCTCTAAGAGGTGTGGTGTGTTACAACAGAGAGCCTTGCAAATGAGGGTGGTTTATGGCCCTTTGCTCACTCCTATTTGGGATATGCTGGCCGCAACGGAAAGGTAGCCTACAAAATAACTAAGATTTCATAACCTCTCTTAGTTTTCCAAGTCCTCACCCAAATCAATGAAAGTACGAGTCGATATGAAATAACACCAAATTGTTTCCCTTGCAGAGTGTTTAATTTGGTCTATCAAGTTGGATGTAACTCAAAATCTCTTAGCACTTACAGTTCTGTGTCAAACTACAAATTACCTTTTTAAAGTTTGTATTCTTCCACTTCTGACAGAGAAGGGCAAGGGAAACACAAATATCTTATGAATTCCTAATTTGAAAACTATGAATAGGCTCCAAGAAAGTAAAACTAAAGTCACAGATTTTATCACACTCCATAATTTTTGCTTTTGCTGTTTAGTATTTGATGCCTCTATGATCTATGTTTGGTGGGGAATCTGAGAAGTCGGCTATCGTCACATCCAACCCTGATTTATTACTCTTATTTGTAAATACACAAATTTGTAACTAATGCATTTTCATGCTAATTGCCTTTGTAATTAAAAAAATATTTGAACCAGTGTAAAGAATATGTAAGTGTATATTCCACCACCAAACAACTTGTGGTCTTAAGAATAACAGATAGTTTAATTTATATATCCACCAATGCTTGGTGATGTTTGCCATTTTCATTTAAAAAATGTATATTTTCCAAAACTATGGTGTATATTCTTTCCTTTTAACTCATAATGCTCTTCTAGAAGCAAACAGCTTCTCTCCATGGCTGGAAGTGTGAATAGCAAATAATACTATCTACATGTCTGCTTCGACTATGCCTCCACCCTTGTACTGAACACTTACTACGCACACGTTCACACACACAGCTCACCACATGAACACAGATTCAGCTGGGGTGACTGACATCACTTCCAGGATGCTGTTTCCTGATGGATCTTAAACCTGGAAGCTAGCCTGATGGGCTGCCGGCGCTCCTCTTTGCTCTGCAGGGATGTGTGTTCACTCCCTCATCAGTGACTTACTTTTACAGACAGGTGATTTTCCTGTCCATTTCATATCTGCTTTACACGTCCTGTGCTCAGACCCGGCCGCGAGGAAAAATCCCGGATGGCAGGTGTACACTAAGGTGTAACCGAAGGTGGGGAGATCTATCGCTCTCACATCCGCATGGGCTGGCGTTTCTGGCTGTCTGCAGGCATGGGCTGAAATGGCATATATTCCATTAGAAAACACTGACGCTTTGTTTATCTTAGAGTTAGCATATGCATCTAAAGAAATAAGGAAATATGGCAAAATTTGGAAATGGCTGTAAACTCAAAATTACAACTCAAAATTCCAAATACGGTAGCTATAAATATCCCCACTATCCTCTGCAACTTTTAATATAATGAACCCTTGGGATTTGCCAGCCCTCTCTACTGTCCCTCCCTCCTTCCCTCCCTCTAAATATCTATCTATCTATTCATCCATCCATCCATCTAGTATCCCTCTCTACATTTAAGTGTGTACAATTAATTATGTGTACCAATTTAGAATATAAATCATAGTGTTGAAATAAATAGATCACTTCTGATATACTATTTAGATAAATAATATGTTAATTTGCCTTAAAAGACCAGTCCTATAAGTTAAACACAATTGGCACATACTTAGAAATACGCCTTGATTTTTGTCTGATGGCAGCTAAGAAATCTGTTATTCAGTTAAATGAGTAGTTAATTTTGGTAAAAACTTGATGTGTGTTTAGAAACCTAATTGAAATATTATAGATTCTTATTTCCCTTAAAATCTAATTTAGGAGTGAATAAGATTGCAATGTTTAAATCTCAAGTAACTTCTCATTCTTTATGAAGTTCACATATATGTCTCAAATAAAAGACTTGGCAGATGCATATAAAACAAGTGGACAATATTAAAATTATACATACAATTGTTTTAAGTATCATAATATTTTGTACTTCAGTAAATTTTCAACATATGAATACCTGATATTAGCAAGCTCCAAGCTGTACAGATACACACACACGTATATATAACATATATGCATACCTGTGTGTGCATATAATATTCACATATATAATTTGACTATAGTATTAGCCATGATAACTTTGAAATAAATATACATCTGATACTGATAAATAAATACACAAAAATCACATCTTACATACGATTAAAAAATTTTTCATAACATTCTATTTTTTTATGTTTAACACAGTAAGAGTAAGATTCTGTATCTCACTAATTTGACAGAGGATGAAATACTGGCTTACAGATGATTCCTACAACATTTCTTCTATTTCTCATGATTAAGTCAAAAAGTAAAATTTGATCCTGAGTAACGATTTGAATGATCAATTCATATAGACTTCAAAAATAACATTTAAGATATTTCTATTAATATTGTGACATATTCCATGATCTATTTTACCCTTCTTTAATGACTTGATGTAAACATTCTAGAAGAATAATAGCACGCATACAAAAGCTTTCTTCCTGCGAGTGTAACTGATGTCATTCACTTGTCTTCGGTTTGGGCAGGTTCTCAGATTTGGGTGTGCCCCGTTACCGCCTGGCGTGCCCGGTGAATTATAGACTGCTGTCCCTCCTCTTTGCTCCCACCCGCACCCCAGCCCCCGAGTTTCTGATCCCGAAGGTCTGGGGGTGCGGCTTGAGAATTCAAATTACTACCCATGCTCGCATGTGATGCTGATGCTGCTGGTTCTAGGGAATCAAACTCTGAGAAATTCTGGTTTAGAGAATCAAAGATGATCAAATGAACAAAAATAAGGCAGTTTCTCATTATATCCCTCGAGGGTAAACACTTCCCAGACGTTCGAGAATAAACAGGCCATTGCTGGCTGTGATGGAAGAAATCACACTTACGTATACACTCAGTCTGAATTCCACTCCAGGTTAAATTTGCAAGGCAAGTGCGAGTCGTAGAACCTTGAATGTGGTAACCTTTTCTGCACCTGAAAAACACCGTGCTTCCAACCTATGGAGGAAATCCAACATTAGCTTCCGGGGCAGAGTGGACAACATGAGCGATATAAAGTCGTCATGCTGGAAAGCACAATGCAGGGTAAGATGTACCAGTGATATTTCTCATCAATGTCAGGCCATTGTTGTTCACACTGTGTGATAAGGCTAGGTAGCTCCATGCGTGAGGAAAGATACCGCTAGATACAGTGAATTGTGCTCAGTGAAGAGGGAGGTTATTTGGGTAACCAAAGTATGCATTTTCTCTTTCATTTTAGCCCTTCCTCTCTTTGGTTTGTAAGTTGTTTTTTTTTTTTTTTTCCCTTTTCCATTTTTTTCCCCTGCTACTCCAGTTGGTATTTATTAGCATGTCCTGGCAAATGGGCTACATTATTCACTAGCAGGAAGATGATGGAGAGCCTCTCTCATGGAGTGGTAGGAAGAAAATATAGTGTTCTTCTCAGTAAAATACCTTTTAGCAGAAGGTTCCTGGCCACTCCAGACTGATCGCTGTAAATTCACCTGGTGTTTATGAACTGATGGGACATGGAGGGCTGGAGACTGGAGGTAGTCATTTAAATTGCATAATTAACACAGCAGGACAGGGGATGTTCTAAGACTAAAATGGCTCACTCTGCATGAGTACGTGAGTACATTTCAGAATACAGTGCTGAAGAAAGCAAACAAAAATCTGTTATATTCAAAACTTAATGTGTCCTGATGAAAAAGAAAGAAAAAAAAAGTTTTGAGGAGATTCCTTTAATAGCGTCAGGCACCTCTTTAAAAGATAGCACCTGTGTCTTTAAATTGTTAGCAAAGCTTGCTTTTGGATACAATGTATCATTTTTATTAGTGTAATTTTATTTTATTGTAAGAGGCATGAGAGATTTATCCATTAGTGTCTTAAGAGAGATCACAGGGATATGTTGCTGAATGCAGTCACCATAAATGTTGACTTCACACGGGCTCTTTGGGGGCAGATTTAGAAGTGCTAAAACCAATGGTGAGTTAGCAAGAGCATTACTCACATACAGTATTTTCCAGTATTCCCATATATGTGGCATTACAGTTCTATACACCAGAAAGCATTTCCCTGAGGACAGTTGAGACCTAATATCAAATACCAGATTTAACTCATTAGGTACCTGTGAGACTTTCATTTGTGGGGTGTAAGAATGCCATCAGGAAGTAGCCAGTGTGTGTTAGAGCCAACCAAATGGGACTATTTTAAGTTTCAGGAGAGACTGGGGGAAGAGGCTGAAGGAAAAAGTCTTTTATTCTAAATTAATGGGATCTCTAACTTGAAAGCATATACATACTTAACTTGAGCTTTCAAGTCCACATCATACAGCTCTGAAGTCACTACATTACTTTAGGTGGTGGAAACATTTTATTTCAAGCTCTATTATCTTCCATGTTTAGGTATTCTAATATTACCTGAAGCGTTCATGTACTTTTTATTTAAAAAATAAAGTGAACTGCATACATACATCATATGACCTCACTGATATGAAGAATTCTTAATCTTAGGAAACAAACTGCGGGTTGCTGGAGTGGTGGGGGGTGGGAGGGATGGGGTGGCTGGGTGATAGACATTGGGGAGGGTATGTGCTATGATGAGCACTGTGCATTGTGTAAGATTTTTGAATCACAGACCTGTACCTCTGAAACAAATAATACATCATATGTTTAAAAAAAAGAAAGAAGATAGCAGGAGGGGAAGAATGAAGGGGGGGGATCGGAGGGGGAGACGAACCATGAGAGACGATGGACTGAAAAACAAACAGGGTTCTAGAGGGGAGGGGGGTGGGAGGATGGGTTAGCCTGGTGGTGGGTATTGAGGAGGGCACGTTCTGCATGGAGCACTGGGTGTTATGCACAAACAATGAATCATGGAACACTTCATCAAAAACTAATGATGTAATGTATGGTGATTAACATAACACAATAAAAATAAATAAATAAATAAATAAATAAATAAATAAATAATCAAATGAATGGCAAAAGCGATACTGAGCATGCTAGTAATTCATATAGAGAGATCACCTGCAAGAGAAATGTCACAACATAAGCTGATGCTAAAGGGCCCAAATGCATTTTCTCCTGTTTTGGTCTCCAAAATTTAATATTCTTTTCCCATTATATCAGGTCACTAAGCAGGGTCTCTTTCTGTGTAGCTATTCAGTGACCAGTCACTCTGATTTGAGAATTGCCATGTCAGTTCAGGAGACAAAAAGCATCCAACTACGCATACCTTCAAACAGAAATTAATATGGCAATTGCTACCTTGTGAATGAAGATACATCCAGTTATCCCAATTTTGACAGTTAAAATATCATGCAGAAATCCTCTCTGAATGTATTTATTTCAGAAATATACCATGAATCTGACAGGGCGCATAAAAACACACACATATGTTCAAGCGTCAATTCTATTTTATACTTAGAGAGAAACACGGTAAAATAAAAATGGAATACCTCATATCCTCTGGAGCTATTTTGTATTCCAAAATGTGGAGTACCAGGGTCTGGGCAGGTATTATGAGCAGGATCTGAAATTCCATAGAAAGAAAGAAAGAGAAAGAAAAGAAAGAAAGAAAGAAAGAAAGAGAGAGAGAGAGAGAGAGAGAAAGAAAGAAAGAAAGAAAGAAAGAAAGAAAGAAAGAAAGAAAGAGAAAGAAAGAAAGAAAGAAAGAAAGAAAGAAAGAAAGAAAGAAAGAAAAAGAAAGAAAGAAAGAAAGAGAAAGAAAGAAAGAAAGAAAGAAAGAAAGAAAGAAAGAAAGAAAGAAAGAAAGAAAGAAAGAAAGAAAGGAAGAAAGAAAGAAAGGAAGAAAGAAAAGAAAAAACATGAGTGTCAGATATGGTTATTATAAGGATTCCAATATTTTTACTAAAAGGCCTTACAAAATTGAGAAAATTATGTTTTGACAAATGTGTAAGGTATTTTGCATGAAAGTTAAAAATTAAATTGCTATTTTCATCTTCCTTTCACACTTCTTCTTTAGATATTACTCCTTAGTCCTTTACCAGATTCTAAAGTGCTCTGTATATTATTTTCTGTATTGGAATGAATATTCCTTCCCATTTTCTGGTCGAACATACTATATTGGCTGGTTACTGATATACCATCTTCAATAACTACATGATCCGCTGGTTCTTAAGGATTCAATTAATGGCCGTCTCTTAGTCATCCATTGCAATATCACAATTTCTTGAATTAATTTTCTTTGAGACTTCCAAATGAAAAATACATTGAATGCTTCAAAACTGAGGCATAAGGTAGACCCAAAGTGACATTTTACCTCCTCAAAAAATGTACGAATTGAGCAATGAGGAGCATGTGGCTTTATTATTTGGTGTTCTCTAGCTGCTAGTATGAAAACAAAATAGCTAACTTGCAAAAACATTTGTTTTCGAGAGAAACTAACCTATGGGAGGGAGGAACGCCATGTCTTAGTACAGAGATAGCAAGCGTGTAGAACAGTTTAAATGAAGCAGCAGTAAATGTGACTCTTATTAAACACAAACAGTGCTTCAGTGAAATTATTTCTGAACATCTTTGTTTTTAAGTAGAAACCATTCCATTTCTTAGAAAGCAACCAAGACTGTAGGTCATTGATTCCTACAAATATGCAGAACATCTACTCTTCAGCTCAGTACAGCTGACTGAGAAAATTAACCCGTCAATAAACTTGAGTCTGCAGCAGTGAGGTCTGAAGGAAATTGCTCTTACTGGAAATGAACCCTTCTGGTATCTATGCCACTAATAATTTGACTTGACAAATACAACTTGCATCTGAATCTTTTCCATGAGACAGAAACTCAACCTAAAAATGCGGGGCTTAAGTCACATGGACAGCATCTTCTGACTTGCAAGGTTCATCGTCATATTCTCTGGTCACCAGAAGGTACTGCCCCACTCCTTCCAGCCCTGCTAGCATGGCTGGTTCAGGGGGACGGACCGTGCACGGGAGCTGGGGCACCGAGGGGACGGCCGCCAAGCAACAGCCAGGCTGTCTTTCTGGTGACAGCTGTCTTGCGTGGGGCAGGAATGGCATCTTCACCGACACTGTCTTCCCCTGCAAGAATGCACCTGCTCACTGAGGTGGGGCCATGGAAAAGAGAGAGCAAAATCTGGCAGGTGTTTTTTTTTTTTTTTTGGACATTTTTTTTATTCTTATGTTAATTCCCATACATTACATCTCTGGCAGGTGTTTTACCAGCCTCCTGACTTCAACTCCAAATCTGGCCTGCATGATTTAACCAGAGTAGCAGACGAGTGCTTCCACAGAGAATGATCTATGGGAACATTATCTGTGGACCCACAAATGATCACATTTTAGAGAGAACGTCCTCATGCCCAAGCATGTCTTGCAGTTCTTACCGATGCAGGTGGGCTGTGTGCCACTCCAAGTCCCGTCGGCCTGGCAGGTTCTTCTGGAGGACCCCACCAGTAGGAAGGGAGATTTGCACTGGAAGAAGACTTCCGCCTTATAGGTGAAGCTTTTGCCACTCAGTCGCCCCTCCGCAGGGGTGCCTGGGTCTCCGCAGAACACAGCTGTGGAAGACAACAAGCAGTCAGCTCACGGTATGCGCCACTGGGTCAGGTTAACTTATTCAACTTGTGTCACGAGCATCTGCAAAATCTTTGGGTGTAACTATTAGACCCGTCAATGACTGAGGGGCAGAATCTGCTGTGAGCAGGGCGGCCTCGAATGTGAGCCTCTGCATCCTATAGCATGGCTAGCAGCGAGGGGGGAGCGTGGGTCCAGCGCAGTGGGACCCCGGGAAGGAGCATTGCTGGAGGACTTACGCAGACACTGGGGGACCTCTCCTTTCCACACGCCGTGGCCTTCGCAGGAGAGAATGGCGGAGTGGGAGGGCTGGAAGCCGTCCACGCAGCTGTAACTTATGCTGGCGCCCCAGTGGAAATCCGCTCCCTCCACTTTTCCATGCAGCACTTGAGGAGGCTGACCGCACATGAGAGCTGTTTCCAAAGAACAGACAAGACTGAACGTCCAGGGCCCCACCCCAGTTGTAACACTCAGATGGCCCACATTTTAACTCCACCCGAATTACAAAGGGCATCCACATAGGGTTGCTTTCCTTTAATAAAAGGATTATTGAGGAAGACAGCAGATCAAAATAATAAAACTTTTCTCCAATATCTCTTCATTAATATAGATCACAACACATCACACTGTAAAAGAAAGCAGGATTGAACATGACACCCTCAATAGGTACAAGGCCAAGAAAGGAAGAGATACTCATATTCAATGTCTGTCTTTTCATGGTGGTTCCCGAGGACAAATCACTCATATGACATGAGCACAACCTTCTGGATGTATGTGTACAGATGGTAAACCATCTGCATTTTTTACATTTAAAGATAGCATATAATATCTAGAAGACATGGACTGTTGAACCATTTGCCGAATCATTAAAAACCAGGCAGACGCATGGTTACAAAGGTTCTGTGAGATACTCCCAGTCTGTGTCTTATAGCATCCCTGAGCCCGACGTTTATGTGGTATGGAGCTGCAGAGCATGAACACAGTTCTCAAGGATGGTCAGCCCTCGGTGCTGGCCCCCCATGGCCCCTCCAGTCTGGCCATTACACCAAAGTGCAGGGGGCTGGGGAGCACTGTGGACACATCTTCCTGGGAGAGCCAAGAGCTTTCTGGATTTCCCAGCTTGGAGCAGGTTTGCCAGTGACAGAAGGCAGCAGGAGAAGGAACTTACCCGTATATTCGTCCTCACCTGGGTTTTCTCCTGCCTGCTCACACTCACACATTCTCATAGGAGGAAGACACAGTCACACGCATAATCCCACGTGCACACCCAGCAGCTGGAAATGGGCCTTTCTACTGCCCTTCATCTTAGGCATGTTTCCAACCAATATTTCTGAGAATGCACATGGGAGGGGGCGGGGAACGAGTGCTCTGGACAGGAAAAGCAAGTGGACAGTCCTCCAGGCGGGAGCAGTAATGAGCCACGTGGTTCCACACAGGACGTGAGGAGGGGTCGAGCCTGAGACCAGTTCCAAAGGGGAGAGTGGTCTCATCTGGAAAGGCCTGGTTGGCCACAGAGGCAATGACCACTGCACTGACTATTAAAAAAGGAAGCAGAAGTCGACAAAAACACGTGACGTCCCAGAGGCCAGACCATTTTATTTATTTATTTATTTTTATTTATTTTATTTTTTTAAAGATTTTATTTATTTATTTGAGACAGAGAGAATGAGAGAGACAGAGAGCACATGAGAGGGGCAAGGGCCAGAGGGAGAAGCAGGCTCCCTGCCCTGAGCAGGGAGCCCGAAGTGGGACTCGATCCCGGGACGCCAGGATCATGACCTGAGCCGAAGGCAGTCGCTTAACCAACTGAGCCACCCAGGCGCCCATGGCCAGACCATTTTATTGGCCACTGTCATCAACATGCTCAGATGACTAGACCCCTACTGACACTACTTTGTGAGTTTGTCAACATTATCTAATGCCCACTTTGCAGCAGGTGCAGCGTTAATGATAGCAGGTGGAGGAACAGGAGACCCGGTGATCCTTACCCCCTGGTGGGAGGGAAACACAGTCCCAGAACATGCCCGCGTCAGAAGGGAGAGGAAGCCGTGAGCTTGAGCACCAGGCTCTCATTGAGGCCTCCCACCAAGCTCCGCCCATGTGAGACCCAAGCCCCGTCTGTCTCTCAGAGCCCACTGAAGACGACATCTTCCTCACTACCACCACCCATAGTCCAGAGTGGAACTCCCACAGAACTGTCTGTGATCCTAGGCTAATAAGGAGCGGGCACCGCATTTTTATGTTTGGGGCCAGCCACGCTCGTGCCCCAGCTGTCTCCGTGGCCCTCCTGCCCTGCTCCGGCCCGGCTGAAAAGAAAGCCTGCGTGTGCTCCCTGCAGTCCTGGCGGAGGGGTCCTAACCATGCAGACCCCTGCTTTTGGACGACTTCCACCAGCCCCATCCTCTCTCACCATCAGAGCCCACCCCACCACTCCTTCACTCAGGCCGCTAGACGGGCCTCAGCCTGCCCCACTCTCCCTGGAAAACCCAACAGCATGGATCATAAACGTTTTCATACCAACTCCATATTCCTGTGCCAGCTTCGGTCCCAGCAGCCAGACCCCCCAGAACATCATGGTACCAAGGTTCTCTGCCATTATTAGATGATCGGCTCCTCTCTCTAAGCTGACTTGGAAGTCCTATAATTACACTTTCCCACCATATCTGCTGTAAGCCTTAATATAGCTGGGGTTAACAGGTGTATCAAGAGAGGAATGTGTTGGCATTTAAAACACAGACTTAGGGGCGCCGGGCTGGTTCAGTCAGTTAAGCATCTGCCTTCAGTTCAGGTCCTGGGATCGAGCCCCATGTCGGGCTCCCTGCTCAGTGGAGAGCCTGCTTCTCTGTCCCCTTAGCATGTTCTCTCCCTCACTCTCTCTCTCAGATAAATAAATAAAATCTTAAAAAACAAACAAACAAACAAACACACAGACTTAGAGGTAGCATGCCTGTCATCTGAGTCTCAATGTCTCTTGTTCCTGATTTGTGTCCTGAGCCATTTACTAACTCTCTCTGTGAGTCGGTTTCCCCATCTATAAAACTGAGATTAATGTATTAAGAAAATAAAGTGATTTTATTTGCAAATTAGTTTACAAGAATTCCTAGCACACAGAAGGACTACATAAATGCTTGCGAATGCAGTAAAACATAACTCAATAAACACTTCTGTGTCCATGAATAAGACCAAAAAAGTATTGACACATACCTTTGCAGACTGGTTTGCTGTTATTCCACGTACTGTCTTTGGTACAACGGATGGTGGATGACGTGATGGGCTCCATGAGATAGCCAGGATCGCACTGATAGCTCACGGTCTTATTGAAGGTGAAATCCGTCCCAAACTGGATGCCATTTGCCAGGGTACCTGGGTCCCCACAGCTTATAACTAACAAGCAGGAGACAACAACAACAAAAAAAATAGAAAAATACAAAATTACCATTAAATGAATTAGTCGCGGTTTCTGTTCAAGTTACTCCCCTTAAGCTGCTATTCCAAGTGATTAAGTAGAAAATTGTTACAGCAACACCGTCCTCAGACGACACTACTGACCGGCTGTCAGGAACAGTGTGTTTGGAATGTGATCAGAGAATTAAACATTTGTCTTATTTTCCTGCAAAATAATGATCTACAGAGAGAACGAACCTTAACTTTCTTTGGACCCAGCTTTACAATGTCCAACTGAACTGGCCACTGAAAACAGTTTCAACCATATAAATTACAGAGTGGGGGCGCCTGGGTGGCTCAGTCGTTGGGCGTCTGCCTTCGGCTCAGGTCCTGATCCCAGGGTCCTGGGATCGAGCCCCGCGTCAGGCTCCCCGCTCAGCCGGAAGCCTGCTTCTCCCTCTCCCACTCCCCCTGCTTGTGTTCATGCTCTTGCTATCTCTGTCTCTGTCAAGTAAATAAATAAAATCTTAAAAAAAAAAAGTGAGTGTGTAGGGATGCCTGGTTGGCTCAGTTGGTTAAGCATCTGCCTTCGGCTCAGGTCATGATCCCAGGGTCCTGGGACCGAGCCCCGCATCGTGCTCTCTGCTCAGCGGGAAGCCTGCTTCTCCCTCTCCCACTCTCCCTGCTTGTGCTCACTCTCTCTCTGTCAAATAAATAAAGAAAATCTTTAAAAAAAAAGAAAAATTTCAGGGCGCCTGGGTGGCTCAGTCGTTAAGCGTCTGCCTTCGGCTCAGGTCATGATCCCAGGGTCCTGGGATCAAGCCCCACATCAGGCTCCCCGCTAGGCCGGAAGCCTGCTTCTCCCGCTCCCACTCCCCCTGCTTGTGTTCCCTCTCTTGCTGTGTCTCTCTCTGTTAAATAAATAAAATCTTTAAAAAATAATAATAATAAATAAATAAATAAATTACAGAGTGAAGAAAGACCTAAAACTACCTAATAGCGTCATCCTATCAAACATATGTGTATCTTCTTTTTCTCTATGTATTAAAAATATCAATACAATACTTCATAGAATAAGTTAATTTTTCCCGGTCAGGTAGATACCATGGTCATGGCCTCGAATGCCCATGACAGCGACCACCAACCTGTGCAGTCCGGGGCTGTTCCCGTCCAGGTCCCGTTGGCTGTGCAGTGCCGCGTCATGAGCCCCGAGGTCTTGTAGCCTTCCCAACAGGCGTAGATGACCGAGCTGGAGAACAGGATGCCATCACTGCTGACGATCATGCCATTCGTGGGCGTGCCGGGATTCCCACAGGACACAGCTATGAAGGACAAGGACACAAAGAGAGGGAGCCGCTACCAAAATGATGAAAGCCAGAGACCAAAGGTCATCAGCATAACAGACGACATATTTATTTTTTTTAAAAAAGTAGGATCTGTTACTATGGAAGATGTGTAATGTGTATTTTACTTTATGATTCATACCGTTTATTCTCTTGATGAGGTACAGATGGGAAAATTACATTTTCATATTATTCTTCCTAAAGTACGTTACTTCAAAACAAATTAAAAGATGAGTCGAAGCATTGAAAATTCAAAGCCTTGCTACTTAGAAATTTAACATGTTTATAATACCAAAAAAAAGGATTTTTTTTAAAAGGATCTATATGGTATTAGCAACTCAGAAGGGCCTCCCTTCATGTAATAGCTGATTTTTTTTTTTTTTTTTATTCTGGACAAACCAGGTCATATTTCACAACTGCAGGAGAATTCATGTTGGAACACAAGGGACGCCTGAGGAATATGAATGAGTATGCTTAAACTGCCTGGTGAGTGGTCCCATGGGCGTTGCCCCATCTAATGGCAGCTGTGCTAATGGGTGCCTGCGCGGCTGTGATCCCTGCTTCTCTCCAGATGGAATCCATACCAAGCACAGGCATTGAGACACCGGCTAACGACAGGCAGGGCAACAGGTCTACACTCCACGCGTGCCCCTCGCGCGTTCCTTAGTCAGCAAAGCAAGGTACGCAGCTGCTGGGTGTGTATCACGGTGATGATTTTAACCCAGAATAAGGGGTTTTTTGCCTTTTGTACTTGGGTCCGTTTATCACAGAATGTTAAGTTTTTCTCTGTAGCCCTCCCACACGATGCGCCGCCAGCAAACATAGAAAGAATGTGACCTTTGGCTGGATTTTAGTAACAGGAATGTATCCTGAGACCATTTCTGAGGATGACCGAAATATTTACAAATGCTCTTGCCTCTTTAGTTGTTCCACTCTCAAACCTAGCCTTGAGAACAAAGATAGACTCTTCTTAAAAGTCAGAAGAAAACAGACGACAAAATGTGCATAGCAGAGAACAGCCACTATAGCAGATGTTTAGGGAGTCACCTATCATACCATGTTGAAAAATGCACTGACCCTCAGGTTGGACTAGATCATGTCTGCCAAACACAAAGCATGCGTGTGGGTGCTTCTTCAGCGTGCCCACGACACACATAACCACTCCATCACAACCCTTTTTCCCTGATGGATCTGCTGTGAACTTACAATCCCTTCTCACACAGATGGTTCAGCAGTTTTCTGGCTGTCATGTGAGATGATATCTATTTACTGATCGTGAAGCAGATGACACTTCACAACCCCTAAAGCTCAGAAGTTTTGTTATGGTTGTGGTATCAATTAAAATGTCATATTCCAAAAAACACCAAGAGGTTGGACTCTGCGAGGTAATTATTCATTCAACAAACACTGATTCATCATTTAGTATGTGACAGTTACTGTGTAGATGTACTAATGGAAAGCCTGACATAGAAATGTATTGATTTAATTCATAATTTAGCAAACCAACAAGACAACCATGTTCTTGTATTTTATTCTAATCATATCTGTTATTAAAATCTGTGTAGCGATTTTTTAAAAGCCACCTGTGAAGGATAATGCTAAAGTGAGACAAGAGATTGGTGAAGATATTCAGCTTAATTTATAGACAGGTATGTTGGCAGTAAGGGGATATCCATCATGATAATGCCATCCTAATGTTTAGAAAGTCCTTCAAATACTGTATTCTACAAAATCAAATTCATGGTTAACTTTTTTTTTTTCCTGATAGGGACACTTTCACTGATGGTTATGCTCATGAAGACTAGAAATTAGCCTCAATATGTCCGTGTTCATATCAATGCCATCATGATATAGGAGGACCTCCTAAAGGAAAACAGGAGCTTCCATTTATAGTCAGCAGAAGGGAAATAAGATTGTTTATAAGTAAGAAGTTAAAACTCTTTAAATACGTCTTTTGTTCTCATGTACATTTGGTTAACGTGACTCCTTTCAGTAAAAGATCATTTTCTTTTACTTAATTTATAATAAAAGAGCATTATACTTATGCCAAATACACTTATTGAGTTAAATAATTTTGGGTTTGAATCTTGGCTCACACAACTTAAGTAAACGTGAATGATCAAATCAAGTCCTTGATATGTAGTGTTTTCACTGTAAAATGGGTATAATAAAGGTAAATGCTCTTGGTTGTTGTAAGATTAAACATGCTGCGTGCAAAATGCCTAGAACGAATCTGGCATCTTAGTGGTAGTAAGGGTATACATGGTAGCTGATGCATTGTCATTTTTGTTATAATCACTGTCATCACACATCTATTACCTGGATAAAATGTAGGCTTTATCATAATCTCATGGGAAAGAGGATTAAGTGTTGCCTAAGGCAACTAAAACCAATGATGTAGTTATATTTAAGCAGCTTCCTAAGATCCATTTGAAAGGTTCAGTCACTGAGTCTATAATTAAAAGACTGGATTCCTAACAAAGAAAACATGATCTGAAATCATGGAAATATATTATAAATATAACTTCTTTGACGTTTAAGAGTTTTTAAAATATTTTTATGTTTTTTATTTTGTGTTTTATGAACTCTGTTTTTTCTTTTTACCATTTATTCAAATGTCCCATCAGGATCTAAGGCTTTTGATAGATTCAAAAAAGGTGATTCATCAGGAAGGAGATACTCTCAGTAGACTGAATACATAATCATGGTTAACACTGGTGGAAATGCAAAAGTCACTGGTAACCCCCCTTTCTATAGAGAATAATATGTGTCCCAAAAATCCAGACCTATGATAACAAGAGAAAAAAAAAATTGAAAGATACAGATTTTCCAAAAAGTTTTAAACATGTATGTTGTGGCGGGGGGGCAGGGGTTAGGATTAGGCATATATTCCTTCCCATCATTTGTTGTTACAGTGAGAGTAAATTATACTATTATTACTCAACTTCCCATGATTTCTATACAATGCAGGTTTGGAGGTAGTCAATTTTGTGGGGAATAGCATATTTGAGAAATACTTGCCATATTGAAATATTTCTGCTTCTTTCTGTACACAGATTTTAATGGCCAAGTTTCTAAGGATTTTATAAGAAACACTTGAATTTCTAACTTTAGATAAACCAAATGCTATTCTAAAAATACTTGTATAGTCTAAGTTAGGTGTATTATGAAGTGAAATCCAATTAAGCTCTCCTAATCAAATAAATGAATTCATTCATGTTTTGCTGGAATAGAACTCACAGTGTTATATCACAGCACCAAAGTGAGATTTCTATGGAAAAACATCACTTGCTCTCAACTGTTTTGAATTTTTTTCACCTTTTAAATGTGCAAAGTAAAGTGCTTTTTATATCAGAAACCTGATACAGAAGTACAGACCCAAGTGAATGACCATTTATAATAGAATATAAATGTATTTAAATGAGGTTTGTTCTGCTTTTGGGAGCTATGTTTTCCCAACAAATTTGGTAAACTTTTTTTTTTTTTTTTTGTGGTGGGGCGGGGGAGTGGTGGGGCAGAAGGAGAGGGAGAGAGAGAATCTTAAGCAGGCTCCCAGCATGGAGCACAGCACGGGGCTTAGGCTCACAACCTTGAGATCATGTCCTGAGATGAAATCAAGAGTTGGCTGCTTAACCAATTGAGCCACTAGGCTCCCTAATTTGGTTAACTTTTAACCAGTAATTTTTCAACCATTTCTCTGCTCCATTCTTTCTCTGTTCTTTTTCTTCTAGAACTCCAATTACAAGTATGTTAAACTACTTGATATTATCCCATAGGATATTTTTTTTTTCCTTTTTCCTTTGTTTTCAGATTGAATAATTTTCATTGATCTGTCTTCATGTTAACTGACCCTTCTGCCCTTTTTAATCTGCTAAGCTCATCTAGAAAAGTTTTTATATCAGATATGGTATTTTTCAATTCCAGAGTTTCCATCTGCTTGTGTTTTTATTATTTTCATTTCTCGGTTGAGATTTCCTATCTGTTTATGACTCTAACTCTAAGTCTGTGAAGATATTTTAAATAGCTGCTTCAAGTCCTTGTGCATTATTTTCAACATTTGGGGCATCTCAGGATCAGGGTCTCAGGATCAGATTCTAATTCTATGGTTTTGTTTGTTTGTTGGTTTGACTATGGGTCATATTGTTCTGAGGTCTGCATATGTAGTAATTTTTTATTGTATGCTGGACATTGTCAACAAAAAATTGCCTGGATTATGTCATTCCTTCAAAAGATGCTGGGATTTGTTCTGGTGAACTTTTAAATTGGTTGTAGATCTTCTGGGTCCTGCCATCAGTTTCATTCTCTGTGAGAGGAGATCTATTCAGACTTAGTCCTAACATGTTTTTGCTCTTAGTTCTAGCATGTTCCTCTTATTTTAGGGAGTGGTACATATTCATAATGCATGGAGTTCTCTGCATCTGTGAAATGTCCTAGGTACACAGTGAGAGCTCTGACTGGCCAGATGTCCAGTGTTTCTCAGTAGGGTATGACATCTAATATCGCAGGTCCACTCTCAACTCTGCAGCCAAAGGTCATTGCATCACTGGTCTCACTCATGCTTGTCTGTCTGGCCCTCAGTCAGTGAATGCTCACCAGGCTTATGGGGCTGTCCCATTCTCAGCTGGCCCTGTTCTGCAAGTTCTATTTCAGTAGCCTAGAATAATTTCTACCGCATCACCTTACCAAGCCACCCTACCACCTGGGTTCCACTTTCCAACAGAATGGTAAGAAAAATATACAGAATGATGGGGTGATTATGGGCTCACCTCCCTGATTTCTCCTACAGAACATTGTCATGCACTGTCTGTTGTTTAATAAGATAATTGTCTCATATGTTTTGTTGTTTTATGGTTGTCCTCAGTAAAAAGGCTAGCCTATTGTCATTCAACATGTCATGGAGTGAAGTGGAACTCTTATTTAATTTTCATAATGTTTAAATATATTCTGGACCAACAATTCCCTTGTGTAGTACAGAGGGAAAAGATTAGATGGGGTGTAAATGTAGGTTACAAAATGCAGGTACAAAATGTATGTATAACTTTGAGGTACCATACTGTAGAATAGAAAACACTCTGTTTTTAGTGAGAAAGAGATGCTATCATGCAAATTTTAATATTCAAACTCTACAGAAGTGGAGGGAATTGAGGAAATTGTGTCTGAGTAAGAAAAAGTACTAATTTAGAGTCCCATATTTCAGTCAATAAAAAGGTATCATTCTGCAGCTCACAGTGGCAGGTAGCATCCCACCACTACCATTCAGTCATGTTTGATTTAAGTCAACTTCTTTAGGGCCTAAACTTAAGATTTACACTAACATGATTGTAAGGAGGTGACTCAGAGTCCAAAATTACCTTGGATTATTATATATACGTATATCTTTATCTAGGTGTAGATATATCCAAGATAATTTTCTACTCAGATGAGAATATATACAAACATATATATGCATGCACATGTATAAGATATGTATATATATTTTCATATATATATATGATTATATTATTTATATATGATTTTATGAGATTACAAATAAGGTAGTCTGATTGCATACAATATAGATTATATACATATATTATTTTCTATTGTTCTATATAATACATATAATAAAGTGAGAGGTACGAGTAGAGATGGCACAGTAGAGAAAATGAAGATTAAGAAAACGATTTATATTTCTGGTATTGATATTGCATGAGTTTATTCAAGTCGGTCAACTTGTATAGAAACTGTTTCAGACATGTAAAAATGGCTATTTATTTTGTGTAAGCTTTTTGGACTCAAACATTAAGTAGTTGAGAAGTTTGTTTGCTAAATATTTTTAACATTTAAGTCTTATCTGTCTGAATTCTAAATCAGTTCCTTTTTGGACTCTAAACAAATTTGTGGTATCTCATCACACCTTTGCTTAAGGCAAGCATTGCCAATACATGACACGGTAAGTATTCATGGTCTTTTACTGTTATTACTGAGATATCCCACCATGTCCTCTTAGGCCTCTCAAATATTAAAATAAAATATATTCACTCCAAAATATTATACAGACAATCACCCTAAGTTCTTTGGCAATGCAGTGTTTTGGACAAGGGCCACCAATAGACAGGAAATAACATGGGAAGTGAAGCCTATCCCAGCCTGCAAGAATTCCCATCAGCATTTACACCGCTTCTACTCACTGTTCCTTTTTCTCAGTTATTCACTACCAGCAACCACAAAACACAACCAAATCACATAGAGATTATTATTAGATTAGAAACCTCTTTTAGGTTATAAGCGTTCAAAAGGTAAGGATCTGTTAGATAACCTTTTGAATAGTCAGTATATCTCCATGTACCCAGTCATGAGTTTTGATGATTCTCTTATACATTTGGCGGAAAGTAGTTTAATGATACAAAGCTTCAGTCTCTAGGATTTCTGTGGAATGGTACCAGTCATTTTAGAATGAAATACATGGTTCCAATTGTAAAGGTTGACTTTATGACTTGAATGTACTCACCTTCACACACGGGCTGCAATCCTGACCACGAGCCATTGAGCAAACATGTCCGCTCAGGAGAGCCCCTCAGCTGGTAACCCATTTCACAGGAGAAGCGGAGAAGGCTCTTGGCCTTGAGTTCATCTCCAAGCCGGGACCCATGTGCTGGGGTCCCGGGATCACCACAAAATCCAGGGTCATTTCCTATTGAACAGAAACAAATATGGTGAAACATAATGTTGTTAGACAAGTTTATAACAAAGCTGTTATGTTTAAAGAGAACGAAGGGTATTTATTTATTTATTTATTTTTATTTATGTTAGAGAGAGAGAACTCGCGAGTGCATAAGCGGGTAGGGGGTGGCCTGGAGGGGCAGAGGAAGAGAATCTTCAAACAGACTCCCTGCTAAGCACGGAGCCCAATGAGGGGCTCTTGGTAGGGCCTGTTCCCATGACCCATGAGACCTGAGTGAGAACCAAGAGTCAGCCACTCAATCGACTGAGCCACCCAGACACCCCAGAATGAAAAGTTATTTAAATGTGTTATAGTCATACTGCATTCTGGAAATCTTGTGAGAAAGACTTTATTCATCATAGTGCAAAGGTGAAAATCATGAAGAAATTGTTCCTGTATAACTAAACACAAACAAGCTTATCAAAATATGTAGATGACAAAAAATTGATACTCTGGAAGAAATAAAATTCTAGGAATAATGAACGCAGGGTTTGTCTACTGCGTCAGTATGGATAATAAAAGCGAAACAGGATTAAAGTGTATTGGGTAATGAACAATCAAATGAGAGGTTTGATTCTTCTCAGTTGTGTCCAGAGTTGTTAATTCACTGAGTTTTATTTAAGAACTATTCATGAAAAAATTAAGATTTTTTTTTCAAAGGGCGTCAATGTAATGATCAATTCCTGAGACAGGAAAGATGTGGAAGAATTGAGAGGAAGCATGGACAAGGAATCAGGAACAGACAGGGACAGACTGAGCGAAGGGAGGCAGGCCTCTTGGCCAGGGTGACGAAGAACTCCAAGAACTCCCACAAGAGGAAGTGTGAAGTGACTGGCGCTCGAAGTTATTGATGAGGATGAAGATGACCATATAGAACACTGGCGCATTCCTTCAAATAACTGTACTGTTACACAACCTTTCACGTCCCTAACTAATGGTATCATTCCTTACCTGTACAGTGGGGTGGCGTTCCGCTCCAGTGACTGTCCTCTTGACAAACTCGAGTGCTGTTGCCTACAAGATCCCGGCTCCCTTTGCACGCGTAGTGAACTATGGCACCGAACGTAAACAGTTCTCCAGTTAGGATAGCGTTGGCAGGAACCCCTGGATGGCCACAGGATATGGCTGAAGGAAAAATTAAAGTAAATGAGTACATCAGTCCTGTTGAACTGCTTTACCTTGGTAGGTCTCCCACACAGACACCCATACAAACATCCCCTATTAATGAAAAGCAGCTAAACATACTGGCAAATTCCTGCAGTTCCCTGTGGATAACCAATATCATTTTCCAGGTGACACTCCCCCACCTTTGATATTCATGTACTACTAAAGACAAGAAGAGGGTCTGTCGACATTTGTTTTTGTTTCATTTTGTTTTATCTTGAGGTAGTTTTGCTTAAGAGAGAAATTTACAGCTAGGCTTTCAACGAGAAAGTTACTCTATCTACACATCTTTTCCATTTGTCCTTAACTATAATCCAAAAAAGCAGTATGATACAAAAAGCTAGAAATTATATAGATTCATGAAAACTATTTCCATTATCTCTTCAGCTAATATGATAACTATATACTTGCTTGGCTCAGAACTCTGTCTTATCTCCTTATTCTTTCAGGTCATGGATCTACGGTGACACTTCTAACAATTTTTCTTTGAACAGGTGGCAGTTTAAAATGTTTAAGTAATAATAATAATAATAATAAATAATAATAATAATAAATTAATGATTAAATTTTTCCTCAAGTTACTCTATAAAATAATCTCAGTATTCCCATTCATTTCTTTAAAATCATGCCAAATCAGGCCTATAATCTAATCATAAATTATCTTTCAAAGAGGAAAACTCTGGAATCCAGATTAATGTAGGACACTGAAGACTTCTCTCTCCTTTTCTATAAAGTCCCAAATTAACAATGTACTTAATGCATTTGGCCGGACATGGAATAAGAACTTCAAATAACTGTACTGTTATACAACCTTTCAAGTCCCTAACTAATGGTATCATTCCTCACCTGTACAGTGGGGTAGCGTTAACAATGGGTTAACAATGGGTTAACAATGGTTTAACAATGGACCAATGTTGCTGTACATGCAAACAGCTGATTGGACTCAGGCTACCAACAAATTATTCAAAGGCTACTGATTTAACAGCCTAGACTACTTGCATTTGATCACTGTTAACCCAAAAGTGATCTCAACTGAAGAGGTTGGGTTAGAAGGTGAAAAGGCATTGAGCATCCCCGTGAGTCACATTAGACCTTACACTGATCTGGTCTTACACTGACATCCATTCATTGGTGAACGAGATTTTACCTAGACAGAGTCCTAAAAAGGAAGCTAATTAGAGCCAAGTCATGAAGCAGTTGGTAAATGACAGTTCCAGGTGAAATTAAGAGAGAAAAAAAAATCAGTGAAACCATAACAGCAAAACTGCTCTTGGCCACCGCTCTAAAGCATGTACAAGGAAACAGCTCCTCTGAGAACCTGTATTCCCAGACACATGGTAATTCCAACTGTTAATGACAGCAAGTGGTGGGAACCAGCCACCCAGGAGAATGAGAGTCACTTACAACCTAGTTCCTGGAGATTTGGAGAACACTGGCATCATTACAAAAACTAACGGAAGACTTACATCAGCCTGGGAAGACGCAAAAGAAATGTTTGGGGAGACAAAGAAAGAAAAACTAATTTCTCTGAAAAATTCCCATGTGTGAAGGCCTAGAAAATCAGAAAGCAGGTAAAATTTGATGAAGATTCTAATGCATTTACAGATGCATTTTTGATCATATGAGGCTGTGCATTTCTTTTGAAAGAAGTCACTCTTTCTCCATAGAAATTAATTATATTGTTATAATTTGAGACAAGGTTCTATATAGATTGGGAGGGGTTATGAGGGACACTGAATCACAGGGGAAAAAATTTTGTCCAGAACTAATTTATTCTGAAAATGTACCAAAAACGCTGCAATTCTAAGGGGTAAGATAATCACTTTTTTTCCCAGTAAATTCAATTTAAGATGTAATTGTAATTTCCCACATTCTTTATGCACACAAAATGAATACAAAGAAGATAACATTTCGATTTTAAGGACTGTTTTGTTTCTGAATGATTTTTAAAAGACCAAGGAGAGTCACCCCTTTTCCTAAACCGTCAGACTGTTGTAATAAAATGAAGTCTTTAAGCTAAAGGACAATATGCTTTTTCAAGTTAAAAGAAGGTAAGACTATACCTACTTGGGGAAAAGTGTATTCTTGTTAGTCTCCATGGTCTAAAATACTGAGCATGTTTTGAGGGAGGCCATAGTGAGGATCTGTCATTTGTCTGCCCAGAATACTGCCCCCATTCTTTTAGGACACTCTGCGTTCCTCTTATTTAATCAGATAGGTCAGGAAGAAGAGACTATCAGATACTATCTTTTCTATTGTATTAACTCTTGGTGCCAGAACTGCTCATGAGACCTATATTAGGTCTATCAGGTTACTTGGCCCTTCTGGCCATAGAGCATAGGTGAACAGATAGATACTCCCTACCAGAGCCCTTTGCCAACATTTCTGAATCTGGGTCCAGACAAAGTGAAGCTGAGAGGTGCAAGGTGTTGAGGTCACTAGCCACCTGTTTGAGCCATGTAGGATAAGCGTGTCTGCTGGGTTCAAGTAGAAGACAAGCAGTAATAAGAAGAGACAAGCACAGAATGAGTCCAAGTGCTGTCCAATACACTCAGGTCCATTTATCCCTGAGGCCAGGTATGAGAACACACCAGTGTCCCCTCTCCTTTTTGACCCTTAAACTAGTTTGAGTTGTAGGTTGTGCTTTCTGGCCAGTCAATAAAGGTATCATATAACTTATACAATTTATAAAGACTTAAAATGTTGTTGTTATTGTTCTCTTGGTGGTCTTACGGGCTCTGAGGCACAAGAATCCAAAATAACCCTCACTTACCCAAACACTTGGGTAAAGAACGATCCCATAGGCCATTAGCCATGCAGGTTAAGGCAGAAGATCCCAACAGGTAAAATCCCTTCTTGCAATGATACATGACACTCATTCCATATTCAAAACTCTCGGGGAAATTCTGTTGCCCGTGACGAATGGCATTTTCCACAAAGCCTGGATCTGAGCAGTTCACCACTAGGGGTAAAAAAAAAAAAAGGTAGACATCATTTAGATACACTTAGAAGTAAAAGAGAGCTGCAAAGAGGGGGCACGCTCCTCATCACGTTAGAAAGTTTGTAAGATGACAACATCATGCCGGCGGCTCGTCATCACGCTGTCCTTCACTTCCTGCTTTGGGCCATTACGCTTCAAAAACTGTCAAGCGATCGATGTGCTACTCTGGCAATTTTAACGATGTGAGGCTAATTTCCTTTATTTATTTCCTAAGAAGAGACTTCAATGTGAAGTCTGAAAATAGTTTTCCTGGTTACGTTTTTATGTTATGAAAATGTTAAAATAAGGGCGCCTGGGTGGCTCAGTTGTTAAGCATCTGCCTTCGGCTCAGGTCATGATCCCAGGGTCCTGGGATGGAGCCCCACATCGGGCTCCCTGCTCTGCGGGAAGCCTGCTTCTCCCTCTCCCACTCCCCCTGCTTGTGTTCCTGCTCTCGCTATCTCTGTCTCTGTCAAATAAATAAATAAAATCCTTAAAAAAAGAAAGTGTTAAAATAGAACCTGCTCAAGTTAGTTTCATTTAAATATTTTCACTCGGATGTAGTATTTTAGGGCTGTCTGTGGCACAGTCATTAATCACCCCCATGGCCACCTACACGTATTAATTAATGCTTCAATATGTGTGCCTAAAGTCCCGTTTCTGCTGCATGTGGAATGCAAATAAAAATGAGGATTCTTCCATCAACACTTAATAGAAATGTAAATCAAGCCCGCCTCTGATTGAAGCCTCTTCCTCCTTTAGAAACAGCCCCGCAGAGAACAGTCCACTGGGGCACACAGGACAGGCTCTGGTTAATCTGAATGGCACTCTATTAGCCTGAATGCCTGTTGGCTTCTGGGAGGGAATTAGCAATGTGCTTCCGCAGGTGCAGAGGAAAAGAAAGCACCCCTGATTGTCTCATGCTTTGACCCCCACACCAGTGAATGAGACAGCTGCTGTGAAAACTGCACTCTCTCCAGATATTTCTGGCTCAGAAAGGGGCCCTGCAACTAATTCTCGGGCAGTCACTGCAAGTCACGGGTCCCAGCGGCTGGGGGCAAACCCTGTACTCTTATCTGTGCATTTGATGTCCTCTCTGTAGTGAGGAGGAAGGTGTAGGGCAGAAGAGAGGACTACAGAGACCCCTTTCAGTGCCACAAAATAGTATTTTATGCTTTTTAGAACAACCCTGAGCTTATAGAAGAAAGACTCAAGTTCTTCTGAGCCAAAACAAAATGTTTATGGAGCACAGACAGATCATTGTAAGGCTCCATAATGCACTACATCCACAATAAAACTACCACCAAACCCGCTGAAGTAGCGGGAATTACCCACCTGGAGAATGTCTAATATACTTGAAAGATTAATTATTTTTTATAATGTGAAAAACAACTGCATAGGTACATTCTGGCATTTGGAGTCATGCATGCAGCCCAGGAGATAGAAATAGGTCCCTGGTCTTATACCTCTATCGGCAGCAAGGCGTTTCCTTGGCCTGCGTGCTGAAGACATTGTGTGCTCGTGTCTGAGCTGATGCTCTTCTTGGGAGACCGTCCACAGCACAGTATCAGAGTCTCCGGCCGTGAGGGTGGAGGCGCCCTACACGGACGGACGACACTGAGCCGGCTCTCGGACGCTTCTGCCGGGACGCCCGACAGATCCCAGTGCTGCACAGGACTCTGCCTGCCCCCGCTGAGCTCCTGCATTTCTCTGTTTATACTTCCATGGTGTGTCCCAGCTCTCCTTAGTAGAGGCGGATCGTGTGGTGGATGAGAAGGCGGAGCTGTACGAAGCAAGGGCCATCATGGATTTGGAGCTCGAAAGAAGGATCCAGCTGGAGATGACAGTACGAAGAATAGGGACTCTGCTGCAGAGAGGTAGTTATTGCTGCAAGATGGATGAGATCCTGCTGCATCCCTCTCTCTGCAGGGTTGAGAATACTTGGTTTCCTGCCTGACGGCTCTGAAACCCCAGGCTGGGCTTCTCCCCGGTGGCCGCTCTTGCCCGTGGTGGAGGACAAGTGCGTCGCGGACACGGATGCCCTCAATACGGCGGCCACTCTGGTATCTTAGGTCGCACAGAGCCTCCTGGAAGGAACACTGGCGCTCTGGGTCCCAGGCATCTCCAGCACCCTTAAATTAGTGAGCAGTGACGATGCTTGACAATCATAAAGAGTCCCTGAGCGCCAGTGGGGAAAACTGAACTGTTCCTTATGTTGGAAGAGTTGTGTCTACACATCTCCTAAATCTGCCCCTATTTTTTTTTTCCCCATCTTATCCTATCAAATCAGTCCTGTGCAGTTTCGGTCAGACCCATCCACTCTTCTATCCCTTCTGGTTTATTTTGGAGGCTCCACTAGGAGATTCAGCTGTATCTCTCTGCCGGGGGCAGGGATAACTTGACTTATTTGCCCACAATGGAGGGAGGGTGTTCTGAAACAGTCCCTGTCATGGTTGTGTGCGAGTGCGCTCTGCCTCACGGGAAGTAGGCTGCCTTCCAGAGGAGTTCGTGGGCACCCACTCGACCCCCACAAACAGCTCCTCCATCTGCTTCCTTCCTCCCGTTTTGTGTGGGATCCCCATCTCAGGATCTGGTGGGCCAACGCTCGTGTGACTGGCATTCCTGAGCTGCCAGCAAAGTTTAAGGACCAAGTTCCTTCAACTTTCTTGTCATGAGTGAAATCACCAAAGAGGTTAATGAAGACAAGTCAGACCTGCTGAGAAAACCTGACAGTCTACTTTGCCACGTGGTGCCCAGCAGAGCGTAATGCATGGGAGAGACACTGATACCTCTTTGTGGAGCTCTTCACCTGCATCAACATCCCACCACCCCACACACTACGAGCCAGCACTTGCACTTGAGGTCCAGGTAGAAACACCTGGTGCAGAGCTGAATTCCATCAGCTAGAAAGAATGAGAAATATGGATATCATAGATATTTGGCTGAGCCTGGAGAAGTTCCAGAGAGTGCACAGAATGTGTTCCATGGGGACCTTTGGGTATGTCAGAGGGGAAGGAAGGACATTACTATAATGATAAGTAACATGCCTGAGGTCACAAAGACAGTTACTCTGGAACTAGGTAAGGAATACCCTCCTGTACCTGTCCGGTACAGCGTATTTGTAAAAATGGACGAGTATTTCTTGGTGACATGAATCCCAAAGGGATCCCCCTCCACTTTTTTTTCTTTTTTGAGTGTACCTGCTGTAAGTCTTAGCTTCCTATAATATTTTATAGGCTATGTACTGAACCTCTTCTCTACATACACTCCTTACTCTTGGAGAAGTTTTTTAAAAAACACTCGAGCTAGGGGCGCCTGGGTGGCTCAGTCGATTAAGCGTCTGCCTTTGGCTCAGGTCATGATCCCAGGGTCCTGGGATCAAGCCCTGCATGGGGCTCCCTGCTCGTGGGGAGCTGGCTTCTCCCTCTCCTCCCCACTTGTGCTATCTCTCTCTCTCTCTCAAATAAGCAAATAAAATGTTTAAAAAAATACTTGAGCTAACATATAAAAACATTGCACATCCTATGACTTACACTTTTAAAAATATATTCCCTTTTAAACTTTTCTGAGTACTAACTGTCCTTTTTACCTAATATTGGCTTAAATCTGCTTGTCCATTTTTTTTCAGGCTTGTCCTACTGAATTATTCCCACACAGCTGCAGGCAGACACAGTTTATCCAATAATGCCCTAGTCTGATTATTGAGCGTGCGGATAACCTGACTAATGAAACATTAGAACGCCAGTTTTGAAACATGATTTGCTAATTATTGGATCTGATTTACTTTACCCTCAGTCTCTATGAGTGATTCAGTTTCCCTTGGCATGCTGCGCACCATGGGGGGCCGCCAAGCACTCAGACTCTGAGCCCTGTTCCCCCATCTGGCTTGGTCATCGTCTGTGCAACATCTCATTAGACACCAACGTCATTAACTGCCTCTAGTTCGTCCTGTTCTGTACCCTCATCAGTTACTGGAATCAGCATCTGCCCCAGGTCCTTGATTCTGCACATGACCCAAAGCAATAACCAAGTCTTCCTGGAAAAACTCTCTGATGACAAGGGTACATGACAGATTTCAGTGCCAGATACTTGCTCTAGCTGTTCAAAAATAGAAATTAGATGACTCCTTTCTTCTAGGCTATGTAAATATAAAGTAAAAAACATAACAGAATACTCAGGAGAGCTTGCCACAGTCACTAATAGTGTGGACCTGGGGTCATCTGGACAGTGAAACTCCTACAGTACTTTCATAGGTTTGTTATGGATTTGATTCCATCTTATTATTTGACTGGGACAATCTGAAAATTTCAATTGCTTCTGAACTGACTAAAGCAATTCTGAGTTTCATCTCTGGTTCTCAGAAACAATTTTCATAATGAATTCTTACATTCAACAAAATACATTTCCTTGCATACTTTTTACATCCTTTACCCACTTATTAAAGTGTATTAATTCATCATCAATAAAAAGTTTGTAAGGTTTTCCTTGGCAGGTCTGTGAGATGATGATTATAGAACCATGTGATTTAACTTGTAATCCAGAATCTGGTTGGAAATCAGAAATCCAAAACGGAATCCAAAGTGCTTTTCAATCTTTGATGTCAACACTCACTCCGACAAGTCTAGTGTTCTTATTTTTAACCACTTTACGGAAGGACGGCTGACATGTAAGAAGCTGCACATATCTGACGTATGCAACTGTATGATTTGGGGATAAGTGTACATCTGTGAGACCCTCACTGCCAACAAGGCCACAAACATCCATCTCCTCCCAAAGTCTGGTTTTTGAAAAAAGTAGAAATAAGTAGTCCTGACTTCTTAGCTAACGGCTTCATTTCGTGGAAGATATATATATTTTTTAATTTCAACATAATTCTTCAGAAAATCTGTGTTTCTATTTCTTTTTGGTCTTTACTCCTGCTTCTTCCATTTTCTTTTACAACTCATAAAAACCCGACCGTGAGCAGGAAAATAAGAAAATGATGCTTCATAACCTATGAATAGCCAATTTAATTTTGTTGGTGGTGGGAAAAAAGGAGTAAGAATTCATTCACTACATTTTTTTTAAAGCACTCATAATTGATTAGAGTTCTGCATAGTATGTTTTTACAATGTTTTCAATAGGGGCGCCTAGGTGGCTCAGTTGGTTGAGCGTCCTACTCTCCGTTTCAGCTCAGGTCATGATCTCAGGATCATGGGATGGAGTCCCGAGTCAGGCCCTACCTTCAGTGGGGAGTCTGCTTGGGATTCTCTCTCTCCCTCTGCCCTTCATCACATTCTCTGTCTTTCAAATAAATAAATCTTTTAAAAAAATGAAATGTTTTCCTTTTTAAAATTTTATTATGTTATGTTAGTCACCATACAGTACATCATTAGTTTTTGATGTAGTGATCCACGATTCATTGTTTGCGTATAACACCCAGTGCTCCATGCAGAACGTGCCCTCTTTAATATCCATCACCAGGCTAACCCATCCCCCCATCCCCCTCCCCTCTAGAACCCTCAGTTTGTTTCTCGGAGTCCATAGTCTCTTATGGTTCA
Organism: Mirounga leonina; assembly: GCF_011800145.1. Taxonomy (NCBI): domain Eukaryota; kingdom Metazoa; phylum Chordata; class Mammalia; order Carnivora; family Phocidae; genus Mirounga; species Mirounga leonina. Next base: position 38,764,232 of record NW_023270320.1, on the reverse strand, counting down.
ACTCTCCCTCCGATTCCCCCCCTTCATTTTTCCCTTCCTTCTCCTAATGTGCTCCATGCTATTCCTTGTGTTCCACAAATGAGTGAAACCATATGATAATTGACTTTCTCTGCTTAGCTTATTTCACTTAACATAATCTCCTCCAGTCCCATCCATGTTGATGTAAAAGTTGAGTATTCATCCTTTCTGATGGCTGAGTAATTTTCCATTGTGTATATGGACCACATCTTCTTTTTCCATTCATCTGTTGAAGGGCATCTCAGCTCTTTCCACAGTTTGGCTATTGCGGACTTTGCTGCTATGAACATTGGGGTGCATATGGCCCTTCTTTTCACTACATCTGTGTCTTTGGGGTAAATACCCAGGAGTGCAATTGCTGGGTCATAGGGTAGCTCTATTTTTAATTTTCTGAGGAACCTCCATGCTGTCATCCAAAGTGGCTGTACCAACTTGCATTCCCACCAACAGTGTAAGAGGGTTCCCCTTGCTCCACATCCTCTCCAGCATTTGTTGTTTCTTGCCCCATACATTTTTCCATTCTAACTGGTATAAGGTGGCATCTCAATGTGGTTTTGATTTGAATTTCCCTGATGGCAAATGATGATGAACATTTTTTCATGTGTCTGTTAGCCATTTGTATGTCTTCTTTGGAGAAGTGTCTTTTCATGTGTTTTCAACAGAAAGAATTACACAAAGTTTAGAAGACAAGGGTAAAATAACTATGAAATATTCAGTGTATTTCACAGTATAAACATTTTTGGACTTGTTTATTAATTGGATGAATCAACATTTTAAAAATGGAATTACTGGCCACAGAGGGAAAAAAAGCAAAAAAGCAACAGCCATTTTGGACTGCTTTTCAAATACATGTGAGTTATATTTTCATTTTTATCAATACCTGATAAAGTAAGTTTTAGCTGCAATTCAGACATTCAGGTTTGATAAAAGATAAACACTCTAATTAATTATCATGGATTATAATTGATTGCCTGACTTTCCTGAGCAAATAGAAATTTCAGAGGCATGTGGACATGGCGGGAGGACTGAGGACCTACTGGGTGCCAGGAACTTTGTGGAGAATTTCACAGACACTGGCTTATCTAGACCTCCAGAAACATGTGAGGAGGGTGTGTTTCCTTAAGTATTCATGTAAGGAAACTGTTGTGAAGCGGATCATTGACCATAGACCCTGCATTGAGTTCTACACGATGAGTGAGTTGGATAGATCAGCCCCACGGCACCGTGTCTGCACAGAGCAATCCTGTGTCGCACACTGAAAAACCTAAAGGGTAGACATCGATCCCCTTCTGCCCCTGGAAATACTCTTCAAGTAGGGCTTTAAGGGCAGCTTCTGGAAGCTGCCAGCCCCAGTGCTCTTCCTGCTCTTGGAGAGAGCCTGCTATTCATTTCCAGGGACACCATATTGAACAGCGACTCCTGACTGCCGTTTATCTGTAGACCCAACAAAGACTTGTGCTAAATAAAGCCACAAACATGGAATTGGTTCTTATGTTTCCCTTAATTTCAAAACTTTACCATTTTAAATTTTGGATAATATGAGATAATATGATATGATATGATACTATGATAATGCATATGCTTTTTCATAGACCTACAAATGCAATCATATGCATAGTGCTTCTTCAGTGAGGGTTTTTTTTATTGTTTCCTTTTTTATTCCTCTCTAACCATAACTGAAACTTCAGTAACCCCACACGTTCTTAATTTTGTTTATATTCATGTGTATAGTCACATGGGGACATATATTTTACATCTCCGAATTTAAACACCCAATCCTACAAAACTACAGATAAGAAAGGGAAAACTATCTAAGGTTTGTATGCCATACAACAATTATTACATTAAGAAAGGAAATATCAAGTCAATTATCCTAAAACTTTGTCAGGCCTGGCATTCTCACTGAACTGACTGGACCTTTGAGCTTATTGACACATATTTTGGAACTTAGGAAATGAAGGTTCAAAGAAAGCTTCTATATAGAAACACGGGCCTCCAGGATGGTGTACATAATCTGATTCTTAAAACAGATATGAGACACTTATTTTCATTCCTTTTCATGAAATCTGCAACCATATCATTTATTATACATTTCTTCAAGAGAGCTAGAACTACTAACAAAAAACATACCTTCTTTTACTTTCCTAATCCTCTTTGCAAAGATAATGTTAGCGGCTGAGTATAAACATTATAGCTAGCATCCTGAGTGTGAGCCTTCTGACTGAACACAGATGCTGCAGGCTCAGGTAGAGTTTCTTCCTGTTAAGGGCTGAGAACAATGAGGTGGCCCCAGAGCGGAGACAGACTTTGTAGAAATCTCTATGTTATCTGTCCTCACTTCAGCACAGATTCCAAAGTTCTGGGTGGAGTTTCTCTTTCACATCATGAACTAACTAAATCTTGTAGGATTACCCCAAATTCCACAATTCATTGACCTACCCAAATCAGACATTTCTCAAATGTGATCAAGATATGATCAAGAATTTGGGAGAAGAAATCAAGCACAACAGCATGCTTGCATAAGACATGACATCCTAAAACTTCTGTGGAATTATTCGAGGAACCACATAAGAATCCAGTTGTACTGCAATACGCATTACGAATCCCTGGTAATTTTGTTTAAAAAGTAGCTATTTTTCGAAGTAAGTCAATCAGAGAAAGACATGTATCATATGACCTCACTGATATGAGGAATTCTTAATCTCAGGAAACAAACTGAGGGTTGCTGGAGTGGGGGGTGGGGTGGGAGGGATGGGGTGACTGGGTGATAGACACTGGGGAGGGTATGTGCTATGGTGAGCGCTGTGAATTGTGCAAGACTGTTGAATCACAGATCTGTACCTCTGAAACAATGCAATATATGTTAAGAAAAACAAAAAAAGAAGGTAGCAGGAGGGGAAGAATGAAGCGGGGGAAATCGGAGGGGGAGACCAACCATGAGAGACGATGGACTCTGAAAAACAAACTGAGGGTTCTAAAGGGGAGGGGGGTGGGAGGATGGGTTAGCCTGGTGGTGGGTATTGAGGAGGGCACGTTCTGCATGGAGCACTGGGTGTTATGCACAAACAATGAATCATGGAACACTACATCAAAAACTAATGATGTAATGTATGGGGATTAACATAACAATAAAATTTTTTTAAAAGTAGCTATTTTTGATCTTCAACTTTTGAGTTTTATGCCATTTTTTTCCTAAGGCTTCACCACCTTTATGAGCCTGTCCTCTTAGAAGTCATGCTTTTCCTGGTTTTATAATAAACATGTAAATTCTGTTCCCTAGATCCTATCTCTTAGCTCATAAATGAAGAAAACAAAACAACAGAGAACAAGAAGTGGTGAGCAAAGGCACCCTGGAGATGTTCTAGTGATTTCCAGTCCACTAACACCCGTGGGACTGCATCTGCCAGCCATCTCCCCCCTTCACCAGATGCACTGGATTAGCAGCTTTCAAAATGGAGCACACACTTAACAGTTCTACAGTATAAAAGGCAGGGCCAAGAGAATGAGAGACAAGCCACAGAGTAGGAGAAAATATTAGCAAAGGAGGTGATGAATAAAGGACTATTAATCCAAAATATACAAAGAATACTTAAAACTCAACAATAAGAAAACAAGCAACCCAATTACAAACTGGACCACAGACCTTACCAGACACCTCCCCAGGGAAGATACACAGCTGGTAGGTGAGCACAGCAGATGCCTCACATCATATGTCATCAGGGAAATGCAAATTAAAACAACCAGGAGAGCCACTACACACCTTTGAGAACGGCCAAAATCCAGGACACTGACAACACCAAGAGCCGACAAGGATGTGGAGCAACGGGGACCCTCACCCATTGCTGGCGGGAGTACAAAATGGTGCGGCCACTTTGGAAGACAGTTGGTGATTTCTCAAAAAATTAAACATGCTCTTACCATACAATCCAGTAATCATGCCCCTTGGTATTTACCCAAAGGAGCTGAAAACTCATGTCCACACAAAAACCTCTATATTACCAAAACTTGAAGCAACCAAGTTGTCCTTCAGTAGGTGATGGATAAATAAACTGTGGCCCATCCAGACAATGGAATATCATTCAGCGAAAGAAAGAAATGAGCTACCCAGTCATGAAAAGATATGTTGGAACCTTCAGTGCCTATTGCTAAGAGAAAGAAGCCAGTCTGAAAAGGCTACATCCAGTATAATTTCAACTCTACGACATTCTGGATCAGGCAAAACTAAGGAGACAGTAAAAAGATCAGTAGTTGCCAGGGGTTAGTTGGGAGGGAGGGATGAACAGGTGGAGCAGTGGGGGTTTTTAGGGTAGTCAAGCTATTTTGTAGGATACCCTCAGGGTGGATACATGTCATTATGTATTGGTCCAAACCCATAGAATGAACGACACCAAGAGTGACCCTGATGTTCACTGTGGGCTCTAGGAGAAGACGATGTGTCCTTGTGGGTTCACCAATTGTCACAAATGCACCATCTGGTGGGGATGCTGATGGTGGGGGAGGCCATGTGTCTGTGTGGGGAGGGGTTACATGGGAAATTTGTTTCTTTTGCTCAATTTTTCTACGAACTTAAAACATTTCCTTTCTGTGTTCTGCTAAAAATTAAGTAACTTCATATATTTTGAGAAAAGGGAGAAAGGTAAGAAAAGGCAAAATGAAGACTGAAGAGGTTACTATACATCCCAGCATTATGCTGTGCCGTAGGCATCTCAAGGACAGCATCTAAAACCCTGAAAACCATTAATAAATGATGGCATTTAATTTCTACTCCTCTTCTTTGGTATAAGTTAGAGGAAAATGGAATATAGATCACAAAAAAAAGTTTGATCATGAAAAGCCCACAATCTGAGCTCATTCCATCTTTTGCCCAGCAAGATGTTATGTGTCAAATGGACGATGTCTCAGCATCTGTGGGTGACATTCTCTCTCCCTAGCTAGCTCACTCCCCTGGCCCTCTTCACTGTATTTCCTTAAAGGTATGAATTACTTTCCCTATCTCTGTACTGGCAGGGCATACATAGCACAGCATTTGGAATACAGCAGGAGCTTAATAAATGTTATATTAAGTTGGCCAGAAGGGCTTTGGGGAACAGATCCAGAGCGCTCTGATGTACCTAAGCCAAAAACGCACACTTATGCCGTACCCCTGCATGAGGACAAATTGGACCCCCGTTTACGGGCATTCGTTTTTTAATCATTGTTTCAGTTGTGCTATTTTTTTTCCTGTCCTACAGGTGGAGAAAACAGTTTGATTAAAGCTGGTTAATCTTTTTCTAAATTGCTACAGCCGCATGAACACATGGCAGACGTTAATAGCTGCGTCTTTCTGCAGCTGCCCCGTCCTCACCACTTCTGGCAGAATGTGAGGCTCACGCTTCCCCGGGAGAGCGGAGGGTGGTTCCTGCCGCTGTCCTGACGTTCAGGGCCGAGAGGCGAGACGGGCACAGAAGCCAGCGATCTGTGGGGTGGGTACACCCATTCGAAGATGTCCCCTAACCCGCTCACCCTCCACCCTGGCCCCTGGCTCATACCACTGATAACAACAACAATAACAATGACGAAAGGTAAACTTGTTAGTTTTCAAGCTGATCAGACCACCTACATTGTCAGGAGAGCAGCCAGGGGCTCTTCCGTAGGAAACTCAGTGAGAAAGTGTGTTCTGCACCCCACACCCAACCACATCACAGACAAAAGACTGCTTTCTGGGGAGAGTGAGGACAAGGGGACCAACGGGGCTTTCTCTTCGTGGCAAGATTTCCTCTACACTGAAATAGGGTGAATCTGATACTAGTGTTTAGAGGGAAGTGAAATTAGGAGACTTCGCTTCGTCTAGAGCGTAGGTCTAGCAGAAACCTGCACCGGGACTCCACAGTTTGTTACCAATTTCACATAACTATTTTAAAAAATTGCTTAGATCCCTTTGTGCTATTGTCTTACTTGGATGCAGCCTCCTTGGGAGCCCAGTGGGAAGGCGGGTGATTGTCAGCGAGAGGAAAACTCACGGAGTATCTGGCTCTCAAACCACAGCTCCATAAAAACTCCTTCACCTTCACAGTAAAGTCTGACTCACCTTCAGCGCATGAGATGTTTTCATGGAAAGCACTGAAGCAGAAACTTACATACTATGAGCTCAAACATCTAGAAATACAAAAGCTCCAAAATACCATTATCTTGAAAATTCAAGTTTTAGCCTAGATCTGTGTGGCAATTAAAAAAATGAATGAAAAAAAAAAGATTTAAAAGCAATGAGAACTTCTTAAATGGATCTGTAGGTCTAGAAGCTCAAAATGCAAAGATGCTGTCTGGATGAGTGAATGGATCAAGACAAAGAGATGGAGGACAAGTTTACCTTAATTAGAGTCCTAGACTGTTCTGCTCGAACACCTGGCCATGGAGGCATTTGTGCTTTATTCTCACAAACGTCTTCCCCGCCATGAGCGGTGAAAACGGCTGTGGCATCCTGTGCCTTGAGATATGGCATCCTATGCTTTGAGATGAAGCATCACGCACACGGGTACCGAGCTTGGCATGTTCACCCGCCTGCTACCCTCGGCTGACAGGGCTCGTTCTGGGAGCCTTTCCTACCTCGACAGGTGGGCAGAGTGCTACTCCATTGGCCATTGCTCCGACACTGGGCTTGAGAGGCACCCTGCAGCAGGTAGCCAGTGTTACAGGTGAAATTCACCACGTCATTCAGGTTGAACTCACTGCCATTGGTGAGTCCATGCGCAGGGTTCCCGGGGTGGCCGCACGTGATGGCTGTGTAGGAAGACAGGCCCTCATCAGTGTCAGAAAATACCCAGGCCATCGCCCTCCCTTGGAGTTCCTCACCAACAGACATCCAGGCATGTTACAAATCCCACGTATGTTTGGAAGGGGAAACAGTGAGGGAGAACTGTAAGGTGACCCATCACCGGGTTATATTATAATTGTGGAAAATAACCAACACTGGCAAATGTACTTTCCTCAGCATAGTAATTGTTCTTCCATCATGACAGAATATCAGATAACTCTATAATAAAGCAGTGAAAATTAAGAGGTGCTAAAATTCTTTAATTGCGAATCTTGAATATTTTCCCTTTAGAATACACCAGTCAGTTTTTGGAACCCTTGTTTTGAAATATTATAGAGGCTTGGCTGATAATTTAAATTGCATATGCCTAAGTTATTCCAATATCAGTTTAAACACCATGAAATTAGCAAAATAAGTGTGTGTGCTCAAACAGCATTTCCTTTGACAATCCCAATTATAGGATCTTTTGAAATGTGGTGAATGTCATTAATGTAACACCCTAAATAACAGCCATACAAATCCCAAAGATATCCTCAGTGGCCCTTTCAAAAGAAACACATTACAGTCATAAAACTGGTTTTTCCCTCCTCATTTATCTTGTCAACAGTTCTTTCTTCTAAGCAAAGCTTTCACCCCTGAACTCTGCACATTGCCCACTGCACCATCCCAGAGAATACCTGTCATTATCCTAGACCTATATCAACATTTCCTTTGTTTAATTCACAGGAAAATGAATACACTAGGAGAAAAAATTGATTTAAAATAAATTTTGCAATAGACAGTATGACGTCTTCTAAAAATACAGGTCAATATTTATCTTGGATAGTATAAAATTAGAAGACAATCATTATCCAGTTTTACCTCTCTCTGTTAAAGGCCTGCTTACAAAACTCTGTGTTCTTAATGAAACAATGACAAAAATAGAAAACAACACAGAAGATTAGGGGTGTGAGGCTATTTTGGGGACTCTGCAAAGCCAACCTGCAGACTCAGACTCAGCATCTTTGGCCTCCTATAATTAGCTTGTCTCCACCTTGTTGATCCTGTGATAAAATCAGGAAAATGAGTGCATGACATCACTCGTCCTGGGACCTGTTTGAGATGAATTAGGGAGCACATTCACTGTGGACAGGAGTCTGGAGGAAGGAAACGGAAAAGGGAAGCCGTGCCCACAGCATCCTTAGCACAGATGAGAGGGACGCTTCTCCATTCTCTTTCACTCTGGAGGCTACACATGTCTGTGCTAAGACTTCACACCAAGAGAAAACGTCACCAAAGGAAGCACCTGCTGAATTTGTTCGCACTGTACTTACGGACACAGACTGGGGTCAGCCCAGACCATTTGTGGTCTTGCAAGCATATCCGAACGGAAGTTCCAACCAGTCTGAAACCAGGATTGCACTGATAAACCACAGTGTCCCTGTAACTGAAACCGTCTCCACTGATATGACCGTTCACGATCGGATCCGGGGAACCGCAGTGGCCAGCTACAAACAGAAAACCAATAAACACATTTTGGAGAATCTGTCTTTTATAAAAGTACTACAGTCACAATTTGTTTACCCTTACTGCCAACTGAATAACATCATTGAGTGTCTTATTGTTATTTCTCCCGTTTACATATATTTTTGTTTGAAATAGTTTTTTTTCTTTGTAACTTGTTCATTTTTTCTCAACAACTGTATAATGAGTAGTATTTCAAACAATGAAATTGCTAACAAATACAAGTTGCTAATGAAACTATTACCCCAATTATGGTTTCCCCATGCATTTCTTTTACTTCTTTTTCTTATTTAGATTTTGTGTTATTTTTCTTGTTAATGGTATTTGCAAATAAAAGCCATAAAAAGGGAAGAGACACTTTGGGTTAATATGGATAGGTTTTGTAGCCTATTGAACATGAAAGGTAAGGAGAAGGATGCTAAGGATTTCCAGTGTTAGACAGTGGATTGCTAAACTATTTGTGGAATTTCAAAGGCAAGACAAATATCAGAAAATATTCTTGCTTTCAAACATGGGCACCTGCTTAGGTTTGAACCAGTGTCTAGGTGGAACTGGTCTGTGATCAGTTGAAAGAGGAGTCTAGCCTTTAGGGGAGGGATGCCTGAAGACACAGCGGATTTAGGAGAAGCAGGATTATCGATGTTAGCTGAAGCTCGAGGTGCCTGGGCTTGTGCATGAGCAGTGTGCATAGCGGGAACAGAAAAGGCAGGATGGTGCAATCAGGATGGACATTCACACTGAAGGGGAGGAGAAAAGCACTGAGGAGAAGGAATCTGAACTGTAAGAAGATGATTATTTAGCAAGCATGGTGTCAGATAAGCTTCAATAATAGAGAGCATCCATGTGAAGAAGAAAGTAAAGGGATGTTCAGTTCTTTGTGAGCAGAAGGACGGAGTGATGATGAAGATTCTTGGCTTGATTCAACTTCAGTCTCACAGGCCCATCCGTGCCCCTTCTTGGAAAATCCAGTTCTAGCAAAAACTCTGCTGAGTCAGTTTACTAAGAAGCCCCCACCCTCTATATCTGATGGGCTTCCTCCCCACCCCCCATCCCCCAGGTGAGGTCTGCTCACCTGGCCTACCTTTAGCAAGATCCTGCTGGGTCAGGTTAGCCAGAACCCCCGCTTACCTCTGATGTTCCCTGTTGGAGATTTCCCATCAGGGACTGCACCTCTCCTCGGCTGTAACCCCCACTCCCCATGCAGCATTGAGAGCTGAGCCTCATCTCTCTCCCCCACTGGAAAATCCCATTGCAGTGACCCTGTACCTATGGTGGTGGTCCAGACTGAAGTCTGCCTTCCCGTTCTTATCTAGCATCCTTGAACATTTTTCCCCTTCAACAATCCTAAGGTGCCATGTGGCACAGAGGAAATGTGGAAGGGCACGGCTAGGTGTTTCTGTCAGTCTTTCCATTCTCCTTTCCAAGTTCTTCCCTTCCCTTCTGTTCCATCATCCTTCCTCTTCACCTGTCCCCCTTCCCTCCTAATCTCTCCCTTCCTCTCCTATGGAAAGAGCATCTTACTAATCAACAAAATATGAAGTGTTAGGAGCACCCAACATCACAGGGATCCATGTTACACATGGATTTTGGATAGAGAAGAAGAGAAAGCCATTCACCACCATTTCCTAAATGATCCATCCAAACCTCAAAGTTTACATGGGGAGGTTGTGACATGGGTTGGAATACCTGCAGAATATTTTGCAGTAGACTCCCCTTGGCCATTTACTTCCCAAATAGAGCACATAGTTGTCAAAGCTTTACACAAAGTAGACTACCCCCGAGGTTGAGAAAGTTGCAAGTTGTTGCCATGCAACAATTAGAGTTAATGTCACCATTCTGGAGGAATTTAAAATAATAATTTATATTTCTGCTTAACAGTGTTCAGCAGCCCTGTGTTCTCCTGGGTTTTGAGCTAAGTTTATTATCGGCAAGGTGACTGTGCAGAGCAGAGAGGGAGAAAACCGAATCGATGACTTGGCATCCCTGCTTGAACAACGTTTATAAGAGGTCAGGTCAAAAAAGCATGCTAGCTTCGGTTGATTCTTTGTTGTCTTGACAGGTTCTCTCCATTTGGTCAGATCGATTAAGTCGATTCTGGCAAGAGGCCAGGTCACCTCCCCCAAACGGAGACTTGATGGATGCAGAGAACTCAGAGGAGGAAGAATGTGCTCCACGGGTTGGAGAATGAGCCTCCGAAGTGGAGAAGGTCACACAGAACACTGGCCTTGGCTCCAAAGCCATCCCCCAAACAGAGGCTGTCACATGCACAGCATGCACTGTTGGGTAGGGGGATGGAGCCAATTTCTAATCCCAGTGACAATGACGAGTAAGGCAGCCAGACGGGCAGCACACAGGCTTGGCACAGACTGGGACGAGCCCAGTCACTTGTGAGGTGACCAGTAAAAGATCTGCTTTCTAGAAACGTGCACCAAAACAACACAGCCCGATCTTCAAGAGGGAGCGGGTCACCTAACTCTTGGTTGTTGTTCTGGATCACGCCAAGTGCTTTGGGGGTTACTTCTGAAGCCTGCCACCACTCCAGCAGAAGAGGGCTTGGGCTCCAGGGCAAGTGGATGATGCTGAAGAGGGTGCAGTGCGATGGAAAGCCCCCATCGCTTACAGTATCTGCTCAGTCTCACCCTTGACTTGGACAAACACCCCTGTCTAGACTCATTTTAAAACCTTAATAAACATTTTCTTTTCAACTGTGTTTTTAGTAAGAGCACATAGTTTGAGGCTGCACTGTCTTTTTGAAAGCCTGGCACAGAGCTACTCTCAGTAGTCAAGGAGATATCTGTATACTTTCAAAATCAAAGGGTTGACAGCCATGTGTGGAAATAGCAATTCCTAACAGCGACTCTTCCCTGAGACCTGGTCATTTCAGTTCTCTGAAGAACTGGCCTTAAATATCAAAAGAAAAGAGAGGATGTCTGCCAAAAGCTTTTCATTTCAGCTCAGTGCCTGAAGGGGAGAATCAACCGCATCACCTGCTACTTCTGCCTCCTAATTTGAATGAATGAAGACCATGTGACTTCCCAATTTGAAGCTAAGACAGACCAATCTTATGTTCTCTTCTATAACATTCCAGCCCCCTGCCGAGTTCTGTTTTAAAACATTCAAAGTCGTAAACCAATTCTAGGCTATTCACAAATATAGAATATTCACACAATTTCACCTAGAATATTTAACAAGAAATGTCAACATTATGTAAAAATGTTATGGGGAAAAAACTACATTAGATATAATTTGAACTCAATGTACTCTGAAGTCTCTTTCAAGTATAAGATTCTATGATTTTATGATAATATTTTGCTAAATCCTTTGGGAGTTATGCACTTTGTAGAAAGTGTATCTCTGTATCTACCATGGAATGTAGATGTAACTACCTTCATGCTTCCATCCAGTGGCTACAAGGTATGAGTCACCCATCAAATACTTGTGCCAGTGAATAGAAATAAAGCAACCTCACAGTTGACAGTGATGTCCTTTCCACTGTCAAAATGTATCCAAATCCTTTGTCTGCGAGGTGACTTTCACTTACTTGACGATAATTTCATGACCATTTCCTACCAGCCAGCAATGTTCTTGGGCTTGAGATTACACAGAGGATAAGGTACAACCACAGACAGTAAGATACATCCATACAGAGAGCGAAAAAGAGATGGGGAGGTGGACTATGAAAGGGCCTGAGGGTGTGTGCACCTAGTAGACTGGGGAGTGGGTCAGGGAACCTCACTGACAGTGCACATCAGAAAGCCTGAAACAGGCAACATCTGAGGTCTGAAGGATGTGCTTTCGTTAGCCAGGGAAAGATGATAGAAAGGCAGTTTAGTTGCTGAAATGAGAAATTTTATTTACATTTTAGTCTCTGTTAAAGGATGAAGACAATGGAGTTAATATGACCGAATTGTCCATTTACTACAAGGGCATCTGCTTTTATCTTTCTCAGCTTATGAACTGTACATCCTGTACTTTACTTCATGCACCTGCCACGATTTGAATGGGTTTAGTTATCACAGGTCCACTAAGCATAAACAATAGCAAAGAATAAGAAAATCTATTAATTGCAAAATATAAAAAGACATTGGAATGAGGGCAGTCCTACATGTTTCAAAATAAAATATCAACTCATTAAGACAATGTGATCATATGGCAAGCCCCATGCCATGACCCCAAGGTTCTGTGTTTTTGTTCGCTCCTTTATTTGTTGTTAACATTTGGCTTCAGCTTAAACACAGATCATGAAATGTTTTTTTTACAGGCAATTCTGTGGCCAATATAATCACACCAGGAAGTCAATTCTTGAGAAGTGCCAGTTGGAAATGCTTTCAGTAAAGTGTGGAAAGAAAATCCTGGGAGTGATGAGCATGAGCCTGCTTTATTTCTATATCAATCCTGCTAATGAGTTTAGTAATCAGCCGCTAAGCTGAGCCCGATACCACCGACTGGCAGCAGGCTGAGGAACAAGGCAGAATGCTAAAAAATTGTAATTCCATAGAATTTTTAATTCAGGAGATAGATAGATAGGTTTAGAGACATATCCTAAAGGAATTGCCAAATTTCCTTCTACTTCAAATACGAATTAGCAATTCCATTTCTCCCGTGTTTCTGGAACCCTACATTGTCTCCATGTGCAGACTAGGTATGACTCTGCAGTGGGAAATCCACCAACTCTTAAAGCTGATTCTGAATCAGTGGCAGAATCAAGAATTCAATGCCAGGTTCAGTATTGTCCAGTTCTGGTCAGGTGATTCTCTGTACTCCACATGCTTTATCATAAAAAATACCATTCAGATTGGCCTATAAAGACAAACTGAACAATGGAATAGGAACTCCACGAAATCCCAGTACCTGTGAGATTTCATTTTTTCTGTAGAAGAATGAGCCGGGTCAGAGGAATCTAGATGTTTCACCTTGTTTGCCAAGTGATTGTTTTTTATCATGAGCTTTGACAATCACTGGCTTATAAGTTTATGCTCTACTATATATACTGAAAGCTGTATTATTGTTTTCATGTATAAACTGTTACTATATTTTGGTTAGAATGCCCCAAAATAAAAAAGGGGGATTGCTTTTCATAATCTTTCTCTAAAGTTGGGTTAGGAGGGATAAAATCTGCCAAAGAAATTTAACTAAAACAGAGACTGGGAGCAAGGTTGACTGAAAGCTGCCCAGTTGACTTCATAGCACACAAGGTGGGGACTGGAATGCCCTGTCACCATGGAGGACCGGCTTAGCTTTCTGGTGTCCCCCTGAGTCAAGGTTCACTGCAACCGGGGCCAAGGGCAGGACTCCATGGCTGGGAAGTGGTCACTCTCCCTGCGGAGCCCAGATTGCTGTCTGAAATCTTGGAGGCCAGCATGTGGGGACCAGGCAGGTCAGCAATGCAGACTCTCCCCACTGCCCCAAGGCCCACAGCAGGACCAACCCCCCCACCCCAAGCAGCTACTTCTAGGTCCATCTAAATTCCATGTTTTATCAGGTCTTTTCCAACACTTCTGAGAGGACTGAGGTGGCTTCCTGAGCTTGTTTCTGGCAGAGTGGATATTCTGAACACTCGTTCTTGAACAACTGGATTCCTTCAGTGCGTGTTAAGGATTCTATCCACACTCTCTGGAATGTGTATATGAAGCTATGTTTTAGAGCAGGGACCTTCTCCATACCGAGGATGTGAGCAATGTTTAGCTTCCTATAGTGCTTCACTATTTGTTTCTCATTTTGTAACCTCCTGAAAACAACCTTCTGAAAACACACTGGTGACTTCTCTGAGTGACTGACCCAGGGCATCAGATCTCAGTTGGCAGATTTACCTTAACATCACAACTTCCAACTTTCAAGTATTTTCAGGTAATGCATGTTACAGACTTCTACAATTACACATGCTTCTGCGATTTTAGAAATGAATTCTGTGATTTGGAAATTTAACAAAGGTCCATTTTTCTCACTTATTCCGTAGAAACCCACTATACCAGTAGAAATGTTGGACACAAGGGGTACCTGGGTGGCTCAGTCAGTTAAGGATCCAACTCAGGCTCTGCTCTGGGCATGGAGTCTGTTTGGACTTCTCTCTCTCCCTCTCCTTCTGCCCCTCCACCCCCACCCCCGCTCTTTCTCTTTTTCTCTATCTCTAAAAAACAGAGAAGAAAACAGAAATGTTGGACACGATATCTTCAATGGGACAGGTGTGCCCTACACAGAGTGGAGCCCTGCATCCTTTGGTGTGGAATCGTGCCATTAACAGGAACTGTAAAGCTGGCTCTCTCTCCTCCCATGAGGTCACATTCACACACATACACACACAATCCCTGCGCCCCCCCCCCCCCCTTAGAGCTCACTACTGTAAGGTCACTTTTGCACTATGTCGGTTTGTATCTGTACTAATACTAATATTGACCTGGGGATTAAAACTAAATACATGTATACATTTTTAGAAAATCTACAAACCAAATATTCAACCTTTGAATTTGCTTTGTGATTACTGATACTCATTGCTGAAAATAAAATAATCATTATAAATGCCCAGGACCTGTATAAGAATTAGACATGCAATTTCTTTCATTCTGTCCACCCCAGGCACTAACACTGGCTTTGGGCTAAGGGCAAGGTTATTTGGCAGTGGATTCCAAAGCCAATGTACAAGCTCTTCTTGAGTATTACCAGTCATGAAATGTCACATGGCTCAGATCCACTTATACGCAGGGAAAACTTGCTGGCATTAAACACCACTGAATGGATGGATTTAAATCTTCAAATCTGTATATATTAAAGGAACACAATCGACTATTGACAGACAAAATTTTTATCTTCTGCACGTGCAATCTCTAGGGGCAGTGCTCAGCAACTTTGCCTAAGTCAGAGAATATTTGGTACCTTGGACAGCACACAAACATTTCCAATGATGCGTGAGTATGGCACTTGCATGGGCCACATAGTATTTTTACATTAGTACATCGGACGAGGGCCCAATGCTCACCACAAAATACATGTGCATCAAATCTTTGTTGACACATCTTAGTCAAGGGCAATTATTTTAAGCCATATTTAATATAAATAAAATTTCAGGATTTGGGTAGTCTCTAGGGCTTTCAGAAATCCTTCATCTGTCCCTCTTTATGTGGTTCCCCAAATAATCATTCTATCATTTTCCCCAAGCCTGAAATTTCCTTCCTAAACTTGTCTGCCTGTAATACGTCTATGTGCCCCTCCTAACTAAGCCCAAATCTGCCCTCTGCATACACACCCTAAAGGAATTACTGCCCATTTATGTGCACCTCAAAGATCTACCTTATTTTAGGTTTCCCTGCAATAGAAGAATCTATTTCTACCATCCATTTACAATACCCAGACTTCTAGATATTTTGCTCTTTTGTTGTGTTGTGAATTCAGCAAGTAGAAACATAATTTTTCTCACCTATTTATCTCCGCTCTTAGATTATGAGTTCTGAGAGCGGTGTCTTGCTCCATAGTCCGGCATCAAGCCTGTGCCTGGCCTAGAGGAGGTGTCTGTATGAGGAGACGGCTTTGTTTCCATGAACGTGTTGCCATATGAGTGCAATACCCTCATCGTCCTGTGACTACAAAGAATACTTCCCAGGACACGGTCTGTGCAGGTAGACTGAACTTCCTGTGGCATCTAGATCACCTCCTGCACTGCTCTGCATCTTAGTTCCTTGGATGAATTTATTCCCTTTCTGCTTGCTGAAAATCCACCTGTTCCTCAATGTGGCTTCCCTCATAGCATTCCCTCTACCAGCCTCTCTCGCTCCTGCCCCAGCTTTCTCTCTGTTGCCATTCATTAATCTCAACTTTTTGTCAAAGTATTTGGTATTTATCTTATTTATTCCTCTGATTATAAATTCCTGAAAAAAGAAGACCTGCATCCTATTAACCTTTACATCCTATACCCTATTTCCTGAGGAATTAAATGAGTATTGTTAGATAATATTCAGAAATATAGACAGAAGTGCTTGTGGCTGGGGAGAGTATCATGACATTTATCTCCCAGCCACTGGTGGTGCATACATAACATGTGAAGATTAGCATGGGCTCTTTCCAAACACTTTACCTTCCCTGGTATCCTACAGCCTACATTTTACATGGGAGATTATATAGCAAAGATCAGGGGTGGGGGGCATAAACTTCCTGTTCTAATACCATCTTTCTGCTGTAATGTAAGCAAGCATTACCATAATCGGCTATAAAAATGTTTTACATGGATCTATCATAAAATACCAGGCATTTGAAGAATACTTTCTCATTTTGTGCTCTAAGAACTATGAAAAAAATATGGTCTAAAATATTATTTTGAATCGTGTCATCTAGCCGTTTTACCATATGAATGTCACCATGATATTATATGTACAAAATAATTCAACTCCCCATAGGTCATTATAATATAGCAAAGGCAAACTTATTTCAAATACTAGCAAAACAATCTAATAAAAAAAGATCATGTTCTTTGTGTGAGAGACATCTCGATCTATCACTGACATCTCAAATACTACACATTAAAAAGGTGGCAAAGTGGAGGAGATGATGCATTATGTGTGAAAAAATCTAAATGATATAAATGTTATCAAAGGATTAATGTCAGTTTCTACAGCAGGAGAACTGGATTACAAATGTACCACCTCATCTAGTCTGTGTGTTCTCTGTTGGGTTCAGTGCAAACTACCACAGGGAAGATAAACAGAAGAAAATAATTAAGGGAGCATGGGGATCATAAAACTTCCCTGATGGATTATAAGGTACCTGATGAGTAGATGTTGGGTCAGTATTCTCACTGCTGAGTTCTCCAGCCCAGGGAGATGTGTACCATCGCACAGCACAGATCGTAAATTAGAACAAGCCCTTGGTAATTTGCAGCGCCTGGGGAGACCCCAGTAGTAATACAATGATGGTGATTAAGTGTGGGCTAAACTTGATGAAAACCTACTCTGGTGCACATGGGCCTCACTTTGCCTGGAGTCTAGCTACTGTATCTGCACACAGGGTCATCCAGCTCCCCTCATGGCATCCTGTCTCAAAGGTTCTGGCAGAGAATTCAGACTAGCAAGCTCCAACACAGCATGGTTCAGGGCTGGAATGTTTGGCAAAGAAGATCACCCTTTATCTCCTTACATACAGCTCTTGTGCAAATACAGTCTCAAGCCTCACACTGTGAAAGTGTGGCCCGTCCATGTGCTTAGCCATTTCTGCTACAATAATCATCAGAGGAATCTGGCATGGCCTTCCCCGCTGGAAATCACTGGAAATAACCACCAGGCTACAACTGGAAATATGGTCCATGTTCCACAGGAAATAGAAGCAACATCTCAGGCAAAAGTGTCTTTTCTAGTAACCATGAAAATCAATGCGATACCTCATCCCCAACTTGGAAAAATGCTTTCATCAAAGTATTCTGTGTTATAATGACAAGCATCAGAGACTTGGAATCAATGAAGCTCACAGGCTAAAGGATCCTATGTAAAAACCTACTAAGCTGGCAACTGTCCCAACTCTTTTTTGCATTCTGGGGCAGATCTAACATGTTAACAAATAATTAAAGGGACGGTGTTTATTATATATAGTCTGAAAGCTACTTTTCTGCACAGTATTTGATATTATAAATAAATGGATGGAACTATACATCACTAATGGCATATTAGCAACCCTGGTCCCTGCTTTTGGTAGATGTATTTAATTCATTTTAGTTTTGTTTCTTTCCTTTTGTTTGTTTGGTTTTTCCTGTCTCTACCAAATGAGGCCTGATTAAAACTTAGAGATCGCAATACAGGTCCTTATCGTTGGCACTACCCATCAATCAGGGCTGGCACTTGTATATAAAAAAAAAATTACCAAAATCAGTTACTCTACTTTCATTCAGTAGCATTTAAAATATTTGAAAATAGCTGTTATTTACTTTCTAACTTTTCTCTCCGCCAAACTGATGATCAGGAGTCTTCCAAACATTCCTCCACTATCATGGTTACCAGATCCTTCACCCTGGGAACATGCAGATTCCTCACTGCCTATTTAAATTATTTCATGGAAGTGAAACCATCGTTCTGGATGTGGGCTTCCTAGACAGAGAATGAGGTGGATCCTATTCATGAAGTCCAGACATCAGCCTCAGGGCCACCTGGGCACATAAGAACTTTCTGTTATCCAAAACACCAAGTCCTTCCCTGTGCGCTAAGATTTCCTAATTTTCTTGTCATCATGTACGTTGGAAGGTATTTTATTTTTCACTTTGAGTGAAGTTTTCCATTAAATCCATTATTTCTGTATGTGTTTTGTCTATCATTCAAATTGAAAAGATCCTGAATCTCTTGTTCATTATGTATTTTTACTCTTCCAGCTAGTATTATTATGCCCCTACCCAAGATGTGAATAGAAGTCTTAGAATGGTCTAGAATGAGGGAGAGAACAATACAACCAGAAACATTTCCAATGGCTTCAACACAGTAATCGACATCTTTGCGGCCAGCCCCACCAGCAATTGTGAAAAGACAACAAACAGCCCATGTTACACTTTCTCAACTGTAAGAGTCATCCCAGAAAATCTTGATCTACACCTTGCTGAAAATTTAGAAGCACCATTTCTAAAGAGTATTACTAAATACCCATCTAAGAGCAATGTCAGACCAAGATGGATCCAGACTTGCATGTTATTTTGTGAAACTATATTATAAGCTCTTCATAAACATCCATCCCCAAAGATCTTACAGATAATAGAGTTGATGATCAGCTCTGTGTATCATCAAATTAACAGATCCATAGTTTCTGCCAGCTTGCTTCTTTCCTTTTCCTGTGAACAATCACACAAGACATTGCTCTCATTCTACAGTGCTTCTTTTTAATAACGTCCCACAGGGGCCATGCCAGTGATTCAGCCACTTCCTCCCAGGTCCCCTCAGCCACTCCACTGAAACTCTAAAGTTCTCTTGGACAGACTCCTTTTCTCTCCTGGGGTCCTGGTTTCTAATATAAAAGCATGCTCTAATCTTTGCACACTGAAACGGGTTTTGACACAGACGACAAAATGAAGAGTCGGCTGAGCCTTTCTACTTTACTTGGACCATCCATTTTTGATACCAACCACAATGAGTGAATTTTGTTCTCATTTCAACATAATTTCTCTATAGTCCTTACATTTTCGTGATCTCGAATCTTTTCATTGTTCCCTGCTCATGGTGGATCCGTCCTTCACATCAGTGACCTTTACCTGTATTCCATTTGCTTAATACATCCTAGGGGAGTTGCTTTGCTGGCAAATTGAGTTTATTGTGGAACACCTCGTGTAACTGTCTCTGTTTCTTTGTGTAGTTTCCCATTTTCTCCTCATTGGAGCAATTTGTTTCTCAAAGTCAGAGTTTTGGGGGTTGTTTCGTTTAGGGGATGTCTCTTTTTTGAAGTTGAAGCCATGGGATTATGTCAATTATTTTCCAGATTTTTTGGAAAATATTTTTACTGACTGTCTCCATTGTCATTATAAGTCATTTTCCTTCCATGACTGTCCAGTTTACCCTCAGAGGGTCCAGAAGAACCTGAAGGTCATGCAAGGTCATTCAGCTTGGTAAAAATCCAGATTTTCTGGAGATCTGTAACCATGGAAAGGGACAAAGGAACAATTCAAATGACAAGAAATGGAAGGAAAATACTGGCAAGACTGGTAAGCAAGAGGTCCGGGAGCAGCAGAGAATGAGGGACAAGATTAGCCATGTGTAACGACTAAGGCACAAAACCCCCTTTGATGGTATGTGCTTTGTGGTGAGGTCTATTCTTGTCCCTGGGCTCATTTAACTTCTAGTTAACCAACCAGTTCCAACTGATTGGTCAGAATTAGCAGATAGTACAGAGCCTCTTTTATTCTATCTTGCTTCTGAGAAATGTAATTATAGGCAAAGTAACACAGCATTTGCTCAGATACACTAATTATATATCCTAATATTCAGAAATCTGTGTTCTATGGTCAAACTGCCTAGGTTTAAATTCTGTTTGTGATATTATTGATTTTACAATGCTGGCCAAATTCCTCATTGTTCTAAGTTATTTCTTATCTATAAATAGGAGTGATAAGCACTTCCCATACATTCTCTTTATTTTATTTTATTTTATTATGTTATCTTAGTCACCATACAATACATCATTAGTTTTTGATGGGGTGATCCACGATTCATTGTTTTCATATAACACCCAGTGCTCTATGCAGTAATACCCATCACTCGGCTAACCTATCCCCCGCAAAAACCCTCAGTTTGTTTCTGAGAGTCCATAGTCTCTCATGGTTCATCTCTCCCTCTGATTTCCCCCATCCTTCATTTTTCCCTTCCTTCTCCTAATGTCCTCCATGCTATTCCTTATGTTCCACAAATAAGTGAAACCATATGATAATTGACTTTCTCTGCTTGGCTTATTTCACTTAGCATAATCTCCTCCAGTCCCATCCATGTTGATGCAAAAGTTGGGTATTCATCCTTTCTGATGGCTGAGTAATTTTCCATTGTCTATATGGACTACACCTTCTTTATCCATTCATCTGTTGAAGGGCATCTCAGCTCTTTCCACAGTTTGACTATTGCAGACATTGCTACTATGAACATTGGGGTGCATATGGTGCATGTGCATATGCATATGCTTCTTTTCACTACATCTGTGTCTTTGGGGTAAATACCCAGGAGTGCAATTGCTGGGTCATAGGGTAGCTCTATTTTTATTTTTTTGAGGCACATCCACACTGTTTTCCAAAGTGGCTGTACCAACTTGCATTCCCACCAACAGTGTAAGAGGGTTCCCCTTTCTCCACAACCTCTCCAACATTTGTTGTCTCTTGCCTTGTCAATTTTTGCCATTGTAACTAGTGTAAGGTGGCATCTCAATGTGTTTTTTTTTTAAGATTTTATTTATTTATTTGAGAGAGAGAGAATGAGAGACAGAGAGCACGAGAGGGAAGAGGGCAGAGGGAGAAGCAGACCCCCTGCTGAGCAGGGAGCCCGATGCGGGACTCGATCCCGGGACTCCAGGATCATGACCTGAGCCGAAGGCAGTCGCTCAACCAACTGAGCCACCCAGGTGCCCTTAATGTGGTTTTGATTGGAATTTCTCTGATGGCTAATGATGATGAACATTTTTTCATGTGTCTGTTAGCCATTTGTATGTCTTCTTTGGAGAAGTGTCTGTTCATGTCTTCTGCCCATTTTTCGACTTGATTATTTGTTTTTTGGGTGTTGAGTTTGAGAAGTTCTTTATAGATCTTGGATACCAGCCCTTTATCTGTAGTGTCATTTGAAAATATCTTCTCCCATTCCTTTGGTTCCTTCTTTGTTTTGTTGACTGTTTCCTTTGCTGTGCAGAAGCTTTTTATCTTGATGAAGTCCCAAAAGTTCATTTTTGCTTTTGTTTCACTAGCCTTTGGAGATATATCTTGAAAGAAGTTGCTGTGGCCAATGTCAAAGAGGTTACTGCCTATGTTCTCCTCTAGGATTTTGATGGATTCCTGTCTCACATTGAGGTCTTTCATCCATTTTGAGTTTATCTTTGTGTATGTGTTAGAGAGTGGTAGAGTTTCATTCTTCTGTATATAGCTGTCCAATTTTCCCAGCACCATTTATTGAAGAGACTTTTTTCCATTGCATGTTTTTTCCTGCTTTGTTGAAGATTATTTAGCCATAGAGTTGAGGGTCCATATCTGGGCTCTCTATTCTATTCCATTGGTCTATATGTCTGTTTTTGTGCCATTACCATGTGTCTTGGTGATCACTGCTTTGTAATAGAGCTTGAAATCGGGCAACGTGATACACCCAGCTTTGTTTTTCTTTTTCAACATTTCCTTGGCGATTCAGGGTCTTTTCTGATTCCATACAAATTTTAGGATTGTTTGTTCCAGCACTTTGAAAAATGTCATTGGAATTTTGATCAGGATGGCACTGAAGGTATAGATTGCTCTGGGCAGCATAGACATTTTAACAAAGTTTATTCTTCTGATCCATGAGCATGGAATGTTTTTCCATCTTTTTGTGTCTTCTTCAATTTCTTTCATGAGTGTGCTGTAGTTCCTAGAGTATAGATCCTTTACCCCTTTGGTTAGGTTTATTCCGAGGTATCTTATGGTTTTTGGTACTATGGTAAATGGAATCGATTCTCTAATTTATGTTTTTACAGTTACGTTGTTAGTGTATAAGAAAGCAACTGATTTCTGTGCATTGATTTTGTATCCTGCCAGATTACTGAATTGCTGTATGAGTTCTAGTAATTTGGGGGTGTAGTCTTTTGGGTTTTCCACATAAAGTATCATGTCATCTGGGAAGAGAGAGAGTTTGACTTCTTCTTTGCCAATTTGAATACCTTTTATTTCTTTTTGTTGTCTGATTGCTGTTGCTAGGACTTCTAGTACTATGTTGAACAATAGTGGCGAGAGTGGGCATCCTTGATGTGTTCCTGATCTTAAGGGAAAGGCTCTCAGCTTTTCCCCATTGAGGATATTTATTTCCCATACATTCTGATGAAGATTCAATAAAACTGAAAAATGCATTGTACATTTTTCATTATGAATAAATAATTTCATTCAAATTATTATATCCAATAAGGCATCTAGGTAATTTTTTTACTATGGTGGTATCCACTAGCTACTTTTTCAAGTATCTGTGCCAGATTAAGGACTGGAGCCTCTATTCCCTTGATCTGTCTGACTATTTTAGGATTTTCTCTAGCACTGACTTTACTTCTGTTCTCCTGTTCACCTTAGCTGTGTTTCTATGGGTCCCATGAACATATGTTCTTACTGAGTTATACCATGTTATCTATACATCGGCAGTCCATTGCTCAGGAAAAGAGATACCTTTCATTGCCATATTCCATGCACAGGCACACCTCATTCCATTGTGCTTTGCAGATACTGCATGGTTACAAAATGAAGGTTTATGACAACCTGGCTTTACGCAAGTACATTGAAGCCATTTTTCCAACAGAATTTGCTCACTTCAGGTGCCTGGGTGGCTCAGTGGGTTAAAGGTCTGCCTTGGGCTCATGTCATGATCGAGTCCTGCATTGGGATCCCTGCTCAGCGGGGAGTCTGCTTCTCCCTCTCCCTCTGCTGCTCCCCCTCCTTGTACTCTCTCTCCCTCCCTCTCTCGCTTTCTCTCAAATAAATAAAATCTTAAAAAAAGAGAAAAAGAATTTGTTCACTTCATGTCTCCATGTCTCATTTTAGTAATTCTGACAACATTTCAAAACTTTTCATTAGGATTATATTTGTTATGGTGATCTGTGATCAGTGGTCTTTGCTGTAACTCTTGTCATTGGTTTGGAGCACCACCAACCACGCCCATGTGCGATGGTGAACTTCACTGACATGCATGTGTTCTGACTGCGCTCCTGACCGGCCATCCCCCATCTTGCTCCCTCTCCTCCAGCTGCCCTAGCCCCTCAGACACAACAGTATTAAAATTGGGCTAATAATAACTCTGCGATAAGCTCTAAATGTTCAAGTGAAAGAGTCACACCTCTCTCACTTTAAATCAAAACCTAGAAATGTTTAAGCTTACTGAGGAAGGCATGTGGAAAGCCTTGATAGGCCAAAAGCAAGGCCTCTTGTGCTGAACAGTTTGCCAAATTGTGAATGCAAACGAAAAACCCTTGAAAAAATTAAAAATGCAACTCCAATGAGCACACAAATAATAATAATAAAGTGAAACAGCCTTGTTATGCTGATATGGAGAAAGTTCTAGTGGTCTGGACAGAAAAAACCAGCCACAATGTTCCCTTAAGCCAAAACCTAATCCATAACAAGGCCTGAATTCTCAGTTCTATGAAGGCTGAAAGAGGTAAGGAAGCGGCAGAAGAAAAGTATGAAGCTAGCAGAGGTTGGTAGGTGAGCATTAAGGAAAGAAGCCATCTCCATAACATGAAAGGACAAGGTGGGGTGGCAGGTGTTGAAGGAGAAGCTGTAAGTCATCCAGAAGATCTAGCTCAGAGAATTCAGGAAAGTGGCTACACCCAACAACAGATTTTCAGTGTAGACAAAATAGCCTTCTGTTGGAAGAAGATGCCATCTAGGACTCTCGTAGCCAGAGAGAAGTCAATGCCTGGCTTCAAAGCTTCAAAGGACAGCCTGACTCTCTCGTGAGGGGCTAATGCAGCTGGTGACTCTAAGTGGAAGCCAATGCCCACGTACCATTCTGAACATCCTAGGGCCCTTCAGAATCATGCTTAATCTGCTCTGCCTGTACCCTGTAAATGGAACAACACAGCCTGGATGACAACACAACTGTCTACAACATGGTTTACTGAATATTGTAAACCCACTGTTGAGATCAAATGCTCAGAGAAAAAGATTCCCTTCAAAATACTGCTGCTCACTGACAACGCACCTGGTCACCCAAGAGTTCTGATGGAGACGGACAATGAGATGAATGTGGTTTTCAGGCCTGTTAATGCAGCATCCATACTGTAGCCCATGATCAAGGAATCATTTCAACTTTCAAGTCTTATTATTAAAGAAATGCATTTCATAGGGATATAGCTGCCATAAATGGTGATTCCTCTCATGGATCTGGGCAAAGTAAATTGAAAACCCTCCAGAAAGGATTCACCATTCTAGATGCCATGAAGAACATTTGTGATTCATGGGAAAGGGTCAAAATATCAATACAAATGGGAATTTGGAAGAAGTGGATTCCAGCCCCCATGGATGACTTTAAGGGCACAAGACTTCATGGAGGAAGTAACCACAGATGGGGTGGAAGGAGCCAGAGAATGAGAATCAGAAGTGGAGCCTGACGATGGGACTGCAATGCTGTGCTCTCAGGATCAAACTTGAACAGATGAGGAGTTGCTTCTTGTGGATGAGCAAAGAAAGTGGTTTCTTGGGATGGAATCCATTCCTGGTGAAGATGCTTTGAAGACTGTTGAAATGACAACAAAGGATTTGGATCATTACATAAACTGAGTTGATAAAGCAGCAGCAGGTTTGAGAAGGCTGACTCCAACGTGAAAGAAGTTCTACGGGGGGTAAACTGCTATCAAACAGTATTGCATGCTACAGAGAAACTTTTTGTGAAAGAAGAGTCAATCAATGCAGCAAACTTCAATGTTGTCTTATTTAAAAAATAATTGCCAAGGCATCCCAACTTAAGCCACCACCACCCTGATCAGCCAGCAACCAACAACACTGAAGCAAGACCCTCCACGAGCAAAAAGATTACAACTCACTGAAAGCTCAGGTGGTGGTTAGCATTTTTGAGCAGTAAAGTATTTTTTAATTAAGGTATATACATTTTTTAGACAATGCTATTGTACATTAATAGACTCCAGTATAGTATAAACATAACTTTTATATGTACTGGGAAACCAAAAATCCACTGGATTCACTTTATTGTGATATTTGCTTTATCGTGGTGGTCTGGAACCAAATCCACAATATCTCCAAGGTAGGTGTATATTATGAATTAAATTTTCAAGTCTTAGTAGTAGCTGTGAAACCATATATACTGACTTCTGAAATCTTTATACTAAATTTATTACCCATTCTTTACTCATTGGTTTATAAACATATGTGGCTGTGTCATATCTAATACTGTTCTACTAGTTTTTCTTTAAGATTCTTTGCTCTTCCAATTTCATTATTCCTTATATTCCAGATCCAGGTTCTAGAACACTAATGTTTTATACATTATTGTCCAGATGTACTTACTCTTTTTTTTTTTTAAAGATTTTATTTATTTATTTGACAGAGAGAGACACAGCGAGAGAGGGAACAGGGAGTGGGAGAGGGAGAAGCAGGGGGAGTGGGAGAGGGAGAAGCAGGCTCCCCGCCGAGCAGGGAGCCCGATGTGGGGCTCGATCCCAGGACCCTGGGACCATGACCTGAGCCGAAGGCAGACGCTTAACGACTGAGCCACCCAGGTGCCCCAGATGTACTTACTCTTTATTTTCAGTTTAAATTCCTTCTGAGCACTCGCTCTCCCAGAAGCTTCTAAGACATACTGCATCACACTGAAGCCACACTTTTGGGCACCTTGGCCCCGCCAGCCGTGCAATATGTTGCTCAGTCTTTCTATTTCAAAGTCCTACCTTCAGTCAGAAGATACCACAGAAAAAGTGAAGGCTTATTCGGGATCAGTAAGACTCCAGCAGACCCCATGATAGAACAGAAAATGGACATGCCCCTCAAACTCCCTGAGGCCACAATAGCCCTCTTACCTAATGAGGTTTTAGTCGGCAATACAGCCCTAATAAAATGTAAATCCTCACTGCTTTCCATCATCACAATCATAGCACAGATGTAAATTTCTTAGATCACCGGATTCCCCTCTACGGTGCTGAGGTCACTGATGAGAACCAAGAAGACCTACCCCAATGCAGAGCTGCCTTAAGGAGGGTGCTATTCAATGACCAGACACCCCATAAGAACGTTTCGGATGGACAGACAATCTCAGAAGCACCAGCGACTCTCAACGCAAAGCACCACACATAGTCCAAGGAAATTTCGCGGTCTATGGAAAACCGTACTAACCACACCCAACAAGAATATATGTGTATACACAAAGTAGTAAGCTAGCAGCTTTCATGTAGGGATGACAGTGATTTCAAGAAAGCAGGTGCCATTTTATGGATAAGAGTGAGAAACTCCGTTTGCTGGTTGATTTTCTCTGGAATTACTACTTTCAAGTTTCACTCTCTCTCTGTTCCCCCCTGCCCAATTCTCCTGAGTATTTCTTCAAAT
The DNA here is from genome assembly GCF_011800145.1 of Mirounga leonina. Classification (NCBI taxonomy): domain Eukaryota; kingdom Metazoa; phylum Chordata; class Mammalia; order Carnivora; family Phocidae; genus Mirounga; species Mirounga leonina. Next base: position 38,737,218 of record NW_023270320.1, on the reverse strand, counting down.
AACCTCAAGTAAAAAGAACAGATTTTCCTATTCAAAATTTACTGGTCCTGGCTTCAGTCCTGAAGTGATTTCCAGCCCACAGAGAGTCAGAGGCTTAAACTTTCCACCTTCTATAGCCTTTGAGTGATTACTAAATTACTGAGATCCCAGAAAGAAGTCAAAAGGGCAAAAAGCAGTTAACGTATTTTACAAGTTACTTGGAGACCTACGGGAGCATTATAAATCAGTATACTTTAAGCTGCCTATTCAACAATTTCCTTATGTTTATTCACAAAAGATCTTTTAAATGAAAAAATTTTCAACTCAATTTTTTTTTAAATTAGCATGCAGAAAAATTTCACCTTGGGGCAAAAGAAGAACAAGTTATTGTATGTGCGTTCCATTTGAAATAATTCATTGTATTTACGTTGATTGATCTTACTTCCACTTACTGACACAATTTTTAAAGTTTTAAAAGATAAAGTGCGTCATATTTCTGAATATCATGTTTGTGTGTCCTAAAATCCTGATGACATTAAGTGTGGTGATATCCTCAGCACTCTGCAAAATAGTGTTTAAGTCACTTAAGGCAATAAGTGACTTTTGTTTATTGGTCAAATTAAAAAAAAAAAAAAAAAAGCCCTTTAGCTACTTCCAGAAGAAGTCCCAGTGTGAAGGGGAGTGCTGAAGCCTGAGGGAGGATTTAGTGCTCTGTGGGAGCATTTATAGCAAGAAGTGTTAGGCTTTGCCCAAGCGTACTGTATTTCTAAGGCTTATGTGAACAAAAGAAGTGCCAGATGATAGATGAATTTACCCAGACATCGTGTTTCCGTGCCACTCCAGAGTCCGTTGGCTAAGCATTCTCTGACGTGAGACCCCACAAGGGTGTAGCCCGTGTTGCATGTAAATATGGCCGTGGCCCCATAGACCGTCAGCGTACCAATCTTGTTACCATTTGGGGGAAAGGAGAGGGTTCCACAGGAGATCACTAGAAGGAAAACAGAAAGCGAATATTATTTCAAGTCCGCGGATTATTCTTTTGCTCAAAAATGACAAAATCTTCAGTCCCAATGTTTATTAGGGACAGGGATGTCTGCTTAGAGTTGGGTAGGTCAACCACATAGGAAGCTTAATTTTCCTTCTCTTACACCCTTGAAATGAAAATGTGAGCATTTAGAGCGGATTATAAAACTGTGCAGTGTATAGACATCCCACAAGCAGGCTGGTCAAATGCGTGGGCTGCCTGCCCGCCCTCCTGTGTGCAGCAGCCGGGAGAACCACAGGGCAGGGACTGGACAAGGGTGTGGCCTGTGGGAATTAAGGAACGAGAGTGATCTGTGAGTTGCGTGTAAATTTAAAATGCAAGTCAATTAACTGCTGCACAAAACTGAGGATGCTCGCTCCAATGGAAGGCTTGAGTTCACCGTTTCTTTCGTTGACTTAGCATGATTTGTTGGGATTGAGAGTTGCGTAAAAATGCTGACTATGCGGCCATGTGGAGCCTTTCTTTCTTTCCTTTTTTTTTTTTTTTTAAGATTTTATTTATTTATTTGACACAGAGAGAGAGACAGAGATCATGAGAGGGGAGGAGGGTCAGAGGAGAAGCCGGGTCCCCGCTGAGCAGGGAGCCTGATGTGGGACTCTGGAATCATGACCTGAGCCGAAGGCAGACGCTTAACTCACTGAGCCACCCAGGTGCCCCCAAGCCTTTCTGAAAATTAAAAAACATACAAAATTCAGGCCTTCAGTCGCTGTAGCTGGAGTGACTGTGCGCCCCCATGTACACCTATTTTCCCAGCATGATCATTAACAGGGTCCATTTTCAACAAGATGACTCCAGCTGGGGAGACAGAGTTAATGATCGCTTTCGTTATTGATCCTTATTGTACCACCCAACTCTCCACACTCCAAACGCAGAAACGTTTGAGCACAAAAGGTCAGTGGAATCTGACGGGAAGAAGAAACCACGAAGTCATCAAGGCCAACTGCGCCACAGGGGCTTCTGTGTGTCCCCCCCACATAAGAACCAAGGGTTTGAGGGCCACTCTAAGAAGAGCACACGGGAGTTCCGGCTGCACTGAGCTGTTCGCAAGGGGCTTAGGGCAAAGGTGGCAAGTAGCTACCAATCCCGAGTCCCTATTAATAGTAAACTGATCAGAGGCGGTAAGACAGCGATTCAGAACACAGATCTGGCTGCAGGCTATTCAGGTTCAACGGTGCCTTTTGCCATTGCCTCCTCCAAGTCCCTGGGCTCTCATTAGCTCCTCTCTCAAGGGTTGAGAGCAGTGCCTGCCACACGGAATTGTGCACTGGATTCAAAGAGGGGACACATGCAAACAGCAAAGCCATGCCTTGCATGGGACCGGGGCCCAGTCAGGGTTAACTAGCGCAAAGCAGACCTGGGACCCATTCTGTGAACTGACTCAGTGTGAACACCTTGACTGATAGTTTGAGTGAAGACAGAGTTTATGGGCGTGCTGTTTAGACCAGTCTTTTGCACTGGGGCCGATCTTACTCTGAGGTGTCATGGCTGTGGTACGTTTTCAAGCAGACAGACACAGCCAGGTGGTATGTGTTCTAGGGGGATTGCTCACCGAGAATTCGGACAGTTCAGCTCCAGAGGAGGTCGTGATCAGAACGTTACTGTTGTAGATTTACTAGTTTCTGGGGTCCCTAAACTCTTATTGGGTTACATCTCATGCATTTAGTAATATTGTTAACATGTCTGCTGTACCAAATGTTAATGAATTCCAAGTGTTAATTTTATTTTTTTTTACGATTTATTATGAACTTTCAATTAAGCCTTTCCCTAACACACTATGAACTTCACCTTGAGTTATGGTATTTAAAGATCCATGTGTAGCCATTTAGGATAATTGGACCGTGTTCTGAAACTTCTGCATGGGTCAGAAAAGTGTTAACCAGCAATGAATTCTGAGCACATGTCCTCAGAGGTGTTGACACACCTTCGGTGGAAAGACTAGCAGAAAGGCTCACGCTGCTTTGCTTCTGCCCCATTCTTTCAGCCTCTGTTTAAAATACCCAGGGAATGAATATATTTTAGGTCTGTCCTCCACTAAGGTTCACTAGACTGTAAAGAAGAGCTAATGGAGCAAACTTTTAGCTTTTCAGCAGCTGGATAATGGGGCCTCAGATGGTAGAGTTTCAGTTGGCAGGAAACCCAATACATTAATGAAAATAGCAGCACTAATTTGGAAAAGCTACCTTAATTGAAAGGGAGAACTCCCCAACACAGTCTCACTCACACACACACACACACACACACACAGGCTTTGTCAAACACCCAAGGTAAAGCCTCATTTCCATGTTCTTTTCTCCCTTCAAGTTTTCAAAATGAATTATTTGCCTCTTTCCCTTCCATTAAAGACACATTCTTTAAGGAGCCATGTTCCAAAATTCAGGCTGTGTTCTCTGAATATCTACAATATAACAAAAGCCCCGTGTAGCACTCTCTGTCTGTGAGTTGCGTGTAAATTTAAAATGCAAAGATGTTTTCTTTTTGGTTCACGGATTTCTGTGATAACTACTTTTCTTTTTTTTTTTTATAAATATTTTTCTTACTTTTTAAAGCAGTAAGTCAAACAATAAAGAAATGTAACAAGAAGAAAGCAATAGCCTCCCACTTTGATGTAGTTCTTGTGCTAGGGAGATATATGGACACCCGGGAGATGGAACTTTAATCTGGTGTTCTTGTCTCTTTAGGGATAACCATTGGAAGTTGGTTCTTCTGAAAGAGAGTGACTGCAAAGCTCACAGTCTCAAGGTGGGAGTAGGTCTCCTGTCCTCTTCACCTGGGTTTGGTCTCAGGAACCTGGAGTTAGGATAACACAAACCCTTCAAAAAGTATTCTGCTTCCAGGATTCATATCGGGTTTTTCTGAGTGTATGTTGGCAAGGTAGGGAAATAGGAGATAAATGTAATTTAAACATATTTTAAATATAAAATAAAATGAAAATGTGTTGTAGCAAGAATGAACTAAAACATACCTTTATTTTTATTTTCTTATAGAACCCATAAAATATCGTATACATGTTAAGGCTCTAAATTTTTTTCACTTTATTTTTGATAATAATTAGTCATTACTGTTTACTGAAAAATGGTATCATGGTAAGGTGTAATTATCTTATTATTATTTTAAATAAATAATGATTTTTCCATTTAAATTTAATGAATTAATATAAACACATTAAATAATTCTTGATTTGAATTTATGTTAAAAATCTTAAAAAGGTCTTTGGGATCTAGCAGCCAGCAGAGTTCAAAGATAGTACCCTAAGATTTCTGCTCCCTGGTGTAAAATCCTCTCCCCTTGGTGTAGGCAGAACCATGATGAGGTTATGAATGTTTTCTTTGAGCTAATCAACATGGGATTATCTGTTGGGACTGACCCAGTGAAGGAGCCCTTAAAGGAACTGAGTCCTTCCTGGAGCCAGAGATTTGAATCACTGGAGAGCCTGGAGGGATGGGCAGTGCATTGGAAAGAGCTACACATGGCCTCCTGGGGCTGAGGGCATTTCCTAGTCCACAATCAGCAACAGTGTGAGGACTCAGCCCTAACTTGCATGGACACAAATTCCATCAACAAACAGTGTGGCCCATCTTCCCCCAGCTGGGGCTCCAGATAAGGACACAGCCAATACCTTGATCTCAACCTTCAGCAGAAGACCCAGCTAAAAAGTGGCAAACATCTGCCCCCAGAAACTCTGACATAACAAATCTGTGTTGTTCTACAATGTGTTTTAATGATTCTATAGCAACAGAGAATGAAGACAGGTCCTCAACAGTGTTTAACACTATGAGATGCCTGGGATGAATGACCTTGAGAACCACTACTGTCCAAGGGGCTGGGGTATATGTCCCATAGAGGTTTATCATAGGTGAGGGGGTTTCTAGGCTTGTGCTCTCTGGAATCACTTCCAAAACATTTCAACCAAAGAGAGGACTGGGAGGGGGGTGGGCGAAGACTGCTGAGTTTTCAGATCACACCACAATTTGAACACAATGTTAGACATTGTGATATCTCACTGACACATCAATGTTCTGAAACAAGAAGAACATCTTTGATACTCTCTTTAGTTAGTGCAAAACTTAAAAAAAAATCAGTAGAGATATAAATTAATCAAAAATATCCATATCAAGTCTTTTGGGGGAAAGGAAACAGAACAATTTCAGTTTGGTCACAAAAATAAGGATAGGCTTGGTGTTAGCTTTCTCTACCCATCGATAACATGAACAACATGATGCATACCCTTGGGCACACAAGTGGGTCTCTAACACCATTTTCCACTAAAAGCGCTCCTTGGAGAATGGCTGATTCCATGTTTAGGCCAGAAAAAAAAAAAAAAAAAAACCCTCAGGATGAGCATAAAACATCCTGTCTTTATGAGAAAACAGGGACAACTTCAAAGACATTAGAAGGACAAGATGGAGTCAGGTAGAAGGGACTCTCTCTGGCCACACTGTGATGATGTGAACTACCAAACTTGATAAAAAATAAATAAAATAAAATAAAATAAAATAAAATAAAATAGAATAAAATAAAATAAAATAAAAACACACACAAATAGCAAGCAATGACTTCATGGACCCCCCTGACTCTGGACAAGGCCACATGTCCACGATGACATTCAAGAGAGACAAGTAACAAAGTGTGATATAACAACTCATGCCAAGCAAGGCGAGTCAATGAACAGCTGACAATTTACGAAATCCATCTGTGTGCTAAGTTGGTGGGAGATATCCCCACACACATGGATTTCTGGTTGTTGTTCCTAGACCAAACTCAGTATTGCAATCACCAGATTGAAGTCTATTAGAGTCAGAAGGACAGACTTGCTAGAATTTCAGAAGGATGGAGACAAAAATACAATTTGTGGATGGTAGAACCCCAGTGTTGCTTTCTTCCCCCCAAAAGAAGGTGGAAACTTGCTGCTAAGGAGGTTGGTTCAACAATCAGGAAGGCCTGGTTTTGTAAACACTCTTCTAAATATGAGTCTTCTTATAAGTGTCAGTTCTGGAATGGAGATTTGAGCCTTTAGCATAAAGTGTGGGGCATAGCAAATATCCACTTGACATGATCCTCCCCTGGTGCCCCAGACAGCTAGAGAGACGAGCAAAAACTAGACTACACTGTTGCATCCACAGAAGTGAACTTCCCACTCCCAAGAACTTAATGTGTGCCTATTTTTAAGACTCTGATTCGGTTCGAAACTGACAAAAAGGGTGTTGGCTAGAAAAGTCTGAGATAGGCAAAAGGTAGAGGCTTCCAAATCTTTCTCCTTCATTCTCCTTGCTGACCTTAATGGCTGAGTCTCTGAATCACAGCGCTGAGCTTCACGGTGGGTACCTTTGAGGATGACGGGCGTGGGTGTGGGAAGGGGGGATGCACTAACTCAGACGGAGCAGAACACAGAGGAAATGCACTATGAGTTCAGTGACCAGATAATGAGTCAAACCAGGACACTTGTGAGAATGACCAGCAACCATTAATAATTACTCTGGAAAACACGCTTCAGGCAGTTTGGGGATCTAGGGGTGCTGTCCACCTTGACTATGAGTGAGCCCCTGAAGTTCACCGACCCTCCCTAATTTATCTTTGTGTTCTTGGTGAAGAGCTTAATATATGTTTATTACCATTGGTTCTATTAAAAGTTGAATTAGAATGACCATATCAAAGGCAGCAAAGCATTAATTCTTTGGTCCTTTTTCTGATTTTATTCTGGTTTATTCTTACAAAGCTGTGTGTTTTATGCATTTGACACTAGTCTAACTACTTGATTTGTGCCTGATAATTTCCTGTGAACAACCTGCTAAAGAGTGTATGTTAAATATATCAGAATCAAATAATGCTCTGAACAACACTAATATTGTCTTATTTTTCTATTTATTCATATTTATTATGAAACCCACTCAAAGGCTTAACAGCTTATCTTGTACCTATGAGAATAATAATCTCCCTTTTCAAGACAGTCATTATTTGAGCATGCAGTATCTTCAGTATAAATACTATTTCCCACGATCCTAATTAGAAGTTTTGAATAGTCAGTGCATGGAATAAGAGTTATCTTTTTAAACATAGGCCTGGATCTGTTTTTGAGCTGATATGAATATTTGAATATCCTAATATTTTAAAGTATATAAAATGCATCATTAATAAGGAAAAGACAACATTCAACATTTAATCCAGCAGTCAGGTTCTAAGCGTGTCACATAAAAATCCATATTCATCATTATAATGACAAGAAATACCATTTTGTTATGTAATTAATCTACAGGGCTTACAGGGGTGGGTTAAAAGGTGGTTGCCAGTGATGCCAATCATTCAGAATGGCTACGTTATCTGGGAAGGGTACCCGCCACTCACCTCGACATCTGGGCCTCTCTTCGCCTATGCTCCAAGTTCCGTTAGCTTGGCATTGTACCAGCCTCTGGCCCTCTAGGGAATAACCAGGACTGCAGCTGAGCACTACCTGAGCTCCATACTCATTCAACGATCCTGCAACCAGTCTCCAGGTGACGTGATCTGAGAGCTGAGCTTCAATGCTGGGACAAGTTACCGCTAGAAAAGAAACATACTTAACATCACCATTTTTTTTTTTTCTCAAGGGATCAGGTCATGTTTGCTTTTAATGGTAAGACCCTTCTATACGAAACTGATCTTGCTGTGCAAAACAGAAGCCATTACCTATTATTTCAGGTACTTTTCTCTACTACCTACATAGTCACAGAGGGACGATCATGGATATAAAATGGCCTCGACAGCCCCACTTGCAGTGACACTGTGATGTAAAGAGCGAAATCACCCACACCAACTTGTACAGTGCATTTGGGTGGAAAATCTTCATCAGGTAAATGAGCACATGCACAGAAAAATCTTACATATAATTTGTCTCCATTTCCTCTGAGAAACTTGGAATAGAATTGAGTAATTGAAAACCAGCTTGGACACATCAGAAAATCGGATGCCCTCATTCCCTTCCTCCCAAACACACCTATATAATACATTCTGTATGTTACTGGATTTATAGGCACACAGTTTTATATGCACACTGCATTAATACTGCACAGATAAATGTTTAATAGATCTCAAAGGAGACAATCTTTTCCTGCTCTTAGGAGAAAGCCTAGAGTTACAGTAACTACTTAATAAAGGGCAGTAGCTACAAATATAACAATGTGGGAAGGGGGGCCTCCTGGGATAACAGTAAAGGTGGTAGTCTTGCCATTCTCCTGGAGTGGTCTTCAAGGGATCACAAATATGCTGAAAATAGATGCAAAATTTAATGTTTGTGAGTATACATTTTCTGAAAGGAACAATAATATTTGAAATGAGTTTTACAAAGTTAGAACTCCACTTCTTCAAATATGAACATCCACCACAGTAAACCACCTTCAGAACTGACCCCACAGATTAATTTATTGAGCCTGGAAGATGTAGCTAGAGAAACCATAGCTTTTTCAGAATGATATTAATAAATAATTTTATTTATTTAAAAGTAAATTAAATTGAAAAGTAAATTCTATACAAGTTTATTATAATTGAATTAGGCATATCTAAATGTTACAAAAATCTCATTGCATCTTCTATCAGTTATTTACCAATACCATGAGTGAATAAACTGAAAAAAGGACTTTTTGTATTAGGATGATAATATCAATGAGGTTTAAAATGTGAAAAGGATTTGCTAATTTAAAAGTAATCCTTAGACCTATTTCTCTTAAATATTTTTAAATAAAATGATTATCCACAATTTATATGGATTCAAAATGGATATTCAAAAGTCCTACATGTGAGACCTAAAACCATAAAAATCCTAGAAGAAAAGACAGTCAATAATTTCTTTGACACTGGCTGTGGAAACATTTTTCTAGATATGTCTCCTTTGGCAAGAGAAGCAAAAGCAAAATTAAACTATTGGGACTGCACCAAAATAAAAAACCTTCTGCACAGCAGAGGAAACCATCAACAAAACAAAAAGACAACCTACTGATTGGGAGAATATATTTGCAAAAGATACACCCACTAAGACATTAATATCCAAACTATATAAAGAACTTATATGACTGAACACTGAATAACCCAATTAAAAAATGGGCAGATGACCTGAATAGACACTATTCCAATGAAGATATAGAGGGCCAACAGACACACAAAAAGATGCTCAACATCACTTACCATCAGGGAAATACAAGTCAAAACCACCATGAAATACCACATCACACCTGTCAGAATGGCTAGAATCAAAAACTCAAGAAACAACAAATGTTGATCAGGCTGTGGAGGAAGGGGAACCCTCATGCACTGTTGATGGGAATGCAGACTTCAGCCACTCTGGAAAACAGCATGGAGTTTCCTCAAAAAGTCAAAAATAGAATTACCATTTGTTCCAGTAATTCCACTACTGGGTATTTAACCAAAGAAAACAAAAACACTAATTTGAAAAGATACATGCTCCCCTATGTTTACTGCAGAATTATTTACTGTAGCCAAGAATCTGGAAGCAGCCCAAGTGTCCATCAATAGATGAACGAATAAAGATGCGGTGCGCACACACACACACACACACAGAGGAATATTACTCAGCCATAAAAAAAGAATAAAATCTTGCCCATTGCAATGACATGGATGGAACTAGAGGGTATTATGCTAAGTGAAATAAGTCAGTCAGAGAAAGACAAATAGCATCTGATTTCACTCATATGTGGAATTTAGGAAACAAAACCAATGAACAAAGAAAAAAGAGACAACCACACTCTTACATGTAGAAACAAAGTGGGTGGTCGTCAGAGGGCAGGTGGGTGGAAGATGGGGGAGAATGGGTGAAGGGGATTAAGGGCACACTTATCGTGATGAGTACTGAGTAAGGTATAGAATTTTTGAATCACTATATTGTACACCTGCAACTAATATAACACTGTATGTTAACTATCACTGAATTAAAAAAACAACAAAATTTATATGGATATTCAAGCATTTTACCTACCGATACAAGTAAGAATTTTCTCTAACTGGAATACCTTTAGAATTCCAGGCAGGATAGCTATTTCTGAAAAGTCTTCAGTGCCTATAAACTTGTAAATCCGTAACTCAGCTTCAATCCCAATGCCTATTTCAAATAAAATTCATTTCATTTCACCAAGAAGGGTGCTTCTAAAATGGATTTGATTGTTTTCAGTTGCCTGAACTAACTCTTACAAGCTCTGCTTCAGCCCGGAAGGATCTGATGGGGCATGCCCAGTGGAATCGGTCGTTTTCTTGGAGCTAATATTACCTACAGTGGTGATCTGCAAATTCTGGATGATTAACTCTTCCTTTGTGAAAATGCTATTTGGTTTGCTTTGCAATTATTTGATTCTGGTTTAATCATTGGCGTGAATCTCTTTCTCCCTGAAGGGTACAAGCTCTTGCACTGTAAACACTGCCTTTTCACATTTTTTCCTTGAGTATAATGTCTGCCCTTAAACAGGTGCTGATGACATATTTATAAATGTGTGTGTGTGTGTGTGTGCACTTCTGCTTTGGAAAATAATGTACTAAGAAGATGTAGAAGAAAACAAAAAACAAAAAACAAACAAAAAAACCCAAAGAAGTGGAGGTGATAACCGCATGGGGATGGAACCTGAGTAAAGAGAGAAGTGAGACTGGAATAGATATTTAATGTGGAAGTCCACCTGGCCTTTTGTTCTCCAAAGAGGGGGCAGGGGGAGGTTCTCAGAAATTGCTGAGAAAGTCAATTATCATATGGTTTCATTTATTTGTGGAACATAAGGAATAGCATGGAGGACATTAGGAGAAGGAAGGGAAAAATGGGGGGGGAGGAATTGGAGGGAGAGGAACCATGAGAGACTCTGGACTCTGAGAAACAAACTGAGGGTTCTAGAGGGGAGAGGTGTGGGAGGATGGGTTGGCCTGGTGATGGGTATTAAAGAGGGCACGTTCTGCATGGAGCACTGGGTGTTATGCACAAACTATGAATCATGGAACACTACATCAAAAACTAATGATGTAATGTATGGTAACTAACACAATTAAAATAAAATAAAATAAAATAAAATAGCTGCCATTATGATTCTGTTTAATATTTTCAAAGATGCTCTGAGGGAGCAAGACTAGCAAGTGTCTGAGTGTGAGCGAGCGAGGGCATGGCCTGGGCGCTGAAATCCCAGGAAGGTAAACCACATTGGTGTGAGAAGACAGTTTCCTCCAGGCAGCAGGGAAAAGGGCCCCCCGGACAGTCTTCTCTAAATGCATGTCCACGCTCACATGCAAACCACACCAGCAGCCCCAGAAACCAGTGAGCCCTGAGCAGGTGTTGCCTGTAGGGGGTGGGAGGGGCGTGTCACAAGAGGCTTCCCCCCCGCCCCGCCCCCAGTGGCCTTGGCCCTCCTGCAGGGGAAGCCCCAATCCTGTGCCCAAATTCCAGGCCTTGTGTGAAGAAATGGGACTTGAGTTGACACAGGACACTTTGCAGGCCCCAAATACTGCCTCCAATCTCCCCTTGGCATTTCTGTGAGGTGAGCAGCCCCAGTCTCCAAGGTCAGAACCGGACTCCGGTTTCCACAGCTTTTCTCCCCACCCCTCCCCGGCAGGGACAGATTTGCTGGCCCTCCCCACACCACCCCTTTCTCCTGCACATGCTCATCCCACCTCCTTACCCCTCGTCCACAAACATGCTCTTAATTTTGGTGAAAAACTCCACCCGCATGTCCTTAAAGGAATTTAAAATATATGTATATTTCTCTCCTTACACTTTTTCATTAAAAACCTAAAAGTTGTCCTCTTAAGTTTAAATAATTGATAGTTATATGACAAACAAGTTATGGTAACCATTTATGCCTGATGTAAAAAAATCACTTTTCCTCAGATCCAAGACAATAAAAAAAAAAACAGTGATTTGAAACTTCCAAATATTCATTTTTACAAAATACAAGGCTACCCCCAAATTTATTTTATTCCGTGTTCCCTTGAACTGTTCCATTCCACAATCCCTACAGAAACATAGTCTAATGTGATTTTAGGTTTGAAAGTCCTTTATAACTAGTCCTGGGACATTTACCAGCTGCAAAATTTTGTTGTCATTTTCTTTATAATATATAATTGATTAAATTAAAGCTATGATAATTTTTATAATATTTTAAAGGAAGAAAGTGGGATTTCATTTACAATACACTGTGCTAGCCATTTTGATATACATTCATGATACATTAGTGACATAGAGATAAGCCTTATTTATGCATTACTGATTTTTAGAAAGTGACAAGTTTGAGTGTCAATTTTATTGCTATATTCTTACTTTGAACAAGTGTTTTGTTATAGATATTTCATTCACGGAAGGTAAAGGAAATAGTTTGTTAGAGCGATCTCTAACAAACTCCTCTCTTCACACACCTCTCTGGCTATAAAACCAAATATCACCATTGTCAGAAACTGTTTGAGAGAGAACTCCTTAAATTTCATTGAAAACAAAGAGCTGGAAGCCACTAGATTCGCACAAAGAAAACCACTCGTTTCTGCAGACTCGCACCAACGTTCTGTATTTTTACCTCCATTTGGTGCTCTGACAGTTTTCGGTCTGTTTCTTTATTCCTCTTTTTTGTTGTCGTTTGGATTGCTGGTTTCTTCCTGCTTTTTAGGTATTCAGGTAAATTTGTATGGAAAGATCCAAACAGAAATTCATATTCATATTCCATAGTTAGGCAGATTTTTACATAGTAAACACACCCTCGTGTGATCAGCATGAAGAATCGGAACATTAGCTGCACCCCAGAAGCCCACCCTGGGCCCCCACCAGCACCACCTGCACACACGCTTCAAGGACAGAGGGGATGTCAACCGCATCTAAGGATGTAAACCCGCCTTCTAACGCTACACAACCTTTGCGTATGTCCTTGGATGAGTGCAGTTACGCGTATCTGTGGGCGTTTTTCTCAGAGCGGACATGTTGGCTCATAAATGGTATTTCCAGCATTCACACCTGCTACCAAGTCTTCTCCTGAAAGAATGTATCAACTCCCATGTTCACCGGCTCCAATTTTTCTCGTTCTTGTCAATGCCTGATGCCCAGTCTTTTTTATTCTATAAACTTGTCAGTTCCGACATGGAAGGCTAGTGGTAGCTACTAGATATTCTGCATTCTTCTTCCTGGAGTTCTCTAAACTGTCTGTGTTTGATACACATCCTTCAAATATCTTTGCACTTTTTGGGTTTGCCTTGACCAGGCTCTTAAACAGGTGCTTTGAGAGATGGGATATTAAAATTTAATGGAGTCCCATGTATCTTCTTTTCCCTTTGGTACTGGAGATTTAAAGGGTGTTCTTTTGAAGTCTTTCCCTAACCCAAGCTCATGCGGGGGGATGACAGATTCCATGAGGCTGTATTTTCACAGAAGCTTTAGGTCTGACCTTTCTCACTCAGGTCTGTAATCATCTTGCATCAATTTTGTACATGCGGAGGTGTAGAGCTCAAGATTCATCTTTTCCGTATGTGTTTCCAGGGAACCACTCGCTCCAAAGACCACCTTTTCCCACATTGTGTCTTTGTCAGAATTCAACCCAATGTATCCTGGACTCTGCGTTCTCTGCCCCTGGTCTGCTTGTACTCCCCCGTCCCAGTACCTCACTGGTTTAATTCCAGTGCCTGCGTAATGAAACCAGGTATCAGGGGCTCTAAGAAGTACATGGTTTGTGAGGCTGCAGGCAGGCATCTCTTTTGTGAAGAAATTTTGGAAGGAACAAGGAGAGAGAAATACCCTGTGTTAGGGAACCACTCAGACAAGGTGACCTGAAAGAAAAGTTCATTTGGATATTTAGGATTTGGACACTGATCTTCTTAAAACGTTCCTCTCTGACAGACCTTGGGAATAGTTTGCATTCCTTAGGACTGTAGTTCCCTGGTTTGAAGTCACTGTAAAAGAACAACTGTAGGGTCCAGCCTCCCTTACCTGCCGAGACACACCGGGTGTGACCTCCCCAACAACTCCCTACAGGGCGCACAACCACCAGTCCATGCTTCACACCTGCAGGACTCCATGGCTGAAATCCACTCTTCCTCCAACATGACACAGGCTCATTCTTCAGGCAAATATTCATCCAAACTGGTTCCAGTTGGGATTAATGAGAACCACAGAATCTGGTGAAGAGCTTTGTCTGGAAGAATACTTTGGGGGAAAGCCCTGAGTGGGTCGATGGGACGGCGACTTCTGCTCTGTGTGTGGGAACAGTGCACACAGGGGGGCTGGGCTGACGAGAGCGCAGTCCAGGATCCCCCTGGAAGGAGGGCCTTGGACCCCAGAAAAGTGGTGGCAGGGAGATGAGGTGGAAGGCATGCCGAGAGCGTAGACATGGTTGTCGTTGGAGGACGAGACTTCGTATGGCTTCTCCTCCTTCTGTCACTCTTTCTGTGGGTCCCAGGCTGCCCACATGTGAGCCATGCCAGAGGAAAGCCCATCAGCTGCTCAGAGGATTTAGGACTATGAGCCTGATGACCATAAGAGAACATTGTACTTAAAGAAAAATAAATACATTTTAAAGGAAAATAGGCTGGAAAAAAAAAAAGAAAATTGAGAGAACTCTTTTTTAGGGGACAAAACTCAAAACAGTTAAACTAAGAGCCATGAAAGAAGATGCTGTGTTGTGGCACAAAAATGCATGTGACACACAGACATAAACTATGCGTGCAGACAATATTTACCATATAAATATGACACATGCTAAACGATCACATAAGTCAATGCATAATTGTTTAACAAGGGGTTACTTAAAAAAACAGCCTGTTTTTGTGATATTCTTAATTTTTTATTTCTTCCCACGACATCAATACTTTGAGGGGAGAAAAGAATGGTCAACAATAATATAAGATAGAGGAGGAATGCAAATGCACGCCACGTTCGGGCAGGTGCGGCAACCGATGCGTGTACCACTGGGTATTTTGCCCCATGGGGATGTTCTCATTTGGGGACATCATACAGAGAGGAAGAATGGGGTAAGGTACGACTGAGCATCTGCAGGATGGCGGGTTAAAGGAAGCTGGAGCTAAGAGCTTGAGCAAGGAGCAGGAGAGGAGGACCCCCGGGAGGGAGGAAGGGAGGAGCGCGCTGAGGTCCCCAGGGGGCAATTTCTGCGGTTTCCCACTTTGGCCCAGGGGCCCCGCCTGTCAAAGCCAGCTGGGAGGGAACTTGCGTGTCTCGGCTAAGACTTACAAAGACAATGTGGAATTATAGTCAGAAGCCAACGTAAAGCAGTGTGAATGCACTGTGCTGAGAGTTTTAAAGAAAACACTTCATTCTTCCTTAAGAAACTATCTTGGACTGGGATTCCCTGCGGTTTGGCCCATGTACCTGCCCGTCCTCCCCAGTTACCTGCAGCCACAGAGGGCTGATAATGACTTGCACTCGTGTCATGTTTCCCAAAAAGTCCCTTTCACATTGTATATGGAATTGTACATATAATTTTACACTAAGTTGATCCTCACAACAGCACTGTGACAGGGAAAACTGGTGTTTTCATTGTTAGTTCTGTTTTATGGATAAGCAAGTCAGCTCAGGCTCACCCAAGCCAGACTTCACCCAGGCCCCATGTTTTATTTCTCGGATGCTGTCATTTCCTCCACCACTAGAAACAATGCAAGAAAGTTGTGTTTATTCGACACGTCACTAAAACAAGTGACACTGGACACGGTTTTCAGAATTAACTCAGTGAAGACTGCAGACACACTAGCCTATGAATGTTGTATAAATAATGACATAATTTTCAAAAAAAATGTTTTAAAATGTTAGTTCATCTGGAAAAAATAACAAGAGAAAGCATTCCGTTTACATAAATGCTATAAATCAGTTTTTATGACAATTATAAGTGAATAAGTTGCCAGGTCTACCTTAGGGAAATCAAATACTTTCAATAAATATAGGTTGAAAAAATTAAATTAAAAAAATGTAGGTGTAGCTGGCTTGGTAGGCAGTACACAATCGGCCAGTTTACCTTATATTCTTTCCTTAAAATAAGAGGAAATACAGGGGTGCCTGGGCAGCTCAGTGAGTTAAGCATCTGCCTTCAGTTCAGGTCATGATCTCAGGGTCCTGGGGATCCAGTCCCCCATAGGGTTCCCTGCTCAACAGGGAGTCTGCTTCTCCCTCTCCCACTCCCCTTGCTTGTGCTCGCTCTCTCTCAAATAAATAAATAAAATCTAAAAGAAATAGGAAATACAGATTCTCTTCTATCATCTTAAAGAAAACAACTCTCATGGGGCCATTTTCTTAGATTTCAACAAATTCAAGAGAACATGTGCCCCTGACCATTCCCCAGTATTTGACATAGTTCATAGCATTAAGTGTTGACGTGCTTGACAAAGTAAAAAAATCCCAAAATGATACTTCTCAAATCAGCTCAGTTGAAAGTACAGATAATACAAAGCTGTGCACACACACATACAAAGAAACACACTTTATCTTGTGAACATTTCAGTGACAACACAAAATACTCTGCATTTACTTGAGAAATCCTAGCTTTTAATTTTACCATGAGTGATCCTGATTTATTATAGACTCATTCAGCCTGTGGCAAAGTAGGAAGACTAACAGTTGTTTTGTTTAAGATATTCAGACAATGATAGCATTCCACTATAAATAAAAGCCCTTCAGCCTTCCCACCCCCATAAAGTACAGACCCGTATCATAAATCTTCTGGGATATTCCAATCAGCCCCTACATGCAGGGATGCAATGGTCACTTCTCATTTAACAACAGATTTTCCCCCCATCATACTCAATGCGGGTAAGTGCTTCTTATTACCAAGTTTAGTTCAAGCACATTTAATTAGATTTATAAAATTACAATTAGATACCATTGGAGTAAAATGATTTAATCAACCTCGTAAATGTGCTTCCTACTCACAACTTAAGCAAGCTTTCAGCAAGTCATTAATGATCTGTACTCACTGGACAGGGGAGGGAGAAGCTGGTTTCTGCTCTGGAGCATTAGAAGCCGAAGAACACGCCTGCTCTGGCTTAGGTAAATAATGAATATAAGGTCTTTAGGGGGAAGCACCACACAGAGGCAACAGAAATGCATTCCACATCCTCCAATTTCAACATTGCTCCGTGAGGAATCCCCTCAACAAAGACTGGATTGAGAGTATGGGATTCTTAAGGAAATAACTTGGTTTTGGATTTTTGTTTTAACCTCAGATTTCAACCAAATGCTTAGTGTGTGAATTATTTAGAATAAGAGTAACAAGGGGCGCCTGGGTGGCTCAGTCAGTGAAGCGTCTGCCTTCGGCCCAGGTCATGATCCCAGGGTCCTGGGATTGAGCCCCACGTCAGGCTCCCTGCTCAGCGGGGAGCCTGCTTCTCCCTCTCCCTCTGCCCCTCCACCTGCTTGTGCTCACACTCTCAATAAATAAATAAATCTTTAAAAAATAGAAGAGTATCGAATTAATAAAGAATGAAATCATAGAGTTTTAAAAGCAAACTTCTAGCAGGTAATTTATGGGTCACCTGAGAGTGCTCAGCTTTTCACCCTCAGACAAAAAATATCCAAACACTTCAAAGCTCCTACTCGCCCCATCCCCAAGATTCCTGATTGAATCTAAACCCTCTGAACATTCTCACATTCTGGTCCTGCAAGCGCCGGATTTCTTCTCATTCTGGGGCATACTGTCTTTTTCAATTATGAACTTTATACAAAAGCCTCTTGAGATCAGACATTTTTCTGCTCCAGTCTTCTTATGATTTTGCTGCTTTGTTAGTCTTAATAAATATATCTTAGTAGAGTTGGACCCTAGAGCATTTACATAACTAACTGTAGTCAAAAAACTAATATTTCAACTCTATCCGTAGCTTAAAGGTAAACACCTTCCATGAAATCTGATCTCAATAAGAAAACGAGACCAGTATTGAATTAACCTCATCTGTGTAGTGATACTGGCAAATATTGTTCAGAATTTTTTTTGTAATTCTATAATCTAAGTTCCCTAATAGAGCCATTTTTTTCAATTACCTAAATGGCTTATTTTTTAATTATACCTAAATGAGTCTAAACGGACCTCCAGGCAGGATGAAAATGGTGCTGCTAATCTAAGTGTAGATTAATAGTACAAAATCTTGGTGTTTCACAATTTCTGTCACTGTCCTTCCAAGAAAGGAATCCACAGCATTGACGTCACTGACGGCTCTCTTTTAGAAAGTTGGCTTTTCACTTGCTTCTAAACATCCCTCAAAGTTTCTCATTGTGGTGATGTGTCTTGTTTTTATTTGTTCGGTTTATAAGCCCCGCTTTCTAAGGTCATGGTTCCAGTATGCGCCGATAGCCGACACTGAGCCAGCTACTAGTCAGTTCCTATAATTAGGAACATCTTTAGAGTTTTTGTGGAAAGAAAATTGTTTGCTTAAAAATATTTTATGCATTTGCTTAAATATCCTTTCCCATTTCCCCTAGTGAGAATTGCCTCCTTGCATCGTTTTAAATAAGAGTTTAACAATGTCTCCTGGGTAATTTGTAGGTTATGATGAACATGACCTTAAATCCTAAAATTATTGTGTATATAGCATAGTTAGTGCCATGAGAGCAGGGCTGTGGGCTCTATTATGGAGAAAAACCGTACAAACTAGGGATTGGTGTCTAAACCAGTGGTCATTCAGCTGATGTAAGCCTAATAGGAAATGCTGTATGAATCGATGGAGACACCTGCTTTATTGGTCAGATCCTCAATCTTTTATACTTTGGAAACAGACCAACAGAGACCTCAAGGGAGAAGATAAAAGAAGAGTGGGCAGCCATGCATGCTTCCAGAAAGTTGGTGGTGCGTTACTGTAGAAAGGATAAGGGAGGGGCATCTGGGTGGCTCAGCCATTAAGCATCTGCCTTCAGCTCAGGTCGTGATCCCAGCATCCTGGGATCGAGCCCCACATCGGGCTCCCTGCTCAGTAAGAAGCCTGCTTCTCCCTCTCCCACTCCCCCTGCTTGTGTTCCTTCTCTCGCTGTGTCTCTCTCTGTCAAATAAATAAATAAAATCTTAAAATAAAAGAAAGAAAGGATGAGGGAGGAGCCAGGGAAGCTGGTGCATGGAAGGCACAGGCCTAGATTCAGTGTGAGTGAAGAGTCAGCTGCATCCTCTGACTCTGATTGGCACTATGATGACGTCAGTACGGAATAAATAAGTTGTACCTACGTACATTCCTTATGCCAAGACTCCACATATAAAGGATCACATGGTGCATCATGACCATGGTTGAGAAGGGCTAAACTGGAAAACTTGAAACCTGAAAACTTCCTTTTAGCGATGCTTAAATGGTTTCTAAACTCTTGTAATTCAATGCATAATATCATACAAGGCATCTGGTTATGTTCTTCTTCAAAAAGCTTCAGTATGGGTGACAGATGTATAGAAACAATCTTTCTGGATGGTACATGACTGTAACATTTCAAGTAACCAGCATTACATCGTTCTGTGGGGAGATTTATTTCAAGAACTCATAGAGATAGAAAGGTGTGTTAAGCTTCCTATCTTCCCATAACTTTAGATTTAGAATCATCATATGAAAGTTAAAATGTCAATAGACTTATTTTAGTAAAATTAATAAACTTCATCATTCAGTGGAAAGGAACAGAATAATTGTTATGCACAGAATATGCAGAATGATCTTTAAAGGGTTGTGTTTAATATATTAATTCCTCAAAACCATATATATAAAACCATGCACAATTTCAATTTTTCAGGATCATTTTGCATTTGAATAAGTGCATGCTCTCTCTGTGCCTGAACCAGATGTAGAAGTATTTTGGAGACGGACACGAGGAGCAGAGCCCTGGTCAGCTGACAGGAGACTGCCTGGCCGAGCACACATCTCGGGCTACTTGTCTGGGAAAAGGCTCACCTATCCAGCCTAAAAGGGTGAAAACCTCTCATGTTCATGAGTCACTCTGGTTACATGGCAGCAACTTAAAAAACAATTGTAAAAAAAAAAAAAAATAGTTTCCTCACATCTTCTCTGACAGGGGCCAGGATATTCATTCTACAAGTACTTAAAAAGATAGAGCCATGAGTCAAATGGACAAATGCACCTGCTCCTTCAGAGTTTATGTTTCTTCGAGATGAACAATAGTAACTAACACAGTCCAATTCTCGGGACCATAAATGGCCTCCATGAAACAAGACCCAGATTTACCACTGAGCACTTAAGTGCAAACTTTTCTTTCTCATGTTTATCAAGGAGACAAGGGGAACCTGTTCACAACTCCAGTTAAAACACAAAAAGCTGGACTAAGCCATGTTCAATCTTTGCAAATGAAATAAAAGAAGCAGAAAAATCATAGAGTAAAACATAGCTCATCCTAAAGAGAAGGACTGAATCTAATCTGAAATTGTATCTAAACTCCTACAGAGTATCAAGATCCCAAAATGACGTTCTCAATAACAATATCAAGTTTGCACAACCCTACTGTACCGTCTGAAAACATTTCATCCCAGCAGAATGTGCAGTAGTTGAGGTTGGGCACTACCAGATGGTCACTGGAAGGAGGCTTCCGCAGGCTGGCCACGGCGCCTCCTAGCCTTGCACAGAGCTGCACAAACCCATCCTGCAAAGCGATGCGCCCTGACATCAAGGAGCAGAAACCAGCCAAGCTTCTAGTGGATGTTTCACAACTTCGTGTAGGCTCACCTAACTCATCAGAACCCCACCGACTCTGTTCCCTGGGTCTGCAGCAGAGCCAGGACGAACTGGGGCGGGCTGGACGTGGAGCAACGCAGCACCAAGAGACTGTGGTCTCCGGCTCATGTTGCCAGCTGAGGCTCTGAACTGACCTTCTGGTCCGAGCTATTTTTCCAAACTTGTAACAAACACACTTACTTGGAAGATCCCTAGGGATAGATTCATGTCTCCTATCTCATATTGTAGACCTTTCCTTTTCTTTTCCTTTTAGCTTTAATGTGTAATATTTTTAATACATATGCACATGATGATTATGTTTTTAGATCAAGTGGAGATGGGACCTTTCTTCATGGGCTTTGCTAACATCTTAACTGAAGTCCCTTGTAGATGCACAGCGTAGGCAGGATGGGCCCCTCAGGGCAGCTACATATGCAGAGCCTGGCGGCCAAGCATGGAAGGGCCAGCGCCAGACAGACGGCCTCAGTCCCAACTCTGCTGTGGTCCAATCGTGCAACCTTAGGGGGTTTCCACTTCTCTGGGTCTCCAGGACCCCTCTGTATGATGGGGATAATAACAGTGTTTTGAAGATCTGGTAAAGGACTCAAAGACCAGAAGCACTGTCAAATGCTTATGACAGTGCCTGGCACGTAGTGGAAACTCAATGATGCCAGACGGAGAACTGATTTCATGACACAGGGCTTCAGGGACATGATTTAGGATAAGACGATGTTTGTCAAGGTGCAAAATGTGAAGTATAACATGTATTCTACTCTGAAAATGGGGGTAATCCATGAAGACAGCAACATAAGCAATTTTTAGGCCATTTTCTAAGGGACTAAGTGGATAAATATATATCCCCCCAAACATTTCATAAACGATATTCTTTTATATTTACAAAAACACATATGTGCACTACACATATATAAATATATAAATATATACACATATATGCATATATTTATATGTGTGTAATATGGATAAATAAATATATACACATGTTTATACATGTATGCACACATGCATGTGTATGTATATGTATAAATGTATTCTATACAGATGAATACATACACCTACGTATGTGCTGATGCGTACATAGCTAGCTAGCCAAGTACCTAGATAATATATGTATATATAATCTTAGTTTTCCTATGTTTGGGCTATTTACAGGTCATATAAAGCTATTTGGTATGGCTTTAATTTGTGCTCCCTTTCCCGAAATATACAGACATTGCATTTGATCAGGTAGCATGCTCATGATGCCTGGCACATAGTAGGTCTCCAGTAAATTGTCCATGACAAACTCGCTTCACTGACTAACACCTGTGATTGAAAAAGAAAACCTATATATCAGGACTAGGACTTTGAATTCGTTTTTCATTAGAGGGCAATTTTAATGGTTTTGCTTTCTCCTAAACGCAAAGTACATTATGCATATCTATTCATCATTTGGTCAAACTGTTAAACCCATACTTTAATACCAACAGCCTCCCTCGTTCTATTATGCCATCGGCATGAATCTTATCTTCAATGATCCAAATCCAGTCTCAGTAAATAATTAAAATGAAAAGAAATGAGCCTCAGGCACCTGCCTTACAGATCTCTGGGATGGGTGGTGAGCAAACTGAAACAGTTATTTATTACAGCCTTCCCTTCAGTAAACCTAAGGGCCACACAAACAGATTTTATTTACCATTTACATTTACTACGTATCAAAGCGGAAGTGTTTCTTTTCTCCTAAGAGTCAGGGTACTGATCTACATACTATTGCAGTCAGCAAAGAAACAAAATCGTGTCATGCCAACAAAGTACACAGAGGAACTGGCCTAGGGAAATACGCATTTCAGAGTTCCATAGTAACCAAATTTTCTGAGTCCCAGATAAAATTTTATGCTTACTCTGTGCAATTTCTTTAATTTAAATTAAGTGAAAAAACACCACCCTACCAAGATTAAATAGGTTTTCCAGTCTTTGAATACCAAAGAACTTAAATAAAATGTCCATTTCTCCCTTTGATAAAATCTAACGGACAATAGGGACACAAGAAATACTTGGAAGTTTCAAATGATACTTAGAAAACTTTGGGTTGATTTTCCATTTTGTTACAAAAACTCTATGTATTGTCTGTGTTACTGAATAGCAGTCACTATCAATAAAAGCTTTAAACTGCAAATTGGCTTTTTCCTATTTCACAACCATTTAAATGAACATACTCTAACTCCTTTATCCTGGGATCCTCATTTGTATGTAAGAAATGATTTCGTGATTTATTTTTTAATTGTAACTTTAAAGCAATGGTCCATGTAGAATATGTATTTTGAAGCAGAAAAATTCAAAAGCATGCATAAATTAGCACAAAATAGTACTCTTAATTGATGTAACATTTGTCTTCGCCTTGCCAAAGGCCTCCCATTCCTGATTTCTCCAGAAAATTTTAGACATAAATGTATGTCAGCCTTGAAATCATTTGGTTCTACCACGTACCCTCAAACAAAAGGTGGCTCCCTCACCGTCAGCTAGTTAATGCTTTCCAGAATGAATCACATGCTAGGCTATATAGTGGCACCTCTCTTCCTGTCTCTGGGCTCAGTTTTATAACACATGAGACTCACAAGCCATGAGATTCATTAGGGACAGAAGGACATGGAAGTTGGGAGAAGGGGCTGTCTCCCTAGGTTTCCTGGAACCAACTCCCCATTGGCTGCTTACTGTGTCTGACACCAGACAACTTTCCCAACCAATCCCTCTGCGGTTCTCATCTGTCCAGCGGGACAATAACTGCATACCTCATAAGAGTTAAATGGGGTAATTTTTGTAAAGTTTTTGGAACCCCGCTTGGAAGATAGTAGGGTGTCCAGGACTGGTCTTAAAAGAGCTATTAAAGCGCCTGGTGGCTCAGTCGGTTGAGCCTCCAACTCTTGATTTTGCGGGGCTTGATCTCAGGATCGTCTCCCTTGTCTCTGCCCCTTCCCTGCACAGAGCCTTGAATTCACATTGCACTACAGTGGAGCACCTCCCCAGGCAGGTCCTGGGAGCAACACACAATCGCTATGCTTTCAAAATGCCTAAAGCATCCCTACCCCATCAGCGCCACCATATAGCTTTCTCTGGGGCAGCAGGAGACCTCCAACAGAGCAGTTTCGGTACACTGAAATACTTCCCTCAGTGTTTTGTTTTTTTTCCATAATTGAAGCATTTTTATTTTATGTACAATGTGTTGGCATTAAAGTAGGTATCTTGGGTATCCACAGTTAAGGTAGGTTATTCTGGATGACCAGTTCAAGGAAGTTCACTTAACCCAACTTAATGAAGCCTATGTCCTTCGCGTACTGACGGAAACACTGGCGGCACATATTGAGGCCGTATTTCCGGATCAGACCGTGCCGGTTTGAGCAGACGTGGCAAGAACGAGAACCCTGGCCAAATTTCCTCGGATGGCTCCAGTACAGCTGCTGGTGACCCATCTTGCTCTCTCGGATGCAACGAGGCAAAAGGCCCCTCAGTGTTTTTATAATGACCAACCACACTTACTTGGTTGCAAGTTGCGGATTTGGGCTACCTCAGTTATTTGCTTTTTATTAAATCAGTAAGATAAGGAAAGCAATATTTTCTCCATAGGATTGTTATAATAATTGAATGATGTAGCACAGACACGTTTGATGTGGTCCAACGTCTATAGTGACCATTCAAGAAATTGGTCCAATTATTACCACTATTTCCCAGGACCATGCACTCATCCCAGCAGACAGCCATCTCCTCTGTAAAGGCTGATCCCAGGCTGAGCATCTGCATGTGGCTCTATCAACATCTAATCTCTTCCTGCTATGACTGCATCAGTCATTTATCTCAGGTCCTGTGCACTTGTGGAGACTCCAAAGGGCAAAGGCTTATCTTATCAACCTTTTTATGCCAGTAGTCGAAACCAGAGGTCTTCACAGAGCACACGTCACCGAACGCTGGGTGGATGAGCTCGGGTGTGTACAGCACCTCCCCATACGAGTCATTTCTTTGGCTCTCTGTGCCCCCTGGAGTATCTCACACACTTTCTCCATGGGATCCAAAGCATTTTGTCCACTTCTCTCTTTTTGAAATTCTTGGCTTTTTTCTTTCTCTACCCCCAACTAAGGACTTAGAAAGCTACATTGGGCCCTTTGCCTCCTAATTCTGACATAGCTCGTTCTTTATGTTGGGGTTTTATGATGGTGACCCATTTACTGCCAAATAGAAACCACTTCCATTGGCATTCTGGAGACCAAGCTGTAAAGCAGGGTTAAAAATCTGGGTTGCATAATTGCTTAACCCAATGAGGTATGGCCTGAAGACTTAAATATGGCTCATACATAAAAAATAGTTTACGCTTATACTCAAGGCATTCTGTCCAGCACGTGTTCAGGATGAAATAATTCAACATTACAGTGACACACGGTTCTTGCTCACTGCATCAATCTGTGAAGTAACAGGCACATATGTGAGCAGCCTTTCATTAATCCAAAGATAATGCTATATTAGTTAAAATAAAATGCCAAAAAAATACCACTAAGACTATATGTCTGTGATCCCCAATAAGCTGGATTATCTTTAGAAAAAGTGATGTCTTTAAAGCTTTCCCTATAGCTTTAAAAATCATGGAAGTATCTGTGTCCATTGGGGCATTTTTAGTAAAATCAATTATGTCCCTAGAAATATTTACAACCAAAAACAAGATTGATTTTTAGGAAAATGGAAAATATTCTCTCAATTAATTTTCCAAATTGTTGCATTCATATTAAATACATTTTGAAAAAAAAAGTGTCATTTTATATTCTGTTTTAACCAAATAAAAACAAAAGTGAGAAGTCACTGTGGTATTGGCAAAAAAAAAAAAAAAAAGACACATAGATTGATGGAGCAGAATATTAAACCCAGAAATAAACCCCCCAAACACATAGTACACTGACCTTTGGCAAAGGAGCAAAAAGCAATACAAGTGGAGCAAAGATAGACTTTCAACAAATAGCGCTGGAACAACCAGACATCCTCATGCCAAGATGAAGATAGGCACATACCTTACACCTGTCACAAACATTACTTTGAAATGGATCAAAGACCCAAATGTGAAGTATAAAACTCCTAGAAGGTAACATAGGAGAAAATCTAGGTGACCCTTTATTGGGGGGATAACTTTTTAAGGACAACACTAAAGGCATGTTCCATGAAAGAACGGATTGATAAGTTGTACTCCAGTAAAACTGAAAACTCCTGCTCTGAGAAAGACACCATCAAGAGAATGAGAAGACAAGCCAGAGACTGGGGGGAAATACTTGGAAAAAGCATCTCTGATAAAGGACTGGCAGCCAAAATATTCAAAGAACTCTTAAAACTCAATAATAAAGTGAACATCTTGATTAAAAGTGGGCAAAAGCCCTACAAATCAACCTCACCAAAGAAGGCAGACCAATGACAAATAAGCACATGAAAATACGTTCCACAGCATATGTCATCAGGGAAATGCAAGTTAAAACAACAAGGAGATACCCCTACACAGGTATTAGAATGGCTAAAATCCAGAACACTGACAACAGCAAATGCTGACGAGGATATGGAGCAACAGGAACTCTCACTCATTGCTGGGGTGGGGGGGAATGCAAAATGGCGCAGCTACTCTGGAAAACTAAACATACTCTTACCATGTGATCCAACAATCATACTTCTTGGTATTTATTCAAAGGAGATGAAAATGTATGCCCACATAAAACCTGCACCTGTATGCTTATAGCAGCTTTATTGATAAGAGCCAACACTTGTAAGTAACCAAGTTGTCCTTCAGTAGGGGAATGGATAAACTGTGGTCCATCCAGACAATGAAATATTATGCAGCACCAAAAAGAAATGATCTATCAAGACATGAAAAGACATACAGGAACCCTAAATGCATGTCACTAAGTGGAAAAAAAAAATTCTGAAAAGGCTACAGAGCCTACGATTCCAAATATATGACATTCTGGAAAAGGCAAAACTATGGAGACAGAAAAAAAGATCAATGGTTACCAGGTGTTGAGGCGTGGGGGGGGGTGTGGATAACAGGCAAAGCACGGAGATGTTTAGGGCAGTGAAAAATTATGTATGATACCATAATGGTGGATATACGTATTTATTCATTTGTCCAAACCCATAGAATGTATGATGCCAAGGGTGAACCTTTATGTGAGCTATGAACTTTGAGTGATAATGATGTATCAAACTAGGTTCATCACCTGTAACAAATGAACTTCTCCATTTGTTCGTAGGGAATGTTGATAATGGTGGGGGAGGGAGTATATGGGATCTCTGTACTTCCTGCTCATTTTTTCTATAAGCCTAAAGTTGTTATAAAAGACAAAGTCTATTTAAAAAAAAATGATGTAAGAATAAAAATTACATTTACATCATTTACACAGTTACCTTGTCATGTATCGTATCTTTCTTGGACACTATACACATTTTAAATGGCTTTGCCTTTAAAAAAACTAGCACATACTTGACATTTTAAGCATAGCACCCAGAGAACTTAAAACAAAACAAAAAAACACCGATGCCTGTTTTCCACCCAAAACTAGTTAACCCAGGATCTCTGAGAGTCAGACCTGGACATATAGTAATTTTTAAAGCTCCCTACATGGATTTATGTGTAACCAGGGTGCCGGACAACTGGCATAATGAAAAGGGCACAGGATTTAGAACTAGAGAGAATGGAATCCAACCCGAACTCTGCAGATAAGTGCTTTCACTTCATTGGGAAGGTCGTGTGTGTTCTCCCTTTTCAGAGCTGTCAGGAGATTTAGAGATAAGCTATTTGAAACATATAGTACATAGTAGACACATTACATTGACAAGGATTACTCAGGACAACCTCTTAGGGGGTGTGCAAAGTGAGCGGTGTCTTAAGTGCCTAGGACATGCTTCTCACTATACGGAGCCCGAAATATACAGTGTTATTGCCATCCATAGGGTTAGGCTCGAATTATCTAGGATTGAACTTAAAAACCTACTGATGCATCTTATTATCCTAGCTCCCTTTACTATTTCTTAATTATAATAAAATAGTACTTTATTAAATAAAAAGTGAGAAATATTACTATTGTCTCAATAATGCCTCACTGCCTCTCAGGAAAAGCAATAATTTTCTGCAAAAATAAATAAATAAATAAATAAATAAATAAATAAATAAATAAATAAATAAAT
>NW_023270320.1:38697168-38709367 GCF_011800145.1 Mirounga leonina | reverse complement strand
AATAAATAAATAAATAAATAAATAAATAAATAAATAAATAAATAAATGAAAATGATCACAGGAAAAACAAGAACTATGGAGGAAAAGTCAATTATATTCTGTAAACATTTATGTGTTCATAGCTAAGGAGTTTAAATAATTTCAACATGACCAAAATACTACACACAAAAAGAGGTCAATAAATTAGTTTTATAATTGAAGATCATGTGGAAACATTTTTCAAATATCATAGGAATGAAAATAGTTTATGCAGAAATATTATATAGTTTTCAATTGTCAGAAACTAGGTAGTTATATTACTTCCACTTTGAGGCTAGTTTTAATATAGATACAATGAAAATCTTGGTGCACATTGTGCATGCGTGTGCATGCGTGTGCATGTGTGTGTGTGTGTGTGTGTGAACTTTTGCTGTCTTTGGCTCTGCATTATGTACTTATTATTTTTTAAGACTACAGTTCTAGCATGGGCCCAAACTTCTGACCTTTTTAAGAATATTATACCATAAAGAGCTTTCCAAAAAACTTACTCCTCTTCACAAATCAGTAACTCATTTACTGAGCACCAATGTATTATGTAGAGTAAGTGATACACTAAGAAGCAAGGCACTGCCTTTAACCTCAAGGAATTTATAAGGAGGTGGGAGGCAAATAGGAAACTCATGTTGAATTATGTCTCAATATTTTGCATAGAATGCTATCGCGAGGCTATGTGTCTCAACATCTTCTCGAATTCATCTAACCAAATTGAAAGTGACAGCATAGTCAAGGTTTGCTGTATAAATCACACGGTCTAGATCCTGACGGAACCAACGTGATTCTATTTGACCAACTTTCAAGAAGGCTGAGCTTATCTTACATGGTTGGAGCATTTTCTGTGGAATAGATTGGTTTCATTTTTTTATCTTATTTTTAAATTTTTTTTAGCATTTGCAAATGTAGATTGACTCTAATATTACCACAATGCAAGAGACCAAGACCTCACAGGCTGCGGGAGAGGGTCTCTACACTGAGGAATGTGGAGTTCTCACCCGTGAATCTCACTCCAAATTACATCTGCCAGGACGTGCAAAGGCACTGGAACACTCACGTTTACACGTGGGAGGCTTGCCCGTGTTGTTCCATAATCCGTCTTCCCGACACACGGCGGCTGCTTGCTGGCCAGCATCCAGCTGAAAGCCCTCGTTACATTCATACGTCACTTTACTATCCAATGTGAACTCGTTGCCCGTAAATGACCCATTTCCTGGAGACTCAGGGATTCCACAGGACACAGCTGGAAAGAAATGGCAGAAGTGCAGTTATTCTTACAAGACTTTATGATATTTCCTTGTTCTGTTTCTACTGTTCATCTCCAGTGCATGTACAAGCTGTTAAGATATTTCTAATTCTAATGTGTGGGATAAGTGGACACATTTTCAGTCTTAAGGATCTTGAGGGTTAATGAGAAGCCATGGAAAACTGCTCAGAAAAAAAACATCTGTGTGATTACGATCCCAGAAGGTAAGTCTGACTGATGTCAAACAGTTTAAACACACTGAGGTGCTTTCTCAGATGGCCGTGCTCAGAATGCCACAGTGTCATGGTTTCCACTTCATTTAACATTGCAAAGAAAGGAGGGAACAGCATCTTTACCATCACAAAATCTACCGATGCCTTGGCGTTGAGATTTCTCAGGAATCAGAACTGAAGTCAACAGTCTTACCTCCCCTTATGTGCACCTTCCCCTCCCCCCATGACTCATTTTCCTTAAAGCACCAGACAGTTCTAATAAAAGGCAAAAGACTTAGCCAAGATCATCGATGCATCTATGATCATAGTATGTTATTTTATAAAATACCTGTCGGAACACAGGGCCTTGAGGAACTAAAATCCAGGAGGAGAAAGGGAGGGTACCTAGAGCATAGATCTCAGTCCTACAGGTGCTAAGCAGACCTGTTCTCAGTGTGAGGCCACGCAAGAAAGTGGGATGAAGGAATCAGACATGTTTTAAAGACAAAGAAGATGGAGGGGGAGTTCAGTGTAACACTCCCTTCTTCAATTTCCTAGTTCTGATTCAGACTCATCTACTATGAGACATAAAGAAACAAAACAAAACAAACAAAAAACAACCCTCAAGTGACATGACTGTAAGTTACAGTAAAGAAACAGAATAGTAAGGCAGGACAAGGAGATGGAGAGTCATTCCCAATGACACATACTGGATTCACATGTCCTTGTCAAAGAGAAGTTTTCCATTAACTAAAGTAACGGCCTTCCTTTACTCAACCAATATTTAAGATAATATTCACCTCATGGATTTTAAATTCGGGTCATTTAAAAATGTTTCCACATTAATTCCAATGAGAAAACACATGTAGCATGTTAGAGCTGGAAGGATAGGTTGAACGAATTATATAAACTTACAGTTTTACAATTAATGAGAACTGAGGGTCAGAAGGAGAAAATGACTTGCTTAGGGTATCAGAGCGACTCTGTGTAGAACCCAGGGCCACAGAGCAGACCTGTGACTCCCAACTGAGACCATCTTCTAATTCCACAAGAGCCCACTGAACTACCTGTGGTTCACTCTGAGTCTTCTGGTTGTTGTTCTCTTCTTTGTTTTTTTTAGCACAATCTTCAATAAATGCAATGCAAAATTATCATGGAAGTAAAAAATTTTTAAATGTAGTGGCTGATAAAGATCAAACTTCTGGAAAGTCCAAGTACTCAAGTTTCTCTTGTGCTTAAATGTCTAATCAGCTATTTCAACCATTTAAAAAATACATATACACAGCACATATATATATGAAAGTATATATATGTTTATTATATATGTATATATATATATATATATATATATTTGAGGCATACTATAATAAACATTTGCAGTAGATAGGGGATAAAACTTAGACATATAGACATGATTTTGGACAAAGTATTTAAAATAATTAATAACCTCTGGCTTTCCAAGCCATTGTTTTATTGAGGCAATGTATCAGGGATTTGCAAAACATTCATCTTAATTTATTGAACGCAGTGAATGTCCTTTGTGATTGGATCTCTCAGGATCACCAATCTCTTGGTTCCTTACCAATTCCTCTTGCATTTCACTCAAATAATCATTTGTTCATTCTCACAAACCTAAATTTCTCTCCTGCTTGCTGAAGCATGCCAAGTGTCCAGTTACTTCTTAGCTCTCGTTTGGAGTGAGTGCCAAATGAAATGACATTTCTTCGGCAGGTAACATTCTACAAACATGCATGAAACCCTACCTTAAAGGGACTCACACCCTGGAGGCCAAAACAGAAAAGCTTTCTAACTACTTCTGCTAAATCTGGAAGCTTATTTCACACATAAACCCTCATTCCAAGGACTGAAGGAGACCCACTTTCTATCTTCTGATCAGTAACTGGGAATATGTATTTGGCCTTGAGCTATGGGTTTCAGCCCCTCTAGACTGTCTTAACAGTAGGCTGCTTGGCAGGGCTGAAAATAAAGGTTGGCAATCAATCAACCATGACATTCTCACACTTCTGATTCAATGAAGATAGATGGTATAATCCTTACAGATTTAGAAATTTAGGTTCATGGGATAAGGAGCCTCCCACTAAGGTCTAGTATTGACCCATCTATTCATTCCTTCAAAAAATTTTGTATGATTACTAGGTGGCAGATATTCTTTAGAGCACTTTTTAAATGTCAATGAGCTAAATGCATGCAACTTTTAAAATATGCAGAAGGTTCTTACTTTTATTATAGCTAAAATGAGTAAATCTTTTTTTTTTAATTACACTAATATAGCATTATACTTCCCAGCCAACTGAGGCAAATGACCACATACTCATCCTTTAAAATTATCTTCTGTCGAAGAACACAGACTTTAAAGTCAGATTTCTGTATTAGTTTTTGTCTCTGACATTTTCCAGCTCTATGATTTTAGTTAAAAGACTTAATGAGGGACGCCTGGGTGGCTCAGTTGGTTAAGCGTCTGCCTTCGGCCCAGGTCATGATCCCAGGGTCCTGGGATCGAGTCCCACATCGGGCTCCTTGCTCAGCAGGGAACCTGCTTCTCCCTCTCTCTCCCTCTGCTTGTGCTCTCTCTGTCAAATAAATAAAATCTTAAAAAAAAAAAAAAGACTTAATGAATGTTATCTCGTTGCTTTCAGGTTAATAACGGCCACCTCAGAGGTAATTGTATGGAGTAGATGACATAATGTATACAGAACAGCTACAACTGGGTTCATACAAGGTAGGCGTTCAATAAATAAGAAAGCATCATTAGTAGTAGTAGTAGTTATATGCATGATCATAATTTTACTTATTTCTTTTGCAAAGAAAAATATGAGTGGCAAGGATTACCTCCTTGTAATCTATTTATTAAAGAGAGCAAAGAGGAAATTAGTAGTAAATTAGCTTAGTTCTATTACATATCTCATGAGATATTTAACATTTTGGCTTCAAATACATAAATGGAAGAGCCACTCCACTGTCCAGTGTCCTATTCTTCTTTTATAATAATGAACCCTACTCGGGATTTTTTTATGTATTTAAGACCAAACAGTAGTCATTCTTGCCTCTGTAGGTTTAAACACTTCTCTGATTGTTTCCCACTTCTTTAAATGTTCGTTTTCTTTCTGCTACCCATCAAGTTTCAACACAGTACCATTTGCTTTGCTTTCTTTTTCTTTTCTTTCTCCATTTTTTTCCCTTCAAAGATGGGAATATCACTCAGTGATATTTGGGCTTTGACTATTGCCTTAGGCTTGTGATTCTCATGCCTTGACATCCACTCAGTCCACTTGAGCAATCCCCACATCTCAAGCTAAATATGTGTAGGTCTTGGGGTTGTCACCTGACCTTCATTGTAGTTGTCCTGACCAACTTTCTCCCAGTCAGTCAGGTCAGATTCTTTCGTTCACTTCTTTCTTTACACAGCCCTGATTTGGTTGGTGGCTAATCATTGTCCACCTATTTGAACATCTGGTTCATACTCTATCAGTATCCTAGCTCACATACCCATTATCTCAAAATGGAATGTCTACCTTTTCATTATCTGGCCCCCACTCATAAGGCTAAGGCAAGCCCAGAGGGAGATCAATCACCCATACCATAAAGCTGGGAATAAAAATAGTATCCCACAGTAGGAATTCCTATGGCCTGGTTAAGGTAAGAGATATGTTTAAGTAAAAACGTCTGAAACAGGACATGCAGGAAATCTGATAGGTACCTGGTTTATAACCAAAAAACCTAGTTGAATATCAAATACAAAACGAGCATAAACAAAAATGAAGGACCACTGATAAGCTCTGGATCAAGAGCCCATGAAATGCTCTGTAAAGAATAGGATGTGCTAAGAGATACAGAAGAGGACCTGAATTGTAAAAGAACAATGCAAATCCCTCATACATTCTGCCTAAAGCATAATGAAGAACAATACAGTGACGTAGCCAGTGTCTCAAATGTAGACAATGGATTTCTGAGGGGTTATAAGTATACAGTTTAAGCATATAAGAATTTTCTATTAAAAAAAAGAATTTTCTATTAATTAAAATTTATGTATATGCATGCCACTATATATATATATATATATATATATATATATATATATATATATATAAAATTCTAATAGAAGAGGGGCACCTGGGTGGCTCAGTCAGTTAAGCATTTGCCTTTGGCTCAGGTCATGATCTCGGAGTCCTGGCTTTGAGACCCACATTGGTCTCCTGGCTCAATGGGGAGTCAACTTCTTCCTCTCACTCTCCCTCTGTAGTCTCCCTCTCTCTTTCTCCCAAATAAATAAAAAAAATCTTAAAAAATAATTCTAATAGAAGATTCAAATTGCCATCTCTAATTTGGTTCCGCTCTATATTTGTGCCTGCATTTGTTTTGTGTTTATAATCATGTTGTAGCCAAGTACCAGGGAATTTGTTATAGTCTAATAAGAAAAGCATCAGAGGCAGATAATATAGAAATCATGTCACTTATTATTCACTACAAGCCTATTAGATAAAAGACTTTTAACAATATTTTTGCTGACTATAAAATTCTGGGTTGTTTTCTTTCAGCCCTTAAAAAATGCTGTTCCACTTCTTTCTACCCATCAGGGTTTCTGATGAGGAATCTACTGTCACTAGAATCCTTATTTCCCTATAGGTGATCCATTGTTTCTGCCTGGCTTCTTTCAGGATTTTTTTTTTTTCTTTGCCTTTAGTCTTCAGAAATTCTACCATGATGTGCCTTGTTGTGCATTTCTTTGGGTTTCTGGTATTTGGGGTTCACTTAGCATTTTGAATCTGTTAGGTTTAAATATTTTGCCAAATTTGGGAGGCTTTCAGCCATGTCTCTTCAAGCACTTTGTAAGACTTTGCATGTTCCTGCTCTTCTTCCAGAACTCTGATGACACACATGTCAGGTCATTTGTTACAGTACCATGGTCTGGGAGGCTCAGTTCATTCCTTTTTAAGCATATTTTCACTCTGTTTCTCAAAGTGAGTAATTACTATCATTCTATCTTAGCTTCAGAGGAAAGAGGTACTTTCCTCTGTCCTCCCTATACTGCTGTTGGTTCCATCCACTGAGGGTTTATTTTCTTTTTATTTCAGTTACTATATTTTTTTAGTTCTAATCATCCAATTTGGTTATTCTTTGTATCTGCTATTTACTTGCTGAGACTTACTATTTTTTAATTGTTTATGCAGACTAATAGGCATAATATAATAAAATGCTCATCTACCTCCAGGTGGGGATGGAAGTGCAGGTGAGTGGGGTCCTTGCACAAGTTGAGAATTCCAGCTTGCCTCTAGGTCTCCACTGACACTTCCCTAGCTGGAGAGTAGGGGGCACTTCTTTACTGCTTCCCAGGTGGCCTCCACTGACATGTAGAGAGATGATGGCTTTGTAATAGTTGAGGAATGGTAATATTTCTGCCTCCCAAATATATGTCCTCTAATACCACCCCAGCAAGAGAGGTTAAGAGCAGCTCATCACCGCCAGGTGGGGTGAAGTACAATTTCCCAGGTGGTATCACTGATGCCTCCTCACAGCCTTCTTGGACACCACACAGCGGGGAGAGTTGGGGCATCTTAGATAGCCTGGAAAGCTCTCCACTTGGTCTTTGCAGTCGGTGGTAGGGTATGGCCACAAGTTTTTCTGTAAGATTTGGATGGAGAATGATTATTGACTAAATTTTTCCTGTCTTGTCTGGCTGTACCTTCCCTGTTCTTTGGGCAGGTAGAGCAGACTTTTCTTGGGAATTTTTTTGTTGCCTGTGCCTATTGGTGTTTCAAAGTGAGCAGCTTCCCCAGCATCCTTTTAGGGATTTGAAGCAGTAAAGAGAACCCAAAAATTTCACCACTGGGTCATTCTTTCTGTTCTGAGGTCTTAAGCCAGTTTACCACCTTCTCTCCATCTTTCAGAGTTTTCTTACAATTGTTTTTTTATATACTTTCCAGGGATTTTAGTTGTACTTAGGACATAAAATAGAAAAAAGAACATCTACCTCATCCTCCTAGAAGTGGAAGTGGGAATATCTTTTTAAATAGCTTCTTGTTCTGAGGCTGAACAAGAAAGGGTTCTGTGATAGATTGGTGATTTCTGCCATGGCAAAGAAGTTAAGAAGCACATGGACCATGGACCCTGTAATATCTGACCGCCTCAGCATTTGCTGTCTGTTCCACCTACATGCTTACCTCTTACCTGGATGGTGCCCATTACCACCTTCCTAATTGTATAAAAATCCTTAGAGGGCAGAACATCCATACATGTTTTCATTCTTTTTGCTGTCTTGAATATCAGAGCTCTCAATAAGTATATGTTAACTTTATTTATTATACTACCAAAGGTATATTTTAAAGTTTTTCAAAAATTACCATGGCACTGAATTTCAGTATGTGGATAATAGTTCATTATTTGAGCAGCCAACAGTAAGAGAATGTTTCACATTAAGTTTATAATGTGTAAGTACTATATTTTAATTTTGAATATTTTAACTGACATTATTTTGATGAAAATTATGAATTTGAAAATTTAAGGTATGTAACTACCTATGAAATTCTTTGTAGGTATTTTTGTTATTTTCAAGGATTTGTAGAATTTTATTTTAATGAAGATTTTCTCTAGAACCATTAATATAGATAATTATAAAAGAGCTATATTTAGATGAAGAATTATCTTATGGTATATATAAAGTTCTAAGTCTTTACATTTGTTAAAGTTCTGAATAAACTCAGCCACATTTTGTGATGAGTTTTAGGTTATTTGAAATGGCCATTTTGTTAGTGACAAATGTTGGATCTCCTCCCAAGAAGAAATATCCCCCAAATTGATAGTATTCAAGTTTATCTATCTTGAGCATTACTGCATTTCTGTGAAGTAGATAAGATAAATATAACTATCCTTAATATATTCTGCATACTGATGAATGCATAGACTTTTTGGAGAAATGGATTTGGGGATCAGAAGTGGTACCTTAGAGTCTGCTCATGAGATTTTACTATTACTTGATGAGACAAATTGGCTCAGGAAAAAAATATACAATTATGGATTGTAAAAACTGTAATTAGTATTACAAAGAGATAGAACAAGGTACTAAAAGAAAGGAAAAAATGAGGAAAGTTATTTAAAATAAGGCAGGGGGACATCAGTTAATGCTGAGGACCTCAGCATTAACTCAGGCCTCAGGCCAGAGGTCCTGGAAAGCACCTTCAGGAGAGGAGGAAGCCCTACCTGAGGCAAGAAAACACTGATCAAAGGCCAGGGGAGCTGTGAACATGGTGCCATTTAAGTAAAGACTGAGAGGTAATTGGAGAAGGTCTTATTCAGAAATATGGTAAAGGGTCTGGATTTTATGCTATATACTTCAGAACACCTTCAGAAGATTTCAGCTGGACAGTGATATACACCCAGTTGTGTTTTGGTGAGGCTATTCTGACCACTGCCTGAAGGATGAATTGTGAAATGGTCCCAGTGAAGATGGTGCAGGAAGGCTACACTGGCAGTCCTTGCAAAATGAGAAAGTAGAGTGGAAGGGGGCATACAGAAGTCAGAAAGGTTCAGAACAAGTGTTTCCCAGAATGTGCCACTTGGAGATGTGGACTATGTTGAGCTGAAAGCAATAAAGGGGGGCGGAGCAAGATGGCGAAGGAGTAGGAGACGTGGATTTCGTCTCCTCTCAGGAATTCAGCTGGATAGGGATCAAACCATTCTGAACACCTACAAACCCAACAGGAGATCGAAGAAAAGAAGAGCAACAACTCTCTCATCACAAAAGCGACCACTTTCTGGAAGGTAGGACGTGCGGAGAAGTGAATCCGAGGCGATATTCGGGAGGATAGACGGCGGGGGAGGGGCCTCCGTCGGCGCTTCTGGCAAGTGATGGAGCCGCGGAGCACAAAGTCGGAACTTTTAAAAGTCTGCTCCGCTGAGGGACGTCACTCTGGTGGCTCAGCGGGGGGTGGAACCCTCCGGGACAGTGTGGTCTCAGGACCCTCGGGGTCACAGAAAGACCGGGGGCGCCTGAGTGCGGCAGAGCTCCCAGGTAACGGAGCAGGGAAGCCAGCTGCGGAGACAGAGACTAGGCACGGGCTCTCAGCTCGGGGCGGCCATAAACTGTGATCCGCGGCACAGTCGGGCCCCTGCTCCTCCAGCAGGGACCCCACAAGCGGCAGATCCGGGGACACTCACCTTCTTCCCCGGGAGGAGCCGCGCGGGAGGGCACCGCAGGGATCTGCTGGGTTTGGAGACTCCGCCCGGGGTCGGGGGCCAGAGAGAGAAACGCGCGGTCACAGGCCGGGCGAGCACGGAGTGCGGCCGGAGACGGGGAGACGGGAGTGACTGGCGGCTTTTCTCTGGGGGCTCACGAGGAGCGGGGCCCCGAGTTCTCGGCTCCTCCGGGGCGGACATTGGGAGGCCGCCATTCTCACTCTCCGCCTCCAAAGCTAGACGGAAAGCTCGCAGGGAACAAAAGCCCCGGAGAGCAAACCTGAGCAGATGACTTAGCCGGGAGGGGGCAAGGGCGGGGCAATTCCGCCTCCGGCAGAGACATTTGGAAACCACGGCAACAGGCCCCTCCCCAGAAGATCGGTGAGAACAGCCAGCCAAGACCAAGTTTGCCGATCAATGAGAACGGCAGAACTCCAGCCCTAGGGGACTACTGCACATAGAATTCACGGCTTTTTTACCATGATTCTTTAGTCTTTCAAACTTAATTTTTTTTAACTGTCTCTTTGTCTTTTTTCTCTTTTTTTTTTGAATTTTTCTTTTTCCCTTTTCCAACCGACATCTTATCAATCCCTTTTTTTAAAAAACATTTTTATTTTTAATTTTTAGAGTCATATTCTATCCCTTCATAGTAGTTACCCATATTTTTGGCATATATATATATATATATAAGTTGTTCTCCCTTTAAAAATTTGAGATAGTTTCTTCTAACACATTAAAATATACCCTAAATCTGTAGTATATGGTTTTTTCTACTCCTGTGCGTGATCACATTCTCTCCCTTTTTTTTCTTTTTTCTTTTTTCTCTTTTTTTAAATCCTCTTCTTTCTCTTTTCAAACAACTTCTTATCAAGTCCTTTTATAAAATTTTTTATAATTTCCATCTTTACAGTCATATTCCATCCCTTCATCATATCAACCCTTATTTTTGTACATATATAAGTTTTTCTTTCTTTAAAATTTTGGGAGGCACTTTCTTCTAACAGACCAAAATACACCCCAAATCTAGTGTGTGGCACTGATCTATATACCAGCCTGATCATATTTGATCACATTCAGGGTTTTTTTGTTGTTGTTGTTTTGTTTTATTTGTTTTTGTTTGTTTTTATCCTTTTCTTTTTCTTTTTTTTCTTTTTCTTTTTTTCTCTTTCCGTTTCTTTTTCCACTGCTTCAAGTCTTTTCTGATTTGTTTAGAGTATATTTTCTGGGGACATTGTTACTCTGCTAGCATTTTGTTCTCTCATTAATCTATTCTCCTCTGCACAAAATGACAAGACGGAAAAAATCACCTCAACAAAAAGAACAAGAGGTAGTACCGACTGCCAGGGACCTACTCAATACGGACATTAGTACGATGTCAGATCTAGAGTTCAGAATCATCACTTTAAAGATACTAGCTGGGCTTGAAAAAAATATGGAAGTTATTAGAGAAACCCTTTACGGAGAAGTACAAGAACGAAAATCTAACCAAGTAGAAATCAAAAAGGCTATTAATGAGGTGCAATCAAAAATGGGGGTGCTAACTGCTAGAATAAATGAGGCAGAAGAGAGAATCAGTAATATAGAAGACCAAATGATGGAAAATAAAGAAGCTGAGAAAAAGAGCGATAAACAACTACGGGATCACAAGGGCAGAATTCAAGAGATAAGCGATACCATAAGACAAAACAATATTAGAATAATTGGGATCCTAGAAGAAGAAGAGAGAGAGAGAGGGCCAGAATGTATAACGAAGCAAATTATAGCAGAGAACTTCCCTAATTTGGGGAAGGAAACAGGCATGAAAATCCAGGAAGCACAGAGAACCCTCTCAAAATCAATAAAAATAGGTCAACACCATGACATCTAATAGTAAAACTTACGAGTCTCATAGACAAAGAGAAAATCCTGAAAGCAGCTCGGGAGAAGAGATATGTAACCTACAAGGGTAGAAACATTAGAATGGCAACAGACCTATCCACAGAGACCTGGCAGGCCAGAAAGGACTGGCAGGATGTATTCAGAGCACTAAATGAGAAAAATATGCAGCCAAGAATCCTATATCCAGCTAGGCTGTCATTGAAAATTGAAGGAGAGATAAAAAGCTTCCAGGACAAACAAAAACTAAAGGAATTTGCAAACACGAAACCAGCCCTACAAGAAATCTTGAAAGGGGTCCTCCAAGCAAAGAGAGAGCCTAAAAGCAACATAGACCAGAAAGGAACACAGACAATATACGGTAACAGTCATCTTACAGGCAATACAATGGCACTAAATTCCT
Source organism: Mirounga leonina (assembly GCF_011800145.1). Classification (NCBI taxonomy): domain Eukaryota; kingdom Metazoa; phylum Chordata; class Mammalia; order Carnivora; family Phocidae; genus Mirounga; species Mirounga leonina. Next base: position 38,697,411 of record NW_023270320.1, on the reverse strand, counting down.
ATCTTAGTTACCTGAATGTAAATGGGCTAAATGCCCCAATCAAAAGACACAGGCTATCAGACTGGATTAAAAAACAAGACCCATCGATATGCTGTCTGCAAGAGACTCATTTTAGACCCAAAGACACCCCCAGATTTAAAGTGAGGGGGTGGAAAACAATTTACCATGCTAATGGACACCAAAAGAAAGCTGGGGTGGCAATCCTTATATCAGACAAATTAGATTTTAAACCAAAGACTGGAA
>NW_023270320.1:38693431-38697158 GCF_011800145.1 Mirounga leonina | reverse complement strand
CAGCCAATTATATAAGGCAATTAATAACAAAAGCAAAGAAACACATCGACAACAATACAATAATAGTGGGGGACTTTAACACCCCCCCTCACTGAAATGGACAGATCGTCTAAGCAAAAGATCAACAAGGATATAAAGACTTTAAATGACACACTGGACCAAATAGACTTCACAGACCTATTCAGAACATTCGATCCCAAAGCAACGGAATACACATTCTTCTCTAGTCCCCATGGAACATTCTCCAGAATAGATCACATCCTAGGTCATAAATCAGGTCTCAACCAGTACGAAAAGATTGGGATCATTATCTGCCTATTTTCAGACCACAATGCTTTGAAACTAGAACTCAATCACAAGAGGAAAGTCGGAAAGAACTCAAATACATGGAGGCTAAAGAGTATCCTACTGAAGAATGAATGGGTCAACCAGGAAATTAAAGAAGAATTAAAAAAATACATGGAAACCAATGAAAATGAAAACACAACTATTCAAAATCTTTGGGATGTAGCAAAGGCAGTCCTAAGAGGAAAGTATATAGCAATACAAGCCTTTCTCAAGAAACAAGAAAGGTCTCAAGTACACAACCTAACCCTCCACCTAAAGGAGCTGGAGAAAGAACAGCAAATAAAGCCTAAACCCAGCAGGAGAAGAGAAATCATAAAGATCAGAGCAGAAATCTATGAAATAGAAACTAAAAGAACAGTAGAACAGATCAACGAAACTAGGAGCTGGTTCTTTGAAAGAATTAACAAGATTGATAAACCCCTGGCCAGACTTATCAAAAAGAAAAGAGAAATGACCCAAATCAACAAAATCATGAATGAAAGAGGAGAGATCACAACCAACACCAAAGAAATACAAACAATTATAAGAACACATTATGAGCAACTCTATGCCAGCAAATTAGATAACCTGGAAGAAATGGAGGCATTCCTAGAGATGTATCAACTACCAAAACTGAACCAGGAAGAAATAGAAAACCTGAACAAACCTATAACCACTAAGGAAATGGAAGCAGTCATCAAAAATCTCCCAAAAAACAAAAGCCCAGGGCCAGATGGCTTCCCAGGGGAATTCTACCAAACATTTCAAGAAGAATTAATACCTATTCTTCTGAAACTGTTCCAAAAAATAGAAATGGAAGGAAAACTTCCAAACTCATTTTATGAGGCCAGCATTACCTTGATCCCAAAACCAGACAAAGACCCCATCAAAAAGGAGAATTACAGACCAATATCCCTGATGAACATGGATGCAAAAATTCTCACCAAAATACTAGCCAATAGGATCCAACAGTACATTACAAGGATTATTCATCATGACCAAGTGGGATTTATTCCTGGGCTGCAAGGTTGGTTCAACATCTGCAAATCAATCAATGTGATCCAATACATTAACAAAAGAAAGAACAAGAATCATATGATCCTCTCAATAGATGCAGAAAAAGCTTTTGACAAAGTACAGCATCCTTTCTTGATCAAAACTCTTCAGAGTATAGGCATAGAGGGTACATACCTCAATATCATAAAAGCCATCTATGAAAAACCTACAGCGAATATCATTCTCAATGGGGAAAAGCTGAGAGCTTTCCCCCTAAGGTCAGGAACGCGGCAGGGATGTCCACTATCACCACTGCTATTCAACATAGTATTGGAAGTCCTAGCCACAGCAATCAGACAACAAAAAGAAATCAAAGGCATCCAAATCGGCAAAGAAGAAGTCAAACTCTCACTCTTTGCAGATGATATGATACGTTATGTGGAAAACCCCAAAGACTCCACCCCAAAACTGCTAGAACTCATACAGGAATTCAGTAAAGTGGCAGGATATAAAATCAATGCACAGAAATCAGTGGCATTCCTATACACCAACAACAAGACAGAAGAAAGAGAAATTAAGGAGTCGATCCCATTTACAATTGCACCCAAAACCATAAGATACCTAAGAATAAATCTAACCAAAGAGACAAAGGAGGATCTGTACTCAGAAAACTATAAAATACTCATGAAAGAAATTGAGGAAGACACAAAGAAATGGAAAAAACGTTCCATGCTCATGCATTGGAAGAACAAATATTGTGAAGATGTCAATGCTACCTAGAGCAATCTACACATTCAATGCAATCCCCATCAAAATACCATCCACTTTTTTCAAAGAAATGGAACAAATAATCCTAAAATTTGTATGGAACCAGAAAAGACCACGCATAGCCAGAGGAATGTTGAAAAAGAAAAGCAAAGCCGGTGGCATCACAATTCCGGACTTCAAGCTCTATTACAAAGCTGTCATCATCAAGACAGCATGGTACTGGCACAAAAACAGACACATAGATCAATGAAACAGAATAGAGAGCCCAGAAATGGACCCTCAACTCTATGGTCAACTCATCTTTGACAAAGTAGGAAAGAATGTCCAGTGGAACAAAGACAGTCTCTTCAACAAATGGTGTTGGGAAAATTGGATAGCCACATGCAGAAGAATGAAACTGGACCATTTCCTTACACCACACACAAAAATAGACTCCAAATGGTTGAAAGACCTCAATGTGAGACAGGAGTCCATCAAAATTCTAAAGGAGAACACAGGCAGCAACCTCTTTGACCTCAGCCGAAGCAACTTCTTCCTAGAAACATTGCCAAAGGCAAGGGAAGCAAGGGCAAAAATGAACTATTGGGATTTCATCAAGATAAAAAGCTTTTGCAAAGCAAAGGAAACAGTCAACAAAACCAAAAGACAACCGACAGAATGGGAGAAGATATTTGCAAATGACATATCAGATAAAGGGCTAGTATCCAAAATCTATAAAGAACTCATCAAACTCAACACCCAAAGAACAAAGAATCCAATCAAGAAATGGGCAGAAGACATGAACAGACATTTTTCCAAAGAAGACATCCAAATGGCCAACAGACACATGAAAAAGTGCTCAATATTGCTCGGCATCAGGGAAATCCAAATCAAAGCCTCAATGAGATACCACCTAACACCAGTCAGAATGGCTAAAATTATCAAGTCAGGAAATGACAGATGTTGGTGGGGATGCGGAGAAAGGGGAACCCTCCTACACTGTTGGTGGGAATGCAAGCTGGTGCAGCCACTCTGGAAAACAGTATGGAGGTTCCTCAAAAAGTTGAAAATAGAGCTACCATATGACACAGCAATTGCACTACTGGGTATTTACCCCAAAGATACAAAAGTAGGGATCCGAAAGGGTACGTGCACCCCGATGTTTATAGCAGCAATGTCCACAATAGCCAAACTGTGGAAAGAGCCAAGATGTCCATCGACAGATGAATGGATAAAGAAGAAGTGGTATATATATATACAATGGAATATTATGCAGCCATCAAAAGGAATGAGATCTTGCCATTTGCAATGACGTGGATGGAACTGGAGGGTATTACGTTGAGCGAAATAAGTCAAACAGAGAAAGACATGTATCATATGATCTCACTGATATGAGGAATTCGTAATCGCAGGAAACAAACTGAGTGTTGCTGGAGTGGGGGGTGGGGTGGGAGGGATGGGGTGACTGGGTGATAGACACTGGGGAGGGTATGTGCTCTGGTAAGCGCTGTGAATTGTGCAAGACTGTTGAATCTCAGATTTGTACCTCTGAAACAAATAATGCAATATATGTTAAGAAAAAAAAAAGAAGAAGAGGAAGGTAGCAGGAAGGGAAGAATGAAGCGGGGGAAATCGGAGGGGTAGACAAACCATGAGA
>NW_023270320.1:38630803-38693331 GCF_011800145.1 Mirounga leonina | reverse complement strand
CATCTAAAACTAAGGATGTAATGTATGGGGATTAACATAAGAATAAACAAATAAAAAATAAAAAATAAATTAAAAAAAAAAAAGAAAGCAATAAAGATCCTGTGGGCACAAGAGAACCATTTGACCTTCCCTTAACTGCCTAGAAGAACTTCAACTGGGGCGTTACCATATGGCAAGGCGAATATCTAATTACCAGACGTCACTCTCTTCTTATTGACCTAGGAATTGCCCTCCTCCCCTTTGAATCCCCAGGCCCATCTCCCATTCCTTAGCTCAGGATGGCATAAACACTATTTTTTCCTCCTCTCTTTGAACCTCTCATGTATGTGGGCTTCTTGTATGTACAAAGTTACATTTGATTTTTTCCTGTTAATCTGCCTCATGTCAATTCAATTCTTAGGCCAGCTGGAAGAACCTTTGAAGAGTATAGGAAATTTCCTCCCCAACCCCAACAAAGTAAATGGACTGGGACACACTCAGAGGCTACAATCATCAGGACTTGGTGGTTGCAGGCAGGACTTCAGGTAGAGGAAAGAGAGAGAAGTGCATTAAGCAAGTGGGTGGACTGGAGGCTCATTTTCTGAGACAGGGCAGAGAGTTCTGTCATGGCACTGAGACCTGGAGGTGCAAACAATGTTTCAGTGGGGCAGTTGGACCTTTACATCTGGAGCTCAGAAGAAAGGATGGAGGACAAGCATAGAGAAAGAAGTATTTCTGGTACCTATTGCAATCTCCGTAATACACTCCCTGAATCATTCTAGATTCACTTCAAACCACAGATTGCGTGACCAGACTATAAACTGAATTCAGTATCCTATGATCTATTAGCAACATTTAAGGAATAACAAATTTTTATTTTTCACTCAGTCTTTCTTGTGAAAAGATTTGCCGCTATTTATTTACTGATTCATAATGTATTGAAACAGTACCATGGAACTAATTTGTTGGAAGAATAAAATATATCAGCACATTATAGATGCAGACCTTCTGAAAGAAAACAGAATAGCTTTCCTCAGATATCTGGAGAATTGATTTCTCCCACAAAGATAACTTCATAAATTTATGTTAGGTTCTACTTTAAAGTTTTATCAAAAGTAAAGCTTTATCAAAATATATATATCAAAAATATATATTTAAAAAATATATATGTAAATTATTATCCTATGAATTATTTGAGTTATAAAATTATCATATAATTTGGGGAAGGCAAAAAAATATTATTCCCATTTGATAGATAATGGTGCTATTTTCTTCCTGAATGTCATAGGTGTTTAACATAACTGGCCAGAATCATACTTTTCTTTTGCAAGAAGATTCCTTTAGAAATAAAACCTCAAGTGACATCTAAACCTCAAGTGTGTTAGAGCAGAATTGCTCCCTGCAAAGATGCAAGATTGGAGTGTTGGCGTAAACAGTGATATTAGTGGTTTCAGTGGCTATTAATTTCTGTCCTGAAATCTCTTACATTTGGCAAATATTTTTAAATATACTTTTTAAGATTTTTATTTATTTGTTAGAAAGAGAGAGAGCAGGAGTAGGAGGGGCAGAGGGAGAAGCAGACTCCCCACTGAGCAGCGAGCCAGACAGGGGACTTGATCCCAGGACCCCGGGATCATGACCTGAGCCGAAAGCAGACACTTAACCAACTAAGCCACCCAGGTGCCCCAAGGCAAATATTTTAATAGTTATTCTGTCTTGGCTTAAGAACTCTCATCTGTAAATGAAGAAGTTTATCTAGGTTATCTGTATAGTTTCATCTTTAAAAGTTTATAACTCTACCCAAAAACATCCTCATCACATTCAAGAGAAATGTGTCTGCCATGTCATCCACTTCCTCCTGCCACACTGTTGTAAAGTATCTTTTCCCAAGTTATCACCACATGAAATATGGAAGAGGAAAGTAAAGGCAGATATCTAACTCCTCTTATAGGCACATTTGGGGATTTGCCTGGGAGTGCTCTAAGCATGGCCAGGATGGTCTCTGACTCCTAATACTCCACTACTTGATTTTTAAAAGTCAATATAAAATTATTTTGTGTAACAAATAATTTAAAACACAGTGAAATGGCTGCATAGTTATCAGTTTCTATAATCTTGTACTCGGGTCCAGGTCTCCACTAGCTTACAATGGTCAAGCATCTCTTCAGCTTTCCCGTGAGGAAAATCGAGTTTTTTGTTTGGCCAGGATCTTCAAACTATGGACATTCCAGTAATCACCCAAGCAAATACATGATGACTTTTTCATGACAGCTTGATGAGGACTGCCAGCAAAAAATGGCATTTGAGTATATTTCAGCTGGAGAGTGTGTCTTTGTAATAAACACTTGACTACCTCAGCAATTTCTTCAGGACCTCCCACATGACTCATACCAGCCAGGAACAGTGTTGGGTTTAATCAGGGAGGCTTGCGTACCTTGGTTGATGGATGAGAGGTGATCATATCCTCAGCTATATGAGCTTACAGGCATGGATGCTGCTAGCTGGTGTATGAGCATTTTGAGCTTGATTAACAGTTATTTGATCTTAACTTTCCCCATCAACTTGTGCCACACAGCCAAATGCATAAACAAATTCACCTTTAAAACAACATTTAACAAGGGGTAAAATAGGCTAAGAATTCCTGCATCGAGAAGTATCTATCAACAGTGCCAATATCTTCTAAATGAAATGTCACCACCATTTCAGTCTGTTGAAAAATGTAACACAATGAGATTATAAGAAGGAGAGGATGATCCCTCTACCATTAACTTTTATTTCAGGCAGTAAGTCCAGGAAAACCTTTCAGTGCAAGCTGAGCATTTTTAGCTTTGGGGGGTGTACTTTTGGAAGACAAAGCAAATCTAGCTATCCTGTGTCTTTGAGCCATGTCTTTGCTTCATGCCTGTCACCCAAACGTGGGTGTTGCTGTGGGCACATTATCATAAGTGCATGTATAAATGTGGAGTTAAAGCTTTGTGTGATGATTTCATATTGACTTCTCATTAAATATCTGTAGGAAAAAGGATGGAATTTTTGAAAGAACATGGATTCAGAGATAGGGAAGTCTGAGTCTGTTGTTTATTTATGACTTAGAAAATTTACCTAATTCATAGAAGCGTTTGATTCCTTATCTGTGAAATAAGAATCATCACACCTCCTTATCAGGGTAACCTTAGCAGAATGTATAATCTAATGCACACAGCAAAACATCTGGTAAATATTAGACTCTAAGCAAACAGTAAATTTTATTATTTCATCATCATAAAAATAATCTTTCTTCAGATTTAATATAAAGGAAAGTATTCCTCAACTCTTTAGCATCAACTAAAGCTGAAATAGGTATGGAAGAGTATTTTTCCTTTCATCTTGGGTACCAAGGAAACAAGTGATGGTTAATCTCTCAGATGCGGTATGCCCCCATCAGTAGAGATTAGGTGGTACTGGGCTGCAAGTGGAGAAGTGGAAGTTTAGCACTGGCCACGCTAGGAGCCATCAGTGTCTCCCCAAGAGCCAAAGCAGGGCTCCAGGTCCCTGAGAACTAGTACAGATCCAGATACACTAAAACCAATGAGCACAGGGGGCACCTGGTAGCTCAGTAGGTTAAGAGTATGCCTTTGGCTCAGGTCATGATCTCAGGGTCCTGGGATTGAGTCCCTGCTCAGCAGGGAGTTGCTTCTCCCTCTCCTTTTGCCCCTCCCCTGGCTCCTGTGCACTCTCTCTCTCAAAAAAATAAATAAAATATTTAAAGGGAAAAAAAAGCACATGAGCACAGGATGCAGATGATCACAAGCACAATGAGGTGGTAGAGATAGATGACGTTATTAAGAAATGTCTAACTTCAAACATCATCTCCCTTTTTAGTATAATATCTGGCATCATCCACTCCTGAGGGCCTGAACAGAACAAAAAGGCAGAGGAAGATTGAATTTGCTCTCTTTGCTAATGCTGGGACACCTGCCTTCTCCTGCCCTCCAACAGGGTCTCTACCAGTTCTCCTGCCTTCGGATTCTGACCGGGACTTAAACACCACTGCCCTCACTCCCTCCTCCACTGTTTTTCCGGGTTTTAGGTCTTTGGACTTGGACTGAATTATACCATGGGTTTTCCCGGTTCTCCAGCTTGCAGACAGCAGATACTGGGCTTCTTTGCCTCCATCATCATGCAAGCCAATTCCTCTAATAAGTCCCCTGTGAAGTATATCTATATGTATCATGTCAGTTCTGCTCACCTAGAGAGCCCTGACTGGGAAGTGAGCATTGGACATGTTATGCAAATTGCCCAGATTTGATAACAAGTCAATGGCTCTGTTGGGGCTGGGATCTCAGAGTAGCTGAGGCCAAAGTATGCCTCTCAGATATTGCCCTATTGTCGCTGAGGGGCCACCTGCTATATTTCACTATAGTCATATTTTCTATGTCATGTCTGACCACCAGCAATGAACAAATATATCCATAAATCAGTTAGAAATGCATTTTCAAAATATGATTCTGAAAATACAAAGGCCACATTGAATTTGAACATTGATGGTCATATTTCTGGACCCTTTATTATTATTATTATTATTATTATTATTATTATTATTATTATTATTATTATTATTTTAATTCTCCGTGTCTTCTCTGATTTCCCAAGTACTTCTTAGAACAACTGGATACGAAGCAATACCCACTTGATGCTTAGCCAGCACCCAATATGCCATTGACACCATGCTGGAGGTTGAGATAAATAATAATGGTGAGAGAACAGGTAAAATACTAGAATGATCACGAGGCTATGGGACCTAACACATCTTACTGCCTTCATCCATTCCCTAGGGACAGGGGCAATGTCAGACACTTAAGAGAGAGCAATACTAGCATCAAAAATATCCTTCCCTTTGTTTTGAGGGACAAAGGAGAGTGTTTCTGAAAATGAGGGCAGACAGGGGGAAGCAATGACTTGTATCTGCAGACCTTAAAAGCAAAAAGACGGACAAAGCAAAATAAATAAATAAATAAATAAATAAATAAATAAATAAATAAATAAATGGCAGTTCTGAACTGAGAAATACAGGATAACAGGATTCAGCTGAGAAGTATCTTGAGCTATTCTAACCCTCTTGAACATATTTAGCACCTCATGGCACAAGGAAGGAAGAAAAAAAGCACTTATTAATTTGAAGCAAATAAAAAAGCTGTGGGAGGAAGATGACCCAGTAGGTCAGCATATAAATGGCTAATTATACGGAAAGGCTCTGATTTGGCAAGCAAGGCTGGCTTAGGGGCAAACCCTGGGCTTACAGCTTACATCAGGCTGTAGAAAGTAACTGACTTCTGCCCATCTGCTTCTAGAAAGTTGTAGGAAGGCACAGGGCAGATGTTATAAAGAACCAAGAAGGGGGGTTTTTTCTTAGGAATATAAAAAAAGTTTCATGCAGTAAAAGGCAAGTACGTAGAGAGAGAAAGCTGAAGGAAAGAAAGCACCATTCAGGTGTGCTATACGCCAAGTCTGAGCCAATTCCTGCCACCGCACCACAGAACTCAGTCTCCCACGTTTGCAAGTGACCTTACCAAGCTTTCAATCCGGCATCAGAGGAATTCATGCAAGGACCAGATGCACTTTACTTAGGGCTGATTTTCATGGGAATAGGTACTTTGGGGGCTATCTTTATCTAGTCTGGTGAGTAGGAAGATGTCATGAGAAGATCATGTTCTAACACTAATCAACACAGATACACATGCTGGTTCTGATCATGGACAATTCACTTTACCGATTTCAGCCCGAGATTTACCACCAACTGCCAATAAGACTAATAAAATCTCTTCTATGGTTGCCTGGCCATCAAGTAAGGTTAGTTAGGGTACAGTAAGTGTGGCTGCAGATAAACCACTCAGCACTGGTTAGTTGTCCTCTCTCCTTTACAAGTGAGGAAACGGAGCAGCAAAGACAGACCAGTTTGCTTAGTGAAAGACACAGAAAATTAAATGTGTTTCTTGCAAAACAAGTGCTGTGTGTCTAATAAATCCTCAAAATTGCTGACTGAAATTTTGGCTATGTTTTATTTAAAAAAATTAAAAACACAGAAAATAAAGAAGAAATAAACCTGGGATATAAATAAGGAAGGCTGTTAGGAGCAACAGGGCAGAGCTAAGTGAAGAGGGAGCTCAGAGCAAGATGTCACCCTTACTTTCCCACTGTTGGAAATTCAAAACCATCCCACATTTCTGTAAGAAAAGTTTTATTGGTTCTTTCAGAAAATGTAATTACAATTTCTTAGAAATAGCCAACATGAAATTAAGCAACTGCTAATTTAAAATCTCAATAAAGTAGGCACTGCAGACAAATTAGGGTCTTCATCTCAAAATCAAGAACCAGAAAACTTTTCTTTTCTCTCTCTTTTTTTTTTCTTTTATGCCCAGGATATAAGCATGTAGAAGGGCAAAAATGAAAGAACAAAACCTTAAAAACAAAACTCTATTCTATCCATGCTAGAAAACATTACTATAGATGTCTGCTCATGATTTTTTTTTTCTCCAGTGACTTACACTAACCTTTTATTTAATGAGAGAATAAATAAATCAATGTGTCTAGGGCCAGAAGAATTTCCCTAGCACATCTAAAGAGGTAACAGACTCCAGGGGCGCCTGGGTGGCTCAGTTGGTTAAGAGGTAACAAATTCGGAATTTCTCAGTTCATAAAGCAAGCAAATAGTGTGTTTACCATTTCATGGGAAAAAAGAAAAAGAAAAGTATAGATAGATACATAGATATATGGATATAAGTGATAAAGAGATATAGAAAGATGATAGATAAATAGATGATAGATAGGTAGATAGATAGATTGATAGATAGCCTACAAAATATCCCATATTTTCTCAAAATATGAAAGGAAAATTAAGAATGAACTAAAACTCATCAATAAATCACAAGTACTAATAAAGCTGAGAAACCAGATTCCTTGGCAATAGTAGGAAAGCAACAGAGATAACAAAATTTGAGTCTGAGGGACCATCATAAAGGAAAATGATTGAAGATTATAGTTTCTATGGGTTTAGAGGTTATCACCCACTACCTGGCCAAATCGTTTCTTCTAACACTAAATGAACTATGTGAATATTGCCAAATGACTGCTCAGCAATTTAAACTAAATTTTAATAATATTATGCAGACACTCTAGCCATATTCTTGAAGGCTGATTACTAAAATCGCCCATAGGCAATGCAAAGATGCGCTGGATTGTAGAAAAGTGCCTCTTTTTCCAAGGGCTTCTGGTTCTAACTCTCCCATACAATTCTTGGGTGCTTAAACTTCATTTTCATTAATGGCACTACTACAACAGGTAATGAAATGAAGCATCCTAATATTTAGAAACTACCAATTAATTAAAAACTGGAATTTGAATATATTCCAATGAACAACTCCATGACAATCCAGACTTGTGGTTCACTTGAAGCTCAGCCTTGGTCAGAGGGAGAATGAGATGACACATAAGAAGATATAATGAATCAGTGACAAATCTAAAATTTAAATTCAGTTTTTGCTGACTTTTCCATAGGGAATTGAACCAAGTAAGAAGCCAGTACAAAGTCATTCTGGATGTAGGTGGGGTATAAATGAATCAACTAAATTTATAAAGTAGATTCTGGGGGCACTCAAATCCTTGATGAATCATGGCACTCTCCTGTTCTTTTGTTCTAATTTCTGGAGAAGTTCAAATAAAAACATCCAAGAATACGGTAGCTTTAGTAAAACAATAACCATCAGTTATTAAAAAATAGGACACCATTGTATCCATCATATGGTTCTGTAGATTGCATGTGGATGGAAATCTGGTCATAATTCCAGCAGAGTTCTTTGACATTGGGTTCCAGGATAAAGCGGAGGATACTACCATTCTGATAACTGCATGGTAATTGAGGCTCCAGAGAGAACAGAAAACTGAGCTACACAACTGGAAACTCACATTTATATTTATTTCCCCCAAATGCCTCTGGCACCACAAATGCCTGGAATGAAGAGCCAGTCACTTACAATCGAGGTGAAATCATTACTTTCAATTTCTGTTGACAATCTCGGGAGGAGATGCTACTTAGGATGATTTGAGGGTGTCATTAGTTATTAACAAAAAGGTATAGACCAACAAAAGTCCACAAAGGTTTTCAGAGGTTGACTAATTTACCCCATCTCCTTCAATCTCTTCTCTCTTGCTCACCATGTGTCCAATGGTAAGCCTGGTGCCTGGCACAGAAAGAGCTCACTAAAAATCATCCAAGGAATGAATGGACTCTTTCCTTCTCTATGACATCTGTTCAAGCCTCAACTAGTCAATCAGCAAACAAGATATACAGCAACAGTATTTCCCCTTCTTGAACACATATAAGGAAGGACACATGCTTGTCTTTCATCTTCAAGTTTAGAGAATTTTTGCCCAATTCCTTCATCCCCTGTGCCCCCCAAGCCCCCATTTTTTGATCTCAGTAACCCCCCATTCCAAGCCTAGTTGTGTATAATAGGCCACCGGAGCTTCCTCTTGGGCTCATTGATCTTTCAGGTTGAAAGAGATAATCCTTATTTTCCAAGTGAAAAATCAAGGCCCAGAGACACTGCATGAGGTTTTTACAGGTTCACACAAATATTGAAGAGTAACCTGAGAATCAGAATTTAAATCTCAATATGTCACTTTAAAATTAGTTCAAACATCCTCTTTTATATGTATAAATATATATACTAAGTTATACTTGTATATGTATACAATATACTATAGCAATCAATGTTATATTATAGATTTAATTATATATGATTACTACAGTGAGAACTAGTTCACATCCTCACTTTAATAATATTAATGCAGGGCGCCTGGGTGGCTCAGTTGGTTGAGCGACTGCCTTCGGCTCAGGTCATGATCCTGGAGTCCCGGGATCGAGTCCCGCATCGGGCTCCCTGCTCGGCAGGGAGTCTGCTTCTCCCTCTGACCCTCCTCCCTCTCGTGCTCTCTGTCTCTCATTCTCTCTGTCTCAAATAAATAAATAAAAAATAAAATCTTTAAAAAAAAATATTAATGCAATGTCAATCAACATTCTTCACTTTGTATTACATCATAATACATCATAATTATGTTAACTCAATAAGTATATAACAAATATACTACTATGAATATACTGTTTTAATAATTACATAATCTTATATTAAAAGTCAATGTTTGATCATGTTTCTATACCATTTTGTATAGCTTTTCTTCTTCGTTCCATAGATTTAGGAACTACTAAATCACCTCATTGAATCCACATGCGTCCAAAAATAGTAATCCTTTACTCGAAGGTCGGTTGGTAAGGGGCCAAGCCAACCCCCAGCATTAAACGTCTCACTCTGAAGTTTATGCTCCTTCAACTACATCCCAATGGCCTTTTGCACTGTGATAAATAACAAAATATTTGGGACTCCCTTTTCCCCAGTATTTCTTTCCAGGAAGAAAATCTCACAGCCTGTGTCACTAACATTTCCAGCTTTTCGTAATTTGAGCGCTACTGTCCCATTTTTTAAATTAATTAATTAATTTATTAGAGAGCAAGAGAGAGGGGAACAGCATGAGAGGGGAGAGGGTCAGAGGGAGAAGCAGGCTCCCCGCTGAACTGGGAGCCCGATGCGGGACTCGATCCCGGGACCCTGGAATCATGACCTGAGCCGAAGGCAGTCACTTAACCAACTGAGCCACCCAGGCACCCCCCATTTTTTTTTTTATGCCATCACCTTCAAAAAATCTCTCACTTTGTTGCCTAACATAATGCTTACTTGCTTTTTATAGAAAACCATAAGACCTTCAAGAAAACCATGTCTCTTAAAGACTTGCAGGATTCATAACAGAATATCCCCACTGTTGGCATCATGGAAGCTACAGAGTAGCCCATCATGGTGTGATTCCTATTGATGATCAATAGTGCTGATTTATACAGACAAATATATGTGTGTATTTATGCAATTTCCTGTTTGAAGATCATCAAAATATGTTTCTAACAAATTTCTAAAAATAAAAGTTCAGGCCAAACGTAAAACAATAATCTTCCATCTGAGATGGTATTATTTCTCAAAAATCCAAATTTAGAAATTAAAAAAAAACAAACAAACCTCACAATGCCCACTCCCTGTTTGAGTAGCTACATCTCCCTAGAAAATGAATGCTCACCTGCACCACCATCGGTCTATGGTACTGTGGGCACAGATATAGATGACATCAAAACAACCTCAATAGAGACACTCCATCTGAACTCTACTGCATGGGATTCATTGTAAATATGTTATTTCTTATATTTATAATGGCTGTCAAATCTGCTCTATTATGGAGGCAACATCTAACTCAAAATAGAGCACCACAGGCATGACATCATGGATTCCAGTTTCCCTTTCCTTTTGATCTCCATTGTTTTCCTTCACATGACATTTGGAAGTAACTACTACAACAAATGAATGCCATTGTGTAAGCTACTTGTCTATTAGAAATTGGCATTGTAATTATTCTCAAGATGATACATTCTATGGCCAATGCTCTTATACATTATTTTTAAAAGAAAAACCCAATGATACCTAGCAGCAGAGTCAAGAATCCAAGTGAATTTCAGAGTCAAGGACCAATCCTTCAAAGACCAATCCTTCCCCATTCTATGTCTGCAAAACCAAGATCAATTTTTGCTGAGTCTGTTCCTGCAAATCCAAGCTGTTATAATTAGAGGTGAGAGGTTTTGCTTCTGAGCTTTTCCATGGAAGAGTCCAATTTAATAACGTTCTCTATTACTCTGACCCAACTAGGAATATGGAACCAGGCAATATATCAAACTAATCCACAAAACAAACACCCTACACTAAAATCAACAAAGGAGTTTTGACAGTTAATTACAACCGCCTAAAAAGGGAGAGCTAGGAATGAGCTTTTTAACATTAAAAAATCAATCACAGCACAAATTCATAAGCCAAGAATGCATTATTTTAAAGAAAAAATGCATTACTATGGGTTAGACAACGGTCAGCAAACTTTCTTTGCCGTGTCCAAAATGCATTTGAAGAACACAGTTCCTGGGGTGGGTCCTTATGTACGTGTGCCCAGAATTTTTCAGGCCAAATTGAAAAACTATTGGAATAACCTCAAATGTTTAATCTGTGGGTCTATTTCTAACACTGCCCTAGTTTTGATTGGGATCAGAAAGGCAGATGTGACAGAGAAAGGCAGCCAAGAATCTGACCTTTTATCTGCACTTGTAGCGAAGCCCTGAGGTTCTTCAGTTTCAATCCACATAATTACATTGTGGGCACAACTTTCTGAAGAGCTGTTACTTTCTATTTCTTTTTTTATAGTAAAAGAAAAGGGACAGAGGGTGGAATTGACAGGACTTGGTTACAGACTTGGAGGGTGGGAGGAGCCAACATCTGAGGAGTTGTGGAATGAAAAAGGAAGGGGATATTTTAGGGAATAGAGAGGTGGCCATGCATGTGGGTTTCTTTGGGCTGCCCTAACAGAGTGCTCCACACCTGGGGGCTTAACTAACAGAAATGTACAATCTCAAGGTTCTGGAGGGCGGAAGCTGGAGGTCAAGGTATTGGAAGGGTTGGTTCCTTCTGAGGGGCATGAGGAAGAATCTACTCCAGGCCAGTTCCCTTGGCTTGTACATGGCCATCTTTGACCTCTGTCTTTTTCACCTGGTCTTCCCTCTGTCCCAGTTTCCTCTTCTTAAAGGACAACAGTCATATTGGATTAAGAGCCCACCCTAATGACTTCACTTTAACTTGCTTACCTCTGTAAACACCGTTGATCCAAATACGGTCACATCATAAGGTATTGGGGATTAAGACTCCAACGTATCTTTCTTAGGGAGGGGCACAATTCAGGCCATAACACCTCATGGCAGTAAGAACACCCCTGAATTCCCACTGTCTAGTATCACACACCTAATCACAGAGCACATGGGCTATGTCTGCCATGCACAGAGATGCTCTGATTTGTAGAAGCTATGCCTATAACCTCATTATTGCTATATTTGAAAGCTGAAGATAGCATCATCAGTGGCCTTATTATGAGCTGGGTTTCTTTCCAACAACAGCATTTATGATAGAAACCTTACTAAGTAAGGCAATCAATGGGATGGTGAGACCATATTTATTTATTCATAAGTTTGCATCAATGACGATTATGATCTGGGATTGTGCAAAATTGTGCAAAATTCCAATATAAAACATCTCTCTCTATTTAGAATGGAGATTTTTAACACACGATCCTTCAATTCCTGCACCAATTTCATCTAGCATGTTCCTAAAACTGCAGGTTCCAGACACTGTGGGTCCTGCTCAATCAGAGCCGGAGAACCAGAGAACAGGGAGGCTGGAAGTTAGGGTCTCCTTCTTTATTTTAATTTTTTTTCTTGTTTCTTACTGTATTTTTTTTTATTTTATTTTATTATGTTATGTTAGTCACCATACATCATTAGTTTTTGATGTAGTGATCCACAATTCATTGTTTTCGTATAACACCCAGTGCTCCATGCAGTATGTGCCCTCCTTAATATCCATCACCATGCTAACCCATCCCCCCACCCTCTCCCCTCTAGAACCCTCAGTTCCTTTCTCAGAGTCCATAGTCCCTCATGGTTCATCTCTCCCTCCGATATCCCCCCCTTCATTTTTCCCTTCCTTCTCCTAATGTCCTGCATGCTATTCCTTATGTTCCACAAATAAGTGAAACCATATGATACTGACTTTCTCTGCTTGACTTATTCCACTTAGCATAATCTCCTCCAGTCCCAGCCATGTTGATGTAAAGGTCGGGTATCCATCCTTTCTGATGACTAACATTCCATTGTATATATGAACCACATCTTCTTTATCCATTAATCTGTTGAAGGGCATCTTGGCTCTTTCCACAGTTTGGCTATTGCTGACATTGCTGCTATGAACACTGGGGTGCATCTGGCCCTTCTTTTCACCCAAAAAACAAATAATCAAGTCAAAAAATGGGCAGAAGACATGAACAGACACTTGTTCAAAGAAGACATACAAATGGATAACAGACACATGAAAAAATGTTCATCATCATTAGCTATCAGGGAAATCCAAATCAAAACCACACTGAGATACCACCTTATACCAGTTAGAATGGCAAAAATGGACAGGGAAAGAAACAACAAATGTTGGAGAGGTTGTGGAGAAAGGGGAACCATTCCTCTTACACTGTTGGTGGGAATGCAAGTTGGTACAGCCACTTTGGAAAACAGTGTGGAGGTTCCTCAAAAATTTAAAATTAGAGCTACCCTATGACCCAGCAATTGCACTCCTGGGTATTTACCCCAAAGACACAGATGTAGTGAAAAGGAGGGTCTCCTTCTTTAACAAGAACTCCAGATGATTCTTGTGAGCTTTGGAAGTTGAGAACCACTGGTCTAGGAGAAGAAGTTGACAGACATACACAGACAAAACAAAGTGGGAAGTGCTGAGACATAGGCACAAAAGGATGCTATGAGACTCAAGGTAGGGGCCCCTAAGTCCCCCTGGAGACAGAGAGTGGCTTGCCGTGGGGAAGTAATGAGCAGCAGTGAAAAGATGACTCCATGTACTGGCACAGAACAGCTGAGGCAGAGACAGATGCATGAGTACGTGGACGTGAATTGCCCATGCCTGTCTTCAGCCTCAGAGCGGTCACTCAATCCACTTGCCACGGCCTTTGGTAAGATGGCCCCTCCTGTCCGTCACACTGAAACTCTCCAGCACTTACCACCCCCTTTCTTTGAGATGTTTACTCTGCTTCCACTTTTCAACTATCTCTACTTGCGGAATTTAGAAAGCCAGCTGCTTTGGGAACCTGCATCTCATCCCTGCGAGCCCCTGGGGTCCTCCCGGCAGTGCCCCTGCATCGACTTGGGGTCCACTTCCCTGCCTGGGCAGCTCCACTCCCTGCCAGGGATGGCCTCTTTCACATTGTCGATTTTGCAGGAACGGCTTGTCAACTCACCGTGACTCTTTCATGAGAGACCATAACCTACTCTTCAATGTCAGTCGGTAACTTGAACATCACACAGGGCATTTTACAATCTCCACTCCTCTTTGCCTTTAAGTGATTTAGGAGACATCGTTTTCAACCTGCCGCATCCCAGAAGGGAAAGTTCTACATGGACTGTTCCCTCTCCGCTGTCAGTGCCGTCCTCCCTGCTATGATGCTCCAGTTGTGAGGGAACACACACAGTCCTATCTGCTGGTTTTTGCAAACATTCCATGTCAGAATCATTTCCCAGTGTTAAGGGCAAAAACTACATCACAGGCATTTCCTTGAATGCAAGACACACAGTTGACCTCGATTAGGTACTCTCATCAATACAACTCCAGATGCTCTTAGGAAAACTTCTTACTTGTGTATTTTGTAGTTTCTGGCCCAGGAAGGTCAAGAGCCTCATATAACAACTGCTATTATACAAAATTACCCTATATTTGCACTCACTACTGCTTTATTAATAACATATTCCAGATTCAGACAGAAAACATGGAATTGGGTGATAGCACGTGCCAGGCATGAACAGAGAAAAATGCGTTCTTTATTTGGTGAATAAACATGCTGGGTTTTGTACATGATAGAGGGTAATTCTACATCTTCCATAAAATGAGATACAATTTGCAAACTCTAGAAGATAACTCATATTGGCTGAATTATAATCTGCATTCTGGTCTGATCCTGGCACATCATTTAGGTCAGAGGTCAGCAGACCATGACCTGAGGGTCAAAACCACCCTGCTGAGTTTTTGTATAGCTCACCAACTAAAAATGGCTTAACTAAAAGGATTGTGAAAAATTTACAAGTGAAGAATATGTGACAGAAACTCTAAATGACTCAGAAAGACTGAAGTATTTATTACCTGGCTCTGTACAGAAAAAGTTTGCTGGTGCCTCATTTCGATTATCATGAAAAATAAGAGAAATCTATCACCAGCTTAGTTAAATATTATTGACTTTAATTAGACATTCATAAAAGTTCTGTGTGAAAGCAAGTGGACAAGTACTTAATGAAAACACTGATGGATGGAAATGTTTGTATCGTGAAAGAGTTCCTTTTTTATTAGGTGCCTCTTAGTACCTGGTTATATGGTAAAGTTTTCATGTCAAGTTTTTCTCTCACTTCTTCAAATAAGGCAGCAGAGGAGTATTCTGGTTCCCATGTCCAGATGAGGAAACTAAACCTCACTGGAGCCAAATTTCCTGCCCAGCATCACACTGGTCAACAAATGTTGGAGATGGGTGGGACCCACATCTAAATTTAGGAGATTGGGTGAAATATCCAAAATCCAATCACTCAAATTCCATAAAGAGATCAGGGGTAAATGTGTGGGATTTGGCAAATTTTGGCTATATGAACTATGTGGCTTTATGACCTAAGAACTTAGAATATAGCTGGAATAATGACCATAAACTATATTCATATATACACATATTTTCTTTTCTTTTTTTTATAAAGATTTTATTTATTTATTTGACAGAGAGACAGTGAGAGAGGGAACACAAGCAGGGGGAATGGGAGAGGGAGAAGCAGGCTTCCCGCTGAGCAGGGAGCCCGATGCGGGGCTTGATCCCAGGACCCTGGGATCATGACTTGAGCCGAAGGCAGACGCTTAACGACTGAGCCACCCAGGCACCCCTATATACATATTTTCTTATATAATGTAACATGTGATTTGATATTTTAAAAACATATTAAATTTCTAGAAACCTTATATTATTGACATGACACATACAAGCTTGATCATTTCATAGAAGCAAATAAATATGCATATGAAAAAAATCAAGCCAAGAGTTATAATTACCTACGCATTTTATGCTCATAAGTAAAAGTTATTAAGATTTACAAAATAACTCAAGTTTAATGCCGGGACACCAAACATATCCTCCTGATTTTTGATAATGCTGCTACTTATAAAAATTAAAAAAAAAAGAATAGTTCCTTCTGAAAGATGCTCTTTTAGGGGGCAGCAATAATGTGTTGGGGGTACATGCATGATATAATGGAAATAAGTAGGTTTTTGCATCTGAAACACATGGGTTCAAATCCCATCTCAGAGGTTAGTCTTTGTGCTGCTTGGGAATGTCACCTTTGAGCACTGGAATCTGTTAAGGAGTGAGGAAGACAAACATGCAGCTCACACCTGACTCCCAGAAGACCCCCCACACACCATTCTCCTCATCCACCCATCTCCTGCTCCACTCATAACCTTCACATCAGCAGATGCAGCATTATTAGCAGCTATACGCATCTAGGCATCTAGGTCTCAATCATGTAATTTGTGAGAAAGATCATGTTTCCTACTCTTCTTTGCCTGCAAAATGCAAGCAAAGCATAAACAATGGTCAATGTCAATTCCAAGCTAAAGCTACAGCTTACAAAAGACTCTGAGAATCCAAGCTTGAAAAAGAAAGAGAGAGAGAGGCAAACCAAGAAACAGACTCTTAAGGATAGGGAACAAGCTGAGGGTTGCTGGAGCGGAGATGGGCAGGGGGATGGGGGAAATGGGGGATGGGCATTAAGGAAGGCACTTGTGATGAGCACCAGGTGTAAATGTTAAATCACTAAACTCTACAACTGAAACTAATACTACACTATATGTTAACTAACTAGAATTTAAATAAGACTGGGAGACAAACAAAAAGAATTACAATAAAATTTACATTTTGTAAAAAAAAAAAAGGATAAAGTGAATAGCTTCTGGGAGCTGCTGTCTCTTCAACACGGGAAGGTGGAAAGCGGGGTGCTGTCTTGCACCCGTTTACCTGGGTCTTTGAGATAATACAGAAAATTTCAGTTCTAATTCAGCCTTCTCTTCAAGATGAATGAGATCAGTGTATTGATAATGGAAACAGCTGCTTGGCAGAGTTTCTTGCTTTAAGGCAGGAAATGAAGCCTGAAGGACAGAAGATATGCCTGGCTTTATCGGGGAGGATATGAACCAATACAGATTTCTGAGAAAAATAATTTAAAAGGTCAAGCAAAGGGAGAAAAAAAACAACCCGAAGTTCCTTGAAACCAATAACTACTTCTCTCTTCCTACATTTTTTCACTCACAGAGAATCCCTACTGTTTGTTTAATCCTGCCCAAGATTTTCTAAATGCTAATTACAAGCCATCCTGTTATCCTGGAAAAAGCCTTGCTCTGGGAGCGGGTGGTCTAGTGTTGTGATATTAGCTCTGCCTCTTGGGAGCCACAGGATTCTGGCTAAGTTTGGAGAAGGTCTTACAAACCCTCCTCCAGACCCAACAAGAAGCACTGGCGCTAACATTAAGTTTTGAAGATTTATTTTTTTAATTTTTATTGTTATGTTAATCCCCATACATTACATCATTAGTTTTTGATGTAGTGTTCCATGATTCATTGTTTGTGCATAACACCCAGTGCTCCATGCAGATTTATTCTAAGTTATTTCTTCAGTCCTCTCAACAATCCTGAGAGCGAGGCATCGAAATGCCCGCTTTACATCGCAGGCTTAGAGAGATGTTTACAGAGATGAGGAGTCCCTCACCATCAGCAGCTCCTTTTCTCTCAAAATTCGGTGCTTCTGACATGCCACTGGCAAAAAGTCAAGTCAATGAAAACAATAGAAAACGAAACAGATTCTGCCAGATGACCATTTTTAAAGGAAAAGAATAAATCACTCTCAAATACATATCTTATAAGGTCATATATTTATGGAGTTTTTGCATTTAAAATATTTACCAAATGCCATGGGTGACGGAGTATCTGGCTGGGTGTCCTGGGAATCACAGCACAGATATAGTGCTTGGGCTCAGGAGCTGGGAACCTAGAAGGCAAATGATCTCAACACCCCAGGTTTTGACCTTGCTTATTTGTTAAAAAGTAAGTGTTATATTTTCAGTAAACATATCAAAGTATTATTACAGACAATTAAAAAGAAAAGAAATCAATATCCAAATGAAGTTAGAAAAGGTATAAATTGTATTTGTTCTTCTGTAAGATTAAAAGGAGTGGTGCTCAAATCATTGAGAAAACATAATTGCAGCTCAAGAAGGATCATTGAAATCTGACAAAATATGTTGAAATATTAAATATACACCAAATAAATATTAAGTAGTGGGCTGCCAGGGCCACCAAGAGAAATGTGTTTATTTATTTATTCATTCATTCATTTATTCCAGTTTTCAAGTCTTCTATTTTCAAATAAAAATAATCATAATAACTATAGTAATCTCTGAGTTTGGTAAAAGTCTTAAAATATTTCAACATTTGCATCAGTAATGAAATTCCCAATGATCTCCAAGACCTTTGAGAGAATGGACTACAGGATTTATTGACTGTTTTGGACCAAATGTGCTCTGCTGTCAAATGTCTCAGATAGTCCCTATTCTGTGGTAGAGCCATTTAGTTTGAAATTTATCCCAGCACACACATTTTTTAATCATAATTTTATTCATTTGATTTGGTCCTTACAGAGCCTACAAAGTCATATCGCCTCTCATGAAAAACAAACAACGATGTACCATATCTTGAACGAATTCAATGGCAGTGCCCTTACTAATAAGTCTGACACTCTGACTTCTCTGAGCACCAGCATCTGCTGGACACAGCCTGCCCACGGCGACCTGGAGGGAGGCACGTCAGACTGGCCCCGGGAGCCTCTCCCCGTCATGGAGCCCACACGCAGTGAGCCATACCATAATCCTACCAGCAAAGGAAACTAAAGTACATGTGCTCACTGACCGTGTTCCCGTTCTTACCCTTTACATGCGATCACAAGGCCTTTTGATGCTATTTCCTAAATGTGTCCAGTCTCTATTTTCTCACAAACCTATGTGCACTGTATTTTCAAGGACTCCGTCCCTGCTCCAGCATACTTTCCTGAGCTTCTAAGTACCCCAGTGTTCCAGACAAGACTCTGTCCCACTATCTGCCATGATGCTACAAGATCTTTCTAAAATGTAAGGTATGATCATAGCCCATAGCTCTTTGATACACTGGCATCAACCACAGGACAAGATGCGACAGCTACATAAACTTGCAGTTAAGGTCCTCCATGAGAGGCCCCCGTCTACTGCTCCAAGCCCATCTTTCATCACTGCTTCCCCACCATGCAAATTCCAGCCCAGGTGTCCCATGATGGCAAAAATATCCCTGACCGTCTCTGCTATCTCTACTTAATTTGTATCTACTCTCACTGAATGTCACAGTGAATTGTATTTACTGACTCCTAAATCTGTCTCTCCCACTGGACCTTCAGAGATTTAAGGGTTGGGAATATGTCTTGGTACCTGCCGTGCCTAATTCAGAGGTAAGTTTGGGTTGAAATCAAAGTAGGTGTATGGTCCTCAACACGTGCATTAGGTTTTACAACTATTAACTACAGCCCTGATCCACAAATATAGTCATGATTGTCACTTTGCTTCTCTATCAAAACAAATATGTCAAGAATTGCACAGCATACACCCTCTCCATAAACATAGAGCCTGTATCTACTTCAATTTATAAAAGTGTGTTTGAAAGGTCTATAGGTTTTGTAGGTAAAAATGTGTACCTTTACTCAGATAGAAGTGCTGCATGGAAATTCTCATTTCTCAGTTTTATGTCTAATGTAAATACAATATCTCAGGGAAAAAAAATAAAATCCTAAAAGACATGTGTGCTGGCTTGAGTGGGAACAGTGTAATGTTATATGCTTTTAGCCGACATTGTTGTGAGTTTTTTTCCTTTATATAATGCAGAGCATTTTAAAGAAAGAGCTCACCCAAACTTTAATTTCATGATCTAGAATTACAATCTTTCAGCAATTCAGGCTCCTTAGATGGCGATAATCCACCTCTATATATTAACTCTCTTTGGACTACAATACTCGTAATAAAACTTGAAATTATCCTCAATTATCTTAAAACTAAAATTGAACATTTCTCTAAATAGAACATATCTTCCATTGTAAATTTAAATTATAAATCAAGATACCAACAGCCAAATAGGAAATAGGTTTCCCTTAAAATTTGTATTTTAACACTGAAGGAAAATCACAATAAATATATAATCCTGCCTTCTTTTTTAAATGTTTTCAAATTTAGCCTAAAAAATCTTTTTGACATTACAATTTTTGCTAAGTTTTCTCTGATCCTATTGTTTTAAAGACATTCATCTAAAAAGAGTTCTATATGTACCTGAAGGAAGATGCTCTTTAGTTAATGAGATACATATAAATTAGTTCATGATATCCATGATGCTCACTGCCATAATTTATAAATCTTTTTTCATGATTAGGTGGTGATTTTCTTGAAGGGAGGAAACAGGTCTCATTCATTTTGTTTCCTTACAGCCGAGTACATACACTCAACACATTTATGAATTGACAGGGGAATCCTCCTCGCCTGATACAGAACACAGAGTAGATGATTTAATATAAGAAAGGAACTAAAATGACATTTCAGATAAAGGGCTGGTAACCAAGATCTATAAAGAACTTCTCAAACTCAACACCCAAAAAACAAATAATCCAGTCAAGAAATGGGCAGAAGACATGAACAGACACTTCTCCAAAGAAGACATACAAATGGCCAACAGAAACATGAAAAAATGTTGAACATCACTAGCCATCAGGGAAATACAAATCAAAAGCACACCGAGATACCACCTCATACCAGTCAGAATGGCTAAAATTAACAAGTCAGGAAATGATAGATGCTGGCGAGAGTGTGGAGAAAGGGGAACCCTCTTACACTGTTGGTGGGAATGCAAGCTGGTGCAGCCACTCTGGAAAACAGTATAGAGGTTCCTCAAGACATTAAAAATAGAGCTATCCTATGACCCAGCAATTGCACTACTGGGTGTTTACCCCAAAGATACAAAGGTATTGATCCAATGGGGCACCTGCACCCCAATGTTTATAGCAGGAATGTCCACAATAGCCAAACTGTGGAAAGAGTCGAGATGCCCTTCAACAGATGAATGGATAAAGAAGATGTGATTCATATATACAATGGAATATTACTCAGCCATCAGAAAAGATCAATATCTACCATTTACATCGACATGGATGGAACTGGAGGGGGTTATGCTAAGTGAAATAAGTCAAGCAGAGAAAGACAATTATCATATGGTTTTACTCATATGTGGAACATAAGGAATAGCTCAGATCACAGGGGAAGGAAGGGAAAACTGAATGGGAAGAAATCAGAGAGGGAGACAAACCACGAGAGATTCTGGATTCCAGGAACCAAACTGAGGGTTACAGAAGGGAGGGGGTAGGGGGATGGGGTAGCTGGGTGATAGGTATTAAGGAGAGCACATGTTGTGATGATCACTAGGTGTTATATGCAACTAATGGATCATTGAACACTACATCAAAAACTAATGATGTACTGTATGTTGGCTAACTGAACATAATAAAAAAATAAATAAAATAAATAAAAATGGGGGGTGCCTGAGTGGTCAGTCGTTGAGCATCTGCCTTTGGCTCAGGTCATGATCCCAGGGTCCTAGGATCGAGCCCCGCATTGGGCTCCCTGCTCAGCAGGAAGCCTGCTTCTCATCTCCCACTCCCCCTGCTTGTGTTCCTGCTCTCGCTATCTCTCTGTCAAATAAATAAATAAAATCTTAAAAATAAATAAATAAATAAATAAAAATTTAAAAATAAAAAATAAAAGAAAGGAACTGATAATCCACAAAGCCTCCACCTGACTGTATCAATTGAGGCCAATGGCTTTCTGTAAGTCAAATGTTTATATTACATAAAAGCTTTACATTCTATAAGCAACAAAGGAAAGTGAATAATTAATGCTGAACACCTCAAATTTCCCCCTATTAACTACTATAGCAATCACACATTTATATCTCATATTAAATTCACCTGAATCAAAAAATAAATAAATACATACATACATAAATATATACATACATAGATTCACCTGAATCAACTCTAATGACACTTTAATCACGAGTAAAAGACCCTTAGGGTATAAAGTGTCAATATATGTTATAGAACTTACTCTATTTAAGTGTAGGATACTTTTCTCAATGGCTTTCATCTATTTGTGTGGTTACTTCTACTTATTTTAAAAGATAATAATTTTATTTTTAAATGACAAAAGTGCTTATGTAATTGTACCACATTTTTTAAGTGACTTTAGAAAGCTTACTTTCTACCATGGTTTTTATTTTTAAACATTATAGCCTCACATATGATGAAATATTTTGCATATTATTATAATTAAAATGCTATTTTATACAAATTGTAAATACCTATGACTGAAAGACAAAAGACTTTTCCACAGTAAATGAATTTAAATACTGAAAATACAGATTATCTCCAGAATTGGTGCCTGCAAGATTTTTTTTATGAGTAGAACTCCTTTTGGCAGAAAACAATTTGATTCAAACACTGAAGTGCAGGCAGAAGGTCTGGATTCTAGGTCAACATGTTTATGATTATTGATAAGTCACTTTAACTTTTACGGGTTTCAGTTCCAGATACTTGAAAACAAGTAAATTGAACTAGATGATTCTTAAGTGCCCTCCAGGTTTTATACGTTGTAGTTTATGAAGAAAGAACACAATCCTATGGACTGCCTGGTTATCAGAATAGTTAACAAAACGGGTTGAACACTGTGGGTTTGTTGTAGGAAGATGGTGCTTCTGGGGCACATGATCATTTGGGAATGCAATCATGTAGGTTGTTTATCTCCCAGAAGAAATCTGAAGGAAGAGAGTCTAATTTTCAACGCAAAGTGTTTTGCGTGATTCCAACACGCCGCGTCCACAGTGTCATTGCTTCTCGGTTATGCGCTCAACACAAAGAACAGACATGCATCACACTCACTCAGATTCCTCAACCCAAACTGCACAGACTCCCTGAGGGTCTGAGTTTTGGTGCACTGTTTCTGAGTCATTTACTTCAGCTTTAAATAGTTCTGCTAAGGGAGGAAATGGGAGCAGGAGAGAGAGGTCACAACGTATCAGAAAAACACCCTGCAGACCTTGTCTTATTCCTTTCAGCCATTCGTAGGAAGAGCAAGCCATGTCTCCAGCTCCGTAAGGGTTTCCAGAATTCCTCCTGATACAGGAAGATGCACGGGCACATGCCTGGATTGTGGCTCCTCCCATGTCCCTCCCATCAGCCCCAGGTCTCTCCCCCTGCCTTCTAGTGCCTTCTATTCTGAGAGTACCTTCCACCTGGGCTCTACTTTGTGACTCAGGCTCTACAGGTCCTGATTCTGGGAACTTCTGCCAATGCTGCTCCACCCCCAATCCCCACAACCCGCCCTTGACCAGTTTGGGGTTTCATCATTATTACTGCCATCAGCATTCTGTCCCCAGGGCACAGGACACACAGCCCCCAGGGCTACTCTCTGAGCAATAGAGTCTATGTCCTAGATGGAGTAACAGAACATTTAAAGAAAATGAGAATCATGTCTTCTTTTAAAGAACAAAACCATCATTCCAAATGAAAAAAGCTTTTGGATCTTTATATTTGTCTTATATTTAAGAAGAATTTCTGGAGCTGGAACATAAATAATGCAAGCTAAGTATCTGATTAACTTCTGGTGGTTAAAGACCCATATAGTTACTAGGATAAATATCCATTATTGTCTCAGAGAGCAATACCAGACAATCTAATATCTATGAAAAAAGAGAAAAACAGGAAACCAATAGGAGGCTCCATTCATAAGTCACAATTAGCTTTCAAAGACCAATATATTTTATTATGAATATAAATCTCGATAAGGCAAAACTATGAAAATTTCATGACTCCAAAGCCTTCAATTAAAATTAAAATGCCTTATTTGAAAATTTGATGTTTATGCATATGACAGATAAAATACCCCAAAAAAGCATGAAATACTGAAATCAACTTTAACAAGCCCTAGGTTTAAATGACCAAAGGAAAATGAAATATATAGCATATGGCTCAAAGAATGAGTTTTTTTTTTTTTTTTAAGATTTTATTTATTTATTTGACAGAGAGAAAGAGACAGCCAGAGAGGGAACACTAGTAGGGGGAGTGGGAAAGGGAGAAGCAGGCTTCCCACCAAGCAGGGAGCCCAATGCAGGGCTCGATCCCAGGACCCTGAGACCATGACCTGAGACGAAGGCAGTCGCTTAACCAACTGAGCCACCCAGGTGCCCCAAAGAATGAGTTTTTAATCTAAATTTTAAAAAGGGGATTTTAGTAAATTGATTTTTTAATTAATGCAACTCTCAGGAAAAATTCCTTTGAATCTACATCAAATAACGTATTTTTTACTTCAAAATGAAATACAAATAAGTATTAGGATAACTCTACCGGCATCTAGTGAACGTTCAACCATCCTCTGAATTCAGGATATAAAGCTAAATCAAGCCTAGTGTAAATGTCAGAAATGTTTGCATGGCCGGTGGAAAGTTTAATTTGTACTTCTATAAACCCACATTCAATTTTTCCTTACCTTTTATCCATCACTGCTGCTTCAGTAATTCTCAATATGTGATTAAAATAAGAACAATAAATTTAATTCAAGTTTGGGGATGAAAAAGCACTTTTCTTACCCTGGCAGAGGGGAGCAAGAGAATCCCACTGATACATGCCTCCTGGATTCCGTCGACAGGTTGCATTGCTGTGGCCAATCATTCGATACCCAGGCTTACAAAAATAATGCACCTTACTTCCATGTGCCCCTGTTGTCCTATTGAAGATACCACCATTCTTCGGGGTGTGGGTCAAGCTGCAGTAAGGTGCTATATGGGCACACAAACACATACAGACGCAAATAAATAAACAGATAGAGACCGTGGCATTTCCCTTGGTAAAAGGGATATAAATGAAATATCTTTATCGTTTCAGTAGTGGGAAATCAGCACCAATATGTCAACTGGTTCTAAAAAGCATCCCCAAACACCAAAGGCTGGCAAGGATGTGGAATGAAAGGCATTCTGATGCACTGCTGGTGAGAACGCAACATGGTGCAGCCACGTTAGAAGGCAGTGGCAGTTTCTTATAAAATTAAACATACTTTTACCCTACGATCCTGCAGTCATACCCTTGGTATTTGTTCAAAGGACTTAAAAATGTATGTCCACAAGAAAAAAACAAAAAAACAAAAAACCCTGCACATGAATGTTTATAGCAGCTCTATTCAAAATTGCTCAAGCGTGGAAGTAACCAAGATGCCCTTCAGTAGGTGATGGGCAGATAAACAGTGGTCCATCCGGACAGGGGAATATTCTTCAGCACCAAAAAGAAATGAGCCATCAAGCCATGAAAAGAAATGCAAGAACCTTAAATGCTTATTATTAAGTGAAAGAAATCAGTCTGAAATGGCTACTGACTGTATGATTCCAACTATATGGCATTCTGGAAAAGGCAACACTCTACAGATGCTAAAAATATCAGTGGTTGCCAAGGGTCAAAGGGAGGGATGAACAGGTGGAGCACAGAATATTTTTAGAGCAGTGAGACTTCTCTGTGATACTGTGATGATGGATACATGTCATTATACGTGTGTCCAAACCCACAGAATATACGACACGAAGAGTCACCCTGATGTAGACCACGGACTGCAGGTGATGACGATGAGTCCACGTAGGTTCACCGATTCTAACAAACACACCATCTGGTGGGGATGTTGATAGTGGGGGAGGCTGTGTCTGTATAGGGGCAGGGGGTACATGGGAACTCTCTGTATCTTTTCCTCAAGTCTGCTGTGAAACTAAAACTGCTCTGAAAAAATAAAGTCTAAAACAAAACCAAACAAAACCAAAAAGCATCCCAAAAGCCTAGAGGAGCCAAGGTTTAAGCTCTTATTTTGAAGTTTGGATTATGTGCAATTATTACTCGATGTGAAGGCAGATCTTGACTTTCTGATTAAAATACTATAAGGGAATACATGGAAGAATCATACTGAATTCCCTCACTCATCCCCTTAAGGCTCACCCACGTAAATAAGCTGACTGACCACCAGAATAAGAAACGATGAGGTGCGGCTCTGGGAACCTTATTTGAAACAAAACAATTCTCAATACTAAAAAAGAAAAGTATCATTAAAATGGAGAAAATAGAAGAATATATTTTGCAGTTAGAGCCATTAACTTTCTCCTTGTCTCTGTTGCTATGTGGGTCTTGTGAATTGCACAATCATATAGATATGAAGCTTCTTTTTGACATACGGGATTTGAATAAAATCTCTGAAGAAAATGCACTACTCCAGGACAATACAAATCTTACAATAGCTTTAATCACTGCCTCTGTAGGAACTTTTTAAAATTGAAGACAGGCAGTTATTAAAATAACAGTCTTACCAATGTATCATATGACCTCACTGATATGAGGAATTCTTAATCGCAGGAAATAAACTGAGGGTTGCTGGAGTGGGGGTTGGGGTGGGAGGGATGGGGTGACTGGGTGATAGACACTGGGGAGGGTATGTGCTCTGGTAAGCTCTGTGAATTGTGCAAGACTGTTGAATCTCAGATCTGTACCTCTGAAACAAATAATGCAATATATGTTAAGAAAAAAAAGAAGAAGAAGAAGGTAGCGGGAGGGGAAGAATGAAGCGGGGGAAATCAGAGGGGTAGACGAACCATGAGAGACGATGGACTCTGAAAAACAAACTGAGGGTTCTAGAGGGGAGTGGGGGTGGGAGGATGGGTTGGCCTGGTGGTGGGTATTGAGGAGGGCACGTTCTGCATGGAGCACTGGGTGTTATGTACAAACAATGAATCATGGAACACTACATCTAAAACTAATGATGTAATGTATGGGGATTAACATAAGAATAAAAAAATAAAAAATAAAAATAAATAAATAAATAACAGTCTTACCTACACAGAATACAACATTCCAATGGCTAAAGGCTCTGCATCTTATTTACACATTTAGAGAAACTCATTTTATTCTTACAAGACCAGTTTCACTGCAGCAAACGATCCTATGAACCCCCTTCAGATAAATTAAAACAATAAAATAAAGTTGTGAAGGACTAGAAATGTGTATTTCCTTTTGAAAGAAGAGGTTTAAATGTACTACGTCCCTATGGGGGTTCCATAGACAAAGAACACATATACATGCTTAATGTTGAACCCCTTCTTAGAAATAAATTCAGAAGAAACTTTCTGAAGCTTCCATATCATAGCGTTG
Organism: Mirounga leonina; assembly: GCF_011800145.1. NCBI lineage: Eukaryota > Metazoa > Chordata > Mammalia > Carnivora > Phocidae > Mirounga > Mirounga leonina. The sequence continues at coordinate 38,666,262 of NW_023270320.1, read as the reverse complement.
CCCAGAAGCAAAGTCTGTGTCTGGCCTTGGTTGTCAACCATGCTCCTATGAGAGCATCCTCAGAGAATATTCTCAGCTGGATGATCTTCTGAAATACCATTTCATTTTTTTTTAATGGACTGATTTTTCTTAAGTTAAATTTCACTAACTATTGTGAGAAACTTTTGATTCACTGCCCCATTGGCTATGCCATTTTTTTTATGTCCTTGTTCTAGACCAAATTTTGTAAGTTTTTAATGAACGAAAATATGTATTTTAGGGAAGGAATGGGTATAATCAGGCACCTTGGCTACCAACTGCAAAAACAAAACAAAACAGAAAGATGATTTATAGGAAGAAGGAGCAGACTGTAGATCTTACTCTAAAGGGACAGATAAGATTAAGTCTGAAACCGCCCTGGAAGGACAGAGAGACCACATAATTCATTGCATGTCACCCGTGATTTTTGTCATAGTTTAGTCTGTTAAGGGATATAATGTGCAGGATTGTCCAACTCTGGAGAGTCTGATCACTGTCCATTTTCTCTCCTATTTACTATGTTTTTTCTATCGCCAGGCTTTAAAGACACCTCTTCTTTCCTAACTCACCTAGAATGAGATATGGAAATAGAGCCCTGAGAACAAAAGGGAAAGATTAGAGCACGCAGACTCACCTGTTTGATTCCTGGCTATAGTAAGAAATAAGAGCGGGGCGCCTGGGTGGCTCAGTGGGTTAAGCGTCTGCCTTCGGCTCAGGTCATGATCCCAGAGTCCTGGGATCAAGCCCCGCGTCGGGCTCTCTGCTCAGTGGAAAGCCTGCTTCTCCCTCTCCCACTCCCCCTGCTTGTGTTCCCTCTCTCACTGTGTCTCTCTCTGTCAAATAAATAAATAAAAAATCTTAAAAAAAAAAAAAAAAGAAGAGGACCAATGCTCAGTCCTCAAACTCTGCAGGTAGTACCCTAAAAAGCAGGGAGACATCCACTATGGGAGAAGCCTGGGTAAGTTAGAGATTCTAGAATTTCTGGATCTATGTCTGACCAACCTATACCTTTAACTGTCCCAATACAGAAGCTCACTTGCTTCCTTTAGTATCAAAGGACCATTATTAACTCATACACTCAGCACAGTTTATTGCATTGACTAGAGCCACCTTTGGACAGCACTTGTTTTGTCTTTTTTGCTTTCAGTTTCAAATTATGTTGATCAATTATATCAATCCTATGTCTGGATGACCAGGATTTCATATATGGGGAAATATTAAAAGGAGGAGCAAGATATGCCGTGTGGTCATATGATAGGCTAGAACTCCCTCACCCACACTGCTATACATCAGAGACATGTTCATCTAATCACTGAGCTAAAACCACTGGTGATGAACTCCTAGCAGAGGTCACCGAATCACTGAATTTTAAATGAAAATCTGTTAAAAGGTAGAGGTAATCACTGACATAACAAAAATTTATAGCCTTCTTTGAAATTCTCCCAATTTCCTACTTTCCCAACACAAGAAAATCTTCTTGTTCTATAATGAATTAAAATGTCCTTTGAAAGACAGAATTCAAGGTACAATCATATCACCAGGCTACTAAGTAATTTGCTGCAGATAGAAGGAGATCATTTAGGTTCACCATGATTTCCTCTGCAATGTCCATTTTTGCACATTGGAAATAAATTCAAACAATTCTAAAGGTCTCGGTATTTATTTTTCAAAACAAGGAACGTGATGAACACAAATCCAATCATTGCCCTAATACTCTCCTAACTCAGTCTAATGGAAACAATTTCAACTGTGAGCTCTTTGTCAATAAGCATTTTGAATAACTACTTTGAGAGAAGGGGAGAGACATGATGGTCTGGGTGTATTTTATTAAACTTTATCAAGAAAGAATGACTGAATTTCATGCCCACCATCTACACATCTAGAGCCTTTTCAAAACCTTGATACCTTTTAATATTTTATGATGTCTACCAACCAGAGAGAGCTGAAATCTTATTCTTAAGGCTACTCTGCCTTTTTGCTGTTCCCTTTTCAGGATGTTCCTCAATACTGACCAAGTAAAACACCAACAGAGGAATTCACAATCCTCTGGTAAGCCACTGCCCAATTAAATGTAGCCAGTGGGCATCTTCCTTAGGGAAACCTGTCTCAGTCATCACCATGGGGTATCGTTGGGTGAGGTACTGAGAAAAGTATAGATTTTTTTTCTTCGTAATTAAAGTATGTGAGGAATTTAAATTGCCTACTGTTTCTGTAGAACAGTATAAACATTAGGTGTGGGTCAGGGCATTTGGACAAATGTACACATGATCTAAAGTACATAAGTATATTGGCTGATTTAATTAATATAAATAACACTGGCAAAGAATAATTAAAATACACAGGAAAAAGACAAAATGATTTAAATGTTGATGAGGAAATATATATATGTAACATATTAATTTTGTATGTGTTTATACATGTGTATGTATATGTATATGTATATATATATATACGTAGTTTGCAAATATGAAGAGACATACAGATAATCAATAAAAAGACACTATTAATAGTAAGAGATTATCACTTATAAAATTAATAGCAAAATGAGTATCTCTTCCTGATTGTTTTCTTAGCATTTAAACCTACTCTAAAATTAGTTTATATTATATTACTTTATCTTTTAGAGGGAATGCCTTTGTTTTCCTGAAGTCAATTCCAAGTTTTATGATTTTAGCAATAATTATTAAAATATTAATCAACAAATGGTTTCTTTTCTCTGCTATAGGTTAGAGATCTCTTGCTCAGAGTAATTTCCCATCATATTATTTCTATGGGAATTAATTACTCATCCTTGGAAATTAGGTTTACATTACAAATCTCTATCTCAATTTTTTTTATTTATTGCAGATCACTTGTATTAAAAACGTTTTTATGCTAAATCTAAACTTCACTTACTAACCTGTATATCGAATCTTGAATCCTTTTTTACTGGTTGCATGATCAGTGGACCAGCGGAGATACACCTGATTGCTCTGGCTTGTAAAATTTGATTGTTCAGTGTGGTTCCCACTTAAGACCACTAACAGAGGACTCTGACCGGAAGAACCTAAATAAAACAGAAAAACAAAACAAAAGTTCAGATATGAGTTAGCACCTACATTATGCAGACCACTTTTAGCTTTTTATTACATTTAGGAGTCTAAATGCACAATAGATATTTCTTTCCAAAGTAGACAGTTCCAAATGAATAAAGCAACAAATATATCCCCTGACTAAAAAACAAACAAAAAAACAATAGTCAGTCAAAATAATTTCACATAAACATATAATACATAGATAATATGAAATAAATGAAATTAATCTTTATCATCATTAATATGGACAATATTGTAAGAGTATGGGGAAATACAGACTTTCATGTGGTACTGGTAGAAGGATAAATTAGTATAATCACTTTGGAGAGCAATTCAATAAATCCAGTACAACTGAGGGTTTCATTATATTTCTATAAACTTCAGCACATGTGCACCACTGTTATTTATACAGCCAAATGTTTGCTCCAGCTTTGCTTTGGCATGTCCAAACCTAGATCCTAAGTAGTATTTTGGCATTTTAGAAAAGAATGGAAAGTGCCATGAAGAGGAATTCTATACACATTTGAAATTAATGAACTAGACAAACACTTATTGGCATTCAGTTGACCACTGAAGAAATCTAACTGCAGATAAATATGATAGCAATTGTGTAAAAGTTCAAAATTATGCCATATATAAATTATGTGTGTGTGTGCATGGATAGATAGGACATGATAGAGACAGAGATACATAGTTACATGATAGAGAAAGACAGATGGACAGACAGAGAGAGAAAAGGAACCATAAAACAAGTGGGACCCACCAAACCCCGTCCCCTTCAGTACTATTTCCTTCTAGGAGAGGTCACGTGGTACTGGATATGGGTGGAGCCCCCAAATGTCTCGGTACTCCTTGCCTCTTTAAAAAAACAGAGCCTAAGGTAAATTGGACCAAATCCTAAAATTCACTACATCAAGTAATGAGTCCACATCTGTATTTTAAAATTTTTTCAACTTTTCGTACATTTGAAAATCTTAAAAACTCAAGGCAGAAAGTCAACCTCGAATAGACAGTTCATAGGAGCAGGTGCAGCATGCCATCAACTGACATGACTTGTTGCCATGACTTGATGTCCCTTACTGAGGGGAACTGCTTTCTTGAACACAGAAGCTGCAGTCACCTTTCCTGGCTGTCATCCACAACACCACTCTGCTGGTGAACTCAGCACCACCTCACAGCCTGACGTCTTTGTGGCTTTTCCACATCATGCAGCTCCCTCCAGGGAAGCACATGATGGGGTGGGAGAATGTGGAGTGCACATCTTATCGGCTTATGGGACTCGCTTTGAGAGTTGTATGTAGGATTTGTACTCATGCAAAGTGACCGAGAAACCACAACTTCACTTATTGTGTAACCCCAATCAGAGCAGTTAAAACTATTTAAAAACAAAAACAAACCAAAAAAAAACATGGAATTGTGTTACTACAAATGTATATGATGAAGTTATACCTGTCAGTACCTCAGAGTGTGACTGTATTTGGAGATAAGGTCTTTAAAGAGATAATTAAAGTTAAGCGAGGACCCTGGAATGAACCCTAATCTGGTAGGACTGGAGCCTTGCACAAAGAAGAGATCAGGACACACTGAGGGGCAGCCACATGAGGATGCGAGGAGAGACGAGACTTCAGAGAAACCAGCCCTGCCCACACCTGCAACCCGGACTTCCCACCCCCGGGCCTGGGAGGAAATTCATTTCCAATGTTGAAGCCCCCCACCTTGGAACTTTGGGATGGCAGCCCTAGCCATCAAATACAAAAAAACTAGTACATTAGAGATGATCCAGGCAATGTTCAGTTTCGCTGGAGCAAAGTAGGATCAGATGAAATGCTACTTCTCAGTTTCCTGGAAGATGTCCCATAAAAGGATGACCGTATTTTATAATTAAAGAAGACTAAGTGTTTTGGATGTGCGTTTTCTTGTTGTTGTTGTTGTCTAAAGAGATGATATATATTCTAAAATAAAATACCATAGGGAAATTAACCTGCACTTACGAAGTTTTAAAATGTCACTTTTCATGACAGAACTCAAGAGTAAAGCTTCAGGTATTCTTAATCCAGCAACTAATTCTTCATCACTTTCTATCTGTTCTTTTTGCCTAACATGTAACAAGCTTCCTCAAGGACTTTTCTTTAAAAATACATATCCAAGGGACGCCTGGGTGGCTCAGTCAGTTAAGCGTCTGCCTTCGGCTCAGGTCATGATCCCAGGATCCTGGGATCGAGTCCCGCATCGGGCTCCCTGCTCCGCGGGGAGCCTGCTTCTCCCTCTGCCTCTGTCTCTCTCTCTGTCTCTCATGAATAAATAAAATCTTAAAAAAAAATACATATCCAAAACAGCACGTGTAGAAGACTTAGAGAGCCATAACAGAGAGTAGCCATTTCTACACCAACACGGAAACCATGAAGTATTTTACAAGTGAACACCACAATCTTTATGTTGACACCTTTCTCAATTGAGTTCTATAATGATTCAATTCTTCTGTTTACTTATTTTTTTTTTTTAATCAAGGAATATTCACTACTAGAGCTGCAGACAGGAATATACTCCTGGGATAATAAAGTTTAAAATCAATATCTTCAACATGTTTTTTGGCAACTCATGAGCTACAAAAGAACCACTATTTTACAGAAGACAGAGAGAGAGGTGCGATAAACATGACACTTCATGCAACAAAAATGCTAAGACTTAATAAAATATTCATGTAAAATTGTGCCCTTTCATTTTATAGACAAATCTTTGAGGCTAGAACAAAGCTCACCATGGATCTCTGGTAATTTTAACAGCAAGTGCCTTGATACTATCTCTATTAACTACTTTGTAGTAGATAATGGGTATGATCCATCCATATTTTTGGGAGATCAAACTGTAAGCACTTAGGAATAAATACTGGTAATGACTCTGCTCTGTAACTGGAAGCGGGAGAAACACTGTCAGCTAAATTCCAAACTGACTAAGGTGAACCAAGGGAACATGAACACATTTACAGCAATTATGTAAATACATTTAATTACATACAGTGTGTATAGGAATATGTATGCACACACACACACACACACAGCCCCAGAAGTGGGCTGCTCACCTACTTTAGTTTTGTATGTCATCTAATTGACCTCAGAATCGAGTTTAACTGGTTCCTCATTGACATAAGAATACCATTTTTGTACTTGGCTAATAAATTACTTCTTTCCATCCTAAAGACTACAGAAAAAGTCTTTAGCAGTCCATGCCTATTTTAACATACACTTAAAAAAAAAAAAACACACTCTGAAAATGAAAATATTGCTCCTCAGCCCTCTGTTTCTATGTCTATAAGTGTGAGTTTAATTTCCAATTTAGTAGCTCATTATCTTAGGAAATACATAAATTGATTCATGTGGTGTCTATCCATATGAACAACTTGACTATTATGATTCATCAAGGAAGTAGAAGGCATAGAGACACACATAGAATCAATTACAGTAATTTTTTTTTTTACTGAGTTGATTGTTATTTTACTGAACACAATGACAAGTCCATCAAAACATTCAAAAGCCTTATTATTATGTACAGCCATAATTGTATCTTGGTCTAATTTTCTGGGCTATGATAATGCTTCTATACAAAGAAAAATATTAACATCATCTACATTTCAAATTGACAATTCAACTACATACTACTTTTAAGCATGGCATTGTTCTAGTAATAAGTTTGTTAGAAATATGTAAAAATAAGTAAGACTAGAGTTGAAAACAGAACTAACATTCGGTAAGTGCATTGTACTATTTTTTAAAAGATTGCACGTTAAAGATTTCTGTAGCATTTATCATCTAGAAATCTCTGTGAGCTATTATTTTTATGTAGTTCTAGTAAAATAATTGTTTAAATTGATTAAAGTACCTTTAGCTCTCTTAAATTTCCTAAAATACCTTCTGAATCAATAGAATACTTAGAGAGAAAGGAAGAGCTGCATGAGGTCATCTATTCTAAATCCCCACATGAAAGAATTAAATAATGGTTCAAGTTAATTCAGGACATTTTCAGAATGCATTGCTAGCATATTAATCGCTTAAAAGTTGAAACATTAACAAAAGTATGTTCATGTTGCACAGACTCTTGAGACTACACAAGTGCAAGAATAATTCATTTTCTGTTTGGGGGAGATATAATTTATCTCAAGAATATATGAAAGTCCTTGTGTAACAAAAATGTCATGATGGTGTTTTTATTACACTACGTAGAGGTCACTGGTAGGTAAAAAAAAAAAAAAAAAAAAAAAGGAGTAAAGAAACTTACCATCAAACACTTCCAGTGCATCAAATTGCTTTTCACTTTGAAATGTATCCACAAAGATGGTGATGTTATAGTTTGGTTCCACTTTAATACTCCACGAGCATGTCTGGGAGTTAAAATAGTTGCCTGGGTAACCTGGACTGAGGATAATGCCAGAAGATTCTGTCCGGACTTCATTTGCGGGGCATTGTGCTAATGAGAAAAATACCGGTAAAAGTCTTCCTTAACAAAATGAACCTGACATCAATAGGAGAGTTTCTATCCCTGTATTTATAAGCCAATGGCGGTAAAGGGGGAACAATCCTACTGAACTATGACCAAATTTAATACAGGGTACAAACCCAGCAGAACAGCACTAAATAATAATGAGTCACATTTTACTACCACCCTATAATTTAAATGAGAATTACATACATATATATGTGTCGGTATTTAGGGTGACTAGATAGATAGATTGATTAATTTCATTTACTGCTAAGGAAACATAGGGTCAAAGAGATTATGTCACTGACACAACTCTAGGGTAGCCAAACCTGACAAAGCTGCCAAATAGAAAAGAAACCTGGAACCTGAAAGTCTTCTTCATCTGGAAAAGGTGGTGAAGCAATGCACTTGCCCCTGCTGATCTACCCATCGTGAGTGAAGTGGGAAGTACAGATATAGACTGGTTAAAACCATCACGTACCCTTCACTCTGTAGTAACTTTATAGGACTGAATTGCCCTCACACCTTATTTTAGGGCAGGTACATTGCAGATTTGATCCTAGGATCCCATGTTTTCCCAGCTCAACTATAAAGCAAGACCTCACCTTTTCAATGTAATATTACAACAACATTGTGCAATTATATACAGTAATAGAAACAATGCATTTATTTCTGCCTTTGATTATAGTTTTAATTATATTTAGGACAGTAAATTTTAAGTATTTGATTTGATTACTTGGGACTGTGATAAGAGATGAGCCAGAGAGACCTGGGCTGAAAGCCATATTGGACCTCTGCGTTCTTATAATGTCAAGTAAGAGTAGTGATTTCTAAAGGATGAATTTATCATAATGAATCATTTTTTTTAAGATTTTATTTATTTATCTGAGACAGAGAGAATGAGAGAGAGAGAGCACATGAGAGGGGGGAGGGTCAGAGGGAGAAGCAGACTCCCTGCCTGCTGAGCAGGGAGCCCGATGCGGGACTCGATCCAGGGACTCCAGGATCATGACCTGAGCTGAAGGCAGTCGCTTAACCAACTGAGCCACCCAGGCGCCCCTCATAATGAATCATTTATCAATTTATCATTATGAATGAATCATTAAGATAGTGTGGACACACTGACATACTTTTTTCCCTCCTGCTCTTTTTTTCTTTATTCAACTACTTCTAAGGTAATCAAAATAAAACTGATCTGCATAGGTATGAACATGCAAAAGAAAACCACCAGTCTCCTAATTAGTAATTTATTTCATTGATAATTTAATTATCTTTCAGAAATAATTTATCTATACAACTATTAAGAAAAAAATATATCATCTATTGATAATGATTCAAAATTTAACAGAGATATAGCAAAACTATTTTTAAATTTTAAAGTTAAATGATCAGCTTTTCCTTCATGGAAAAGGACTTTCGTTAGAGGAAATGTGTCTTATTTGTTGAATTGCCTCCTTTTAATTAATTAAATTTATATTATTAATACATACATTTTGAAATAATTTCCCAGATAGGCAAAGTTTATATAATATACAAAAGTTTTGATTCAAGTAACTATCTATTAAAAGGCAATTTTTCCTTTTTTTTTTCTTTCATTTGCCTTAGTGCTCTTATTCAGATGTACCTTAAAATTTAGAAAATGTTTAGGCATTAGATTACCAATGAGGAAACATTTCATAGAACCCTTTTAATAAAGAAGTATTTTAGGTAGATTTTTAAGAATATTTACAATGTTAATTAATGGTAAGTTATATAAAAAAATAATTCAAACCAAAACACTCAGACTAAAGCAATTTGTTTTAGAAAGTAATTTCTTCTGTGATGGGTGGTAAAATAACTCCATGAAATATATTATGCCCTTTCAAAAATGAACATATTGGCATTTTTTTAAGAGAACCCAATAAAAGAAAATTAGCCTTTCTATCTGGATGCATATGTGCAGGGCCTGGGGTTTTAGAATGTCCACGGACCTGCCTTGACTTTGCAGTGAGAGCCAAAGCGTTTCTCTGCTCTGATGTAACCAGAGGGCAATAAAGCTACTTGTCAGGGTCATGATTAGATAAATATACGCAAACACTTTCCTTCAGTCGGAAGCACTATACGGGCAGCAGGTGCTTCAACACCTGCCATGCACTGACCACCTGCCTGCCTCCTCCTGACTCAAGAGCTGCTGCCCCAGCACATTTCATTCTGTGCTATTACACTTGACAAATGTTTAGCCCAAATCTCCTCCGTCTGATTTCATCACGGCCACTATCGTTATTAAGCAACACTGGAAGTTCAGATCATCTAGAGACAGGAAACTGTCCGCCAAGTTGCTGAAATCCACCCGCAGTGCTGGAGTGCATGCCAGAGTTGGAAAGGTGTGAGTGGTGATGAATCAGAAGCAAAATCTCATGGCTATTTTTATTCCCTCCATTTTCCTCAAAATGCTGCTTCTGTTGCTTAGAGAAGATGCAATGAAAATATAAGTGAAATTATATGTTTCCTTTTTCTTACAACAAACACGTAATATTTTTTTTCCAGAGGTACATATTGTTTTAAAATGCACTTGAGTATGTCTCCCTGGGAGCTAACGTGTTTTTGATTCATTTGTGTCTCTTGCTCGTTCTTATGTGCCTATTCCTTCCGGTCCCTTTCCATAAACTGTTGCTAGGAGCAACACCCACCCTCAGTGGGAAGGTTTCGGAGACAGCAGGCTCTCCCAGAGCTGGGCTGTTCATTTCTCTATCAGCACTCACACTTTAAACACAGCTTGCGTCTCTGCAGGGGACACTGGATACCTCCCGCTATGGGAAGCATCTGTTTGAGGTTCCCATCAAAGACACCTCTGAAATGCCTCTCTCAGACATTCACCTGAGTTTTGAGTCACCACACCTCCACACAAAGCTATTCCTTTAGCTTATTTTTGAAGAAAAATGAAATGTGAGGCTTAAAACCAAAGCATATTATTTAATGCATCTTGCAGGGCCTCAGCAAAAGTAATGCAGTCAAACACTGGGATTTATAAATAATTAAAACTAATTCTTAAAAGCACCTATAGGTCCCAGAGAATTGTGAAAAGAGAACTCTAAAAACAGATGGGAAAACTGTCCCCTGGAGCCCTTGAGGTGTGTGTTACGGTCATGCTTGAGCTTTCCAAGAAGTGCTCATTATTTAAGGGCACTGGTTGTCTTTGGTGTTCACTGAAAATGTGTGTTTCTTATTTTTCTTAAGAAATTGATTGATCACCTGTATAAAAATTCTTACACTCCAATTCCAGGGCCCAGAAGCTCCGGTGCTGAAACCTCTTCCAGACCCTGTACCCTTATATAATAAATGGTACAGATTAGAATTCATTACAATACTATACTTACAATGTTAAATGTAAGTAAATGCTTCCCTACATTACGTGAGCTCTTCTAGCATAGGATAGAATCCAAAGAGGGGATCATGAGTGCTCCTGATCTATAGCAGGTCAGTCAGAAGCACAAGTGACAACTGGCTTTGTGACTGGCCGCTGAAATGGGAGCCGTCTTTTAGGACTGAGCCCTTAACCTGTGGGGTCAGACGCTGTCTCCAGGTAGAGAGTGTCAGAATTGATTTCAACGGCAGGGCACTCAGCCTGGGTTCGGAGAGGACGGGAGAATTGCTTGGTGGTGTTGGAAGACATTCCAGACCCTCATTCAGTGTTTTCTAAATTAAGATGAGCATCCAACTAGGTATATTGGCATATGATGCTAACTTTTAAGGAACAATTTGCTCTCATTGTTCCCAAGGAACAATCACCCTAAAAATGGTGACAATTTTCAAAACAGAACTTAGTAGGACTCATAACTCACATAATTTTCCAGCAGTAATTTATCAGGGGATTGCTCACTCCCTCCCCTTGAGCCCAACCAAATAATAGAAAGTACTGGAAAAAAGATTATCATTAAATGATTATTTGATAAAAGACATCTGAGCCCCTAGTTCCTTTTCTTAAAGAATGTATTTAGGGAATGGCAGCTAAGATGACTCTGTTTGACTTAAACATATTTACTCCTGAATGGAAACAGGAGAGAACTATGTTGTCCTCTGTAGTAACTGCTGGGAGTTCAGGAGGACATGGGAACCTTGGTCTGAGTAGAGAGAATGTGTCTTGTTAGCAGAATCCTCCCTGCAACCCTGCGTGAGAGCCAAGTAATTTAGAGAATGATGCTCATGTTGTGCTGATTTACTCTGTTCCCGGACTGTCATGAATTAATTTCATTTAAATAAAAACAAGGTTAATCTTGGGGATAGCCAACATAATAAAGTAATTTTCCCTCTTTTTGAAGTAGCATATTTAATAAATATGTATGCCTTTCTTCACTATTCAGCTAAGACCACCCTTCCCTGAAATCATCTATGCTGAGAAATTTAAGTCTCTGTTGGAATTAAGATGTGCCCTAAAAATGTGAAGTTTTACCTTGGGTAATTTTTATGTCAAATGGAAAAAGATGAACATTTTATATCCCCTTGCACCTTGAGGCAAAAAATCCACTGTAGATGGTTGTTGCTGATGTGACTTGGTACAGACACACTGATTTTTCCAAAAAGGAATGACTCAGTCTCTTGACTTAGCACCCCATGCGGTACCCCAGCTTTGAGTGAAGCAGGTGTAAGGCAGAGTGTCAGTGACTTCCAGAAATGCGTGGGTCCTCTGAGCAGTTAATGCAGCTGGCGGACCAAACAGGGTATACTCCTGAGAGGGTGGTCTTTGCCCACACCCATCTGCGCTCCCAGAGCTACAATTTGAAAGTAATGTTTCTTAGAATTAGTCTGAGTTATCACGGTTATTTAAGACTACTGCATTCCAGATTTTCTTCAGATGTTGGAATTGTCTCCTTCTCCCCGGGTGACTAGGATTCTGCTTCATTCATAATGAGAATGCAGGAAGTGAGCACACATTCTAAAATAATCGATTCAAGGGTGGGAACACTTGCAAAGTCAATACTAGTGCAATACAAAGGAAGTTGCCTCTTAATAGGACAGATAATCAACATTAGAAAACACTTAGAACAATTCATTTAATATTCTCTGCATCTTTACAAAAGTCCCCTAAATAAGGTAGATCAACCACCCTCCTTACACTCGATGCCCAGGGGATTAATGATTTACCTGCGGTCACTTGGGAGTCTAGACTAAGTCACCGGGTCTTCTCTTCCTAAATTTTGGGAACTTTTATGTGCTTCATGATCCCTGATGAATGATAATATTCAAATTCCTCGAAAGCGGGTGAAAAGAGGGTGGTCCCATTCTTTAAATGAATTGAATGTTTATTGTGATTTTGAAGTCACAAAATCAAAACTATTCTAATTTGGAAAACTTTGATTGACCAAACCATGACACTTCTGTCTTATATTGAGCCATTTTAGCTTATTTATATGTTTTCCAGTTATTTTTTCTCCCAATACTACTTGAGAGTGGAGACTTTCAAATATTTTTAAAGTGATCTAATTTTACTCCAATCAGTTGAATCAATAGATTCAATATCAAATCTTGTGCTATTGTATATTTTCTGTTATTGCATATGCTCTATGTATTTTAAAGACATGTGAATATATGAAATATGTGCATCTTATTGTATGCAACCTATGTGCATTTCAATGATAAATTTCACAGAAAAAATAGTAAACACTAGATAATTTTATGCACACTAATGTATTTAGAGGGAAGTGTAGTGATGCCTGTAATTTTCCTTGAAATGCATCAAAAGTAACAGATTAATGGATGGATGGAAAGATAACAGACACATGACTAAGGATATATATATATATAGTAATTAATGGTGGAACCTAGGTGGTAGGTATTCAGATGGTTATTTCTAAATTATTTCAACTTAGACATATGTTTGAAAATTTCCTAGTAAAGTTTAGGGAAAAAAGAAAAAAAGACCTCTTATTTGATATACTTTTGATTTGTATTGTAGAGATAACTAAAGGAGAAAGGTTATTAGGTATTTCTGTCAGCAGGTAATCTTAATTGCACAGATTCAATTCAGAGCTATACAAGAAACACATAGACCAACACTAGTCATACAATTTTCCATGATGAACAAGCATGTGTGTAGGACCAAGCTGTGCATACCTTCACACGTTGGGAGAGAACCTTCAAACTGCAACTGGGCACTGAGCTTGCAGGTCAGTGTGTCCATCCCAGACAGCGTGTACCCCGGATGGCACTGGTACTTCACAAAATCCCCTGAAAGAGCCAACACAGCACACCTGGGATGATGTTCCCATGACCCACAGAGTGTGTGAACGTACGGAACGTAGAGATGACCACCTACCAAATGAAGTCAGTGAGCAAACCACTTCTGAACCCACATCGGTGTTCAATTTTAGTTTGTTTAATCAAAGGAGACTATTTTCACTTCTTGACTTATAAAAATGCTGTCTTCACTGATACCAGCACAGATTATGTGGCAGGTTTTTTCATAGACTGATGTGTCTATGGTCCCGCCCCTTCCCCCAGGATTACAATTCCAAAAAAGAAGGCAAATTGGGATTGCTTGGGATTTAAGGATGTAGCATAGAATGGCTTTAATGCATCCAGAGAGGGCTAACCTGTGACCTTGGCCTAATTAGCACAATGTTCCCATTAACAGAGCCATTATGAGTAGAGCAGAAATTGGGTCATGTGGTTTGACCAGTGGTCTGAAACATGGGGTGAGAACAGAGCGCTGTATTTGTAGCCGAGACAGAGAAATCCCGGGTCATAGTAATTATACCACAGACATATGCCCTGGCTAGTGCCTGATGATTATTTAATGAAACTCGCATTAATATAGAACAATAAAGCAGAATTTCTAAATATTATCATTATATATACTCACCAATTACATCCCAGTTTCAATGAAAGGTCAAAGTTTTACTCATCATTATTTTAGCTACAAATGATTAAGTCCTTCTAGTGCATGAACATGCTTTTCTAACTAAACACAAATATCGGGGCGCCTGGGTGGCTCAGTCATTAAGCGACTGCCTTCGGCTCAGGTCCTGATCCCAGGTCCTGGGGTTGAGTCTTGCATAGGGCTCCTTGCTCAGCAGGGAGCCTACTTCTCCCTCTGCCTGCAGCTCCCCCTCCTTGTGCTCTCTCTCTCTCTCTGACAAATAAATAAATAAAAATCTTAAAAAAAAAAAAAGTCTAGGGGCACCTGGGTGGCTCAGTTGTTAAGCGACTGCCTTCGGCTCGGGTCATGATCTCAGGGTCCTGGGATTGAGCCCCTCATCGGGCTCCCTGCTCGGCGGGAAGCCTGCTTCTCCCTCTCCCACTCCCCCTGCTTGTGTTCCCTCTCTCTCTCTGTCTCTGTCAAATAAATAAATAAAATCTTTTAAAAAAATAAAATAAACACAAATATCCATTTAAGTCTGTCCCTGAAAACTTTATTTAAAAGAAAAATACAAGCTAGCAAATGCTTGTGGGAGGGGAGCAGGGGTGGGTGAGGTGACGATGTGCTTAAAATGACAGAAGCAAAGTTCAAATGGCAAAAAACAAACATAATGGAGATGGAGGAAGAAAAACATATTTGTTCGATATACGAATTCCCTAGCAACGCTTTAGAATATTCTGAAAAATACTTATTTACTCATGTGAGTAACTACTGCAGTGAGGGGTGGGTGTTAAAAAAGTTGGGTTGAGCTAACGGTATTGTAACAAAGAACACATTACCTATTTCAAAATCCTCATCCTCCATAAGCATTTCTGCCTGTGGAACTGCGGGGGGAGGTTGGCATTTCTTCAGCTGAAATGCTAAAGGGTTTATGGAAAAAAAAAAACAAACTGCAATTACATTTGCTGAATAAACAAAATTATTACAAAAAACATTCTGCTTCTGTTGTTTTAATGCTTAGGTATACTGCAATGTCTCTCTTTGTAAATCATTGTTTTATAAAATTCTCAAGCTTACAGGATTATTTCATGCCAAAGAATATATAAAGTCGAAGGGAAAAAGGGTACAGTCTTCAAAATTATGACATTTAAATAAAACCACTTGACATAGTTTGGGGATGCTGGAAGAGAAATGTTCACCGTGGCCTGGTGCCAGGTCCATATTTACGTCTGCTGAGGTCCCTCCCTGCACCCCATGCTGAGGACTTCCATGGGTGCAGTCTTCAGGAGATAGAAGGGACTGATGCACTTTTCTCCAAATTATTGATTTTCAAAATCAATAATTCCATGGCATTTGCTATGTTGGCTCCTCTGGAGACAGACACAGGAAATCTGGGAAAGGTACTAAATTTATTTCCAGGGCCTCCATATTGGGGTTTCATCTGCAATAAACTTGTCCTGGAATGAGTGCAAGCACACCATCAAATGCCATTAGCAAAAGAGGAGCCTCGCAGGACGCAAGGAAGTCCCAGAAGGCTCTCGCCGGGCAGGAGGCGTATGTCAACACTACCAGGAGACCCAAAAGGAATTCTCCGCCTTAATCGACAAGGTGCGAATGCACTGACCGTGAAAGTTGAGAACAAAGAAGCCTCCATTTGAAAAGTCGCTGTGGAACTTGAGCAGGACTTGGTTGGTGGAGCTGTATGCCGTTTCCAGGGCTGTGTTGCCACTGAAAACTCCCAGCTGAGGTGAATTCTGATCAGGCCCGTCCCTAGAAAAAGAGAGAAGTTGAGGAGAAAGTTCCTAATTACAGCTGAAACTAACAATCATTTTCTTCCGACACGTGGCTTCTATCCTGGCCCGAGCAGCGCGGTCCGAGCCCGGGCTCCAGGGGACCAAGCTGGTGCTCACACCTGGAGACGCGGGGCTGACTTCTACTCGCCCCACTGTGGACCTCTTCATAGCCATCACAGAGACACATTCATCCTGACTCTAGTGACTGTTCACCATGGATCAGCTGCCTTTCATACGTCCATGTTTGAAAGTCTAAATTCAATGGTGTCTCTTTAATTATGGGTGGAATTTATGGAGATCTTGCTACTGAAGTAAAAGGTTTTTAAGAATTTATTAAAAGGAAACGACAGTGCAAAGGTCGAGTCCTGGCCCCAGGATAGCAAAGCAAGACTTAGCTGCACTTTCAACCACTCTTGGAGGGAAAGTTTAAGCCACTCGTCGTTCAGAAATTTTCAGCATCAGTGAGGTCACATGGATGGTCTCCAGCTGAGCTGCCCCGCCCAACATGAGGTAATATGCATAATGAGACCACCTGCCCTCCCCGCTCAGGGAAGGTGACCTTGCCTGAACCAATCCTCTCTCCTGCTAATAACATCTTGCCCCACCCTGCTTCCTATAAAAACCTTCCATTGTGCACGTGGAACTCCTCAGAGTGTCTCTCTACTGGCCAGATGGAATGTTACCTGATTCATGAACCACTAAATAAAGCCAAAAAGATCTTCAAATTTACTCAGTTGAATTTTTGTGTTTTTAACAAACTGAATAAAATACTACCCTCTTGTGAACACTGCGTTTAGAAATATCAAGATGCTTAATGTCACAAAGTTGACAAGACTTTATGGTCTCTCTCTCCGTTAGTGTTCTGACAATAGACTACTTTGTTAATCATGAAGAGCTTTTGCTTCTGCCTGCTAAATCTATACATTAATCCAGGTGAAACGTCTCACAGTACAACGCTGTGGTTTCTGTTTTGCCTTTTGCTTTTGAAAGAGCAGCTTCAGGATCAATTTAATATTTCTCAAGTTCCCCATTCTTCCTCATTCCCTCAGCCGTTGGTTCGGCCATTATCTCCTCCCTGCAAGAGTTATTTCTACAGCCTCAAAATCCAGCCTCCTTTCTTGCCCTCACTTGATACATTTCCCACAAAAACAAGACTGGGAATTCTTCAGCTAAGGTGATTCCCTTCCCTAAAACCCTAGTGAATCCTCATTGCTCTTAGAGCTAAGCCTGGGATCTTTCACATGATTTATAAGCTTCTGTATTCTCTGTCCCGCTCACCTGGACTCCCATAAGACCCATTCCTGACATCTTCCAATACCCTGAACTCACCCTGTCCCCTTGTTTTGCAGGCTTTCCAGTATCCAGAATGACCCTTAACCTTTACACCAACTTTCTACACCAACTTCCCAATATACACATACATGCATACCACATGGTTATCTGCCATTAGTCCATAGTTTTCATGGCAATTTATGCTGGCTGCACATCCTGATCTTCAAGCCTGGGTTAAGCTCACCTCCTCACACCCCATCGGTCCTCCCTCCTTCTCCCAACATAGTATCACAGAGACTTGTCAATCTCTGTGTCCCCTATAACCTCTCACTTCCAAAAGCAAAGGTAGGATAGTCATTCCCATAGACATGAAAATGTAGCCAAGGATCATATAAGTAACTTACCCAAGGCCACATGACCCATTGGAAAGAGAACCAGAACCCAAATCCCCAGCCCTGATTGCTGGCTCAGTACTACTTCCTACACATCATATGGAAGGGCAGTCCTGCCACGTTTACAAAGGATGGCAGGAGGGCTGTGTGTAATCATCTCTTCAATATTTCCAGAAGCACCGAATTCTTATCTCGGCAAAGATTCCTGACCAATTTTTCTTTTAGAAAAAAAAGAAAAATCACACTTAAAAATGTAAAATACAATTACGTTGCGATAATCTACATTCAGAGTAGTCCCAAATTTGTCTACCACGTAACAAAACTCAAACATGTCACATGATGTTTATTCTCTATACCGCTAGATTTCATTGGTAAATTTCCTTTCCAATATCTACCTAAAAACGTCACTTCGTAATATGTAATCTGACATAAAAGCCCCATGTCAGTGGTTGCAAGAATGGTGTAGCACAATCACAGATTAGTCTATATGGAAAGAGTCTCCTACCAAACAGCAATGTAATCATTCACAGCTTCCGTCTGTAGCAAGGTGAAGTTGATGTAGACCCCATGGCCAGGAGGGACGGTGATAAGCCAAATGCAGTCCTTCAAAATTGGGTACTCGTCTGGAAATCCAGGGGAATAAATGGTACCGTTCTGAGATGTTACATTATATCCACAAGGAGCTTAAAAGGAAGCAAAGAAAATTATGCCCTTTACGGTCAACTTTGGAAAGGACACAGTTAAATATTTCTAAGTCTCTAAAGTCCCTTTGCCAAAATTTTCCTTATGAGAAATAATTGTGAAATATTTCTCAGTTACTACTTTGTCAAAGTAATTCCCCTGAAGTCTTAAAACCTTAGAAGAATTATACTTCTAAACTAAGTTATCTAAGTTCCATTTAATACATTCTCCAAACACTCAAAATCCCTTCAAGATAAAGTCATTCCCATAAAAAAAAAAAAGGCCCTTACTCAGTCACTCAGTTATCTTATGTGACCAAGATGATAATGCATAGCACTCTGTGATATGAGGGATTATGTGGAAATTATGCACATATATCATGGAAATTTTCTTGTTGTTGTTTTATGTGAGATTTCTAAAACCTATTTAAACTGCCTAAAAGAGTAGCATCCAAGTCTTTTTGCCTAAAACAAAAATATTATCAATTCTTGGCAGATCTAAACCTGAAGAAATGAGATAAAATTATATATGTGGTGTTTTCTTGAAGGACTTCCTTGTCTCACCAGCTTTCAACTCTGCAAAGACTCACTATTCAGCCTGTGTTTATTTTACTTAATGAACTGGTATTCTCTGTTGCCATGGCAATTATTTTGTCTTATCTATGGAAAAATGAAGAGACTATATATTAGCAAAATAATCTGAGATGCATTATTACACTCGGAGAGTGGGAGGATACAACAAAGTCATAAACGAGTAGGCTTTTTAATCAACCAAAATCTGATAGAGGTGGTCTGAGTGCCTGTTACTAGCATGAATCTTCTGGAGCTTTCAAAGACTTGTCATGAAAGGTGTCGAATTTAGGTGGAGAAAACAGGCCAAACTACACTGTAAAACAAGAGAAACAAACGTCTGAATACAAAATAGTGAGCGATGACATGCTATGAGGCGGTATATGGTACGCTGATGTGTTGATCATATAGATGCATACGTATTTCAAAGGAGGTAGAGAATGTTCCAGTGTAAAATAGATTGAACCCGGCCCAGGTTTTGGATAGAGTCATTAGAAGAAGGGGCCGTGGAGAACATTTTAGCAATGTTATGGAATGAGTATTGATAAGTGGGATTTGGAGGCTGCCAAACTTTGCTTTGTAAACTGGCAAAGCACAGGGGCAACTATAATCTGTAAAATGGGGCCATGATCTAGGCTGCAGTCACTGAGTTACTTGTGTGCCCGGAAGATGTCATACTTTCTCTCACCTCCAAACTTTACGCAAATATTCACTCTGCTTGAAAAGTTCAAAGGCTTTTCTCCTACCCTGCTGCCAGGGTGAATTGATCCATTTCTTCAAAACTCAACTCAAATGTTACCTCCCCCTTAAAGGCAGCTTGGCTCTGGATGGCCATGTTTGTTCACCTGCCTCATGGCTATAATTGGCTGCCAGCTATTCCCACCATTAGATGGTCAGCGGCTAGAAGTCAGGGATGGTGTTCCTTTTCACCTCTACCCACAACCCACTTTCACGCATCCCCAATGCCTAGCTCATATCACAATAAATAAGAGACAATAAGTAATTGATGAATTAAAAATGAGTAAGAGAGTCACCACAAAATATTTTAGTAATGAATGTACTGAAGCAAGTGGGCTGACACATCTTATGTGGACTTGAGGTTATTCATTTGCTATTGACTTATAATCTATAATCCCCAAGACTTCCCTTGTGCATTTTGACCTTTCAAGTTGAATCTTATAATTGTATAACCACATTATATATAGGAGCACCCTTCCCAATGGTGAAAAAACACAACAAAACAAACAAAAAGGATGGTACCCATCTCTTCAAGGGCAAAAGAAATGATACGGTGATTTTCTTTCAAGGACACATTGCTGGCTTCTGGTGTTCTTTATGTTACTTAATAGCTCTAGGACAGTAAGCATGGCAATCCTTGCCATGATTTATGTATGATATTCAAATAACAAGTCCACCATTTACTTATTCAAGGATTATTCACTGAGAGTCTATCACGGACCAGGACATGTGGGGTTAGAGTGGGAGACAGAGCAGAGAACCGCAGAGACCTTTGGATGTTACTGTGTAGTGATGAGAAAGGTACCAAGCAAATGCTAAGTGAGTATAAAAGTCAACTTGTGTAAGTACGGTGAGGGAAAGAACAAACAGCACTGTCACACGAGCTAATAACATTCCACGAATGCACATAAAATTCTTCAAGGCAAATGTTGCTGTGCCGTCTAGAGAGGAGAAAAGAGGATCCTAAGAAAAATGAGAGGAAGTTTCCTTCACCACATCCCCTGACCTGTCTGCGATCCCAGAGAAGGCTTTTCCCTCATTATTGTGGCCCCACAGGCATATTTAGATTTCCATGTCTGGGGGGAATGTAACTTGAAGTCCACAGAACCTGTGGTTGTGGGATCTAACTCGGCATGACGTGGATCCTGAGGTGGAGATCAATCCTGAAGCTGCTCTGAGGGGCATCTAGTCGCAGGAGGATCCGTGCACCACAGCTGAGCAGGCACCTCGAGCTCCTCACTGTGTGCCTGGGAGCCTGGTCACAGTGGGACAAGGAAGCCCACCCCCTGGACAGGACAGAGCCCATCAGCGTACTGTGCACTACACTTCAGAATCGGAAGGGACATGGGTGTCAGACCCTCCTCCACTTCAGGGAGCCAAAGAGTCAACAGACACATAGTCATTCATATATTCATGAATGTACACTGTGATATTGTGATTTATAATAAGAAATACATATTCGGTCTTCCTCCTTGTTCTTGGCACAGGGCTCGGGAAACCTTGGATAAAAGCTAAGTGATAAAAGAGATAAAAGTATCCTTTGTTATTCATAACAAGACCCTTTCTTTTTTTTTTAAGATTTTATTTATTTACTTGAGACAGAGAGAATGAGAGACAGAGCATGAGAGGGAAGAGGGTCAGAGGGAGAAGCAGACCCCCCCGCTGAGCAGGGAGCCCAATGTGGGACTCAATCCCAGGACTCCAGGATCATGACCTGAGCCGAAGGCAGTCGCTTAACCAACTGAGCCACCCAGGCGCCCCCATAACAAGACCCTTTCAACCACACCTGAGCTTACCTTAATAAGGTGACTAGGAAAGCATCGAGGATGGGGCTGGTTGCCAGGGGAACCAAACAAGTAATCTAGGATTGGAAATTTCAGCCCCATCCTTAACCTCCAGGGAATGGGAGGAGCTGGAAGTCAACTTAATCACCACGGGCCAGAGATTTAATCATCATGCCTCTGTAATGAAGACTCCATAAAAACCCCAAAGGATGGGGTCTGGAGAACTTCTGGGTTGGTGAACGCTTGGGGAGCTGGGAGGATGGTTCACTTGGAGAGAATACGACTCTGCTCACCTTCCAACACACCTTGCCCTCTGCATCTCTTCCATCTGGCTGTTCCTGAGTTATATCCTCTGTATTGATCTGTAATCTTGTAAGTAAAATGTTTTCCTGGGTTCTGTGAGTTGCTCTAGTAAATTCATCCAGTAGGAGGAGGGAGTCATAGAGACTTCTGCTTTATAACCAGTCAATGAGGAGCACAAGTGACAATATGGACTTGGGATTGGCATCCAAATTAGGGCAGGGGCAGCCTTGTGAGACTGGGAGTTTCACCTGTGGGATCAGAAGCTCTCCTCGGGAAGACTCTCCAGCAGTGTCGCAGAACTGCTGTTGTAGGAAAAAGGCACCCACTGGTGGCTAGGAGGGTCAGAGTGAGTGTTGTCTGTAACTTTACACGGATGCATGTTAAGAATAGGTTGTGAGAAAGGACTGCTGTGTGAGGCACAATTAATGAGAAAACGTTCTCAGGTTATTTCTGTATGTGTTTCTCCAGAGAAAGATACATACGTGAAAATGATTAAGTTGTCCACTTCCATCAAATTCTAGAGCCAGCAATAGCTCTACTGAATATGATGGAGGTGCTGTCTTACCTTAATGTCTCATGCAATGTGAAGTTTATTCAGCACCTGTTTATATGTAAAAAGCCTTCCTCCCCATCCTCACTTCCTACCCCACTCCACCTGGTACCACTGCCTGAGGTATCACTGTGGATTCTGTTCACTTCACCATAGTTTGAGAACATGAAACTTTTAGGTGGCTCATACAAAAAGTGATGGGTGTATCTCACCAATTCCTGCTCATGTGAAGCCAGAGCCAGAAGATACTGGAAGATGAGCTGGTGGGCAGAGTGGACATCAGCACAGGGAGGTGGAGACTCACTGTCACTTCATTCTACCTGGGGCTAGACTTGGAAAAATCAAGGGGCGCCCACACATGTCTTTATTGTGATTTGTCTCCATTTAAACATGTACAAAGTGACTGTCTCTGAATTGAGATGGATAGAAAGAGCGTAACTGATTTCAATCAGAAATTAAATTTTAAAAACCCTAAATATCCACTAGGACAGTTAAGATAATTTATAGATGGTTTTCTCCAGGATTATATTAAGATTTCTGCCTAACTTTTAAAAGGAGGGTAAAGAAAAAGCCTACAGTACTAAACAACCAATACCTACATTTGGCATGAATATTTATGAATTTTAAACTCTTGACTATCAGTGTAACCAGGAACTGAATGCCTTTTGTCACCGAATATGTGGAGCACTGTAGGTGTTTTAGACCTATTTTTGTTTCCTTCAATTACTTTGGTTTCCTTATGATGGTTTTAAGTTAGAGAGACATAGTGCACTCTATCTTAGGGACTGTTTGATAATGGAAATATTTAAAATAATATTTATAACATAAATATTATGTTTATATAAATATAAATCTTATATATAACAATATTATATTATATAAATACTATAAATATTTATAAATATAAGTAAAAAGAGTTGTATTCTTTAGGATGTCATTTTTTTTTATTGTCAGTATTAGGTATTTATTACCAAGATACATATATAATGTAGTAAAGTACATACTTTTTTGGTGTGTTCATTCTGGTAACATCATCATAGACCCTGTTTCTAAGACTGAGGTATGCAACAAGCTCCGTGGGTAATTAAAAGACTAATTTGGAGATACTTAGGTTACTACCAGAGATCTTAAAAAAATTTATTTTTCTCATTTCAAGCCTATTTGCTTTTTAAAAAATTTTATTGTTATGTTAATCACCATACATTACATTAGTTTTTTATGTAGCGTTCCATGATTCATTGTTTGTGTATAACACCCAGTGCTCCATGCAGAATGTGCCCTCCTCAATACCCACCACCAGGCTAACCCATCCCCCCACCCGCCTCCCCTCTAGAACCCTCAGTTTGTGTCTCAGAGTCCATCGTCTCTCATGGTTCGTCTCCCCCTCCGATTTAGGATGTTATTTTTATTCTAAACTATTGGGAGAGATTATTTTCTGTATTCATCAATCAACTTGGTAAACCTTAATTTTAAAAATTATGTATATAATAACATATTCTTTGGCTGGTTGGATTTCTTGTGTCAATTATGTAATCAAATAATGTTCTGCTTACAAAAATCTGTCAATCTAAAAGAAGTTGCTAACATGTTAATTGCAACATATTAAGTTATCTAGTAATTATCTCTATCCATATAGTTCCCCACCACAGATATTACTGCATTTTAAGTTGAGGAACACTAGGACAGTGCTTAACTTAAAAAAAAAAAATCTTAAAATTATATCTACATACATATTTCAGTGATAAAAGATTAGGTCAACAAAAAATCTAAAATTTTTAAACTGTATTTGTAAGTAGAGATGCATATTTAATTATCAAATTACATTTAGTAAACTAATAAACAAGTCCTTTTAACCATTTTTTAACAATTATAACCCAAATTTTTTAAACTGAGACTTCTATATAATTATGTTACTGGCAAAAATAATGTCTTGAATTTCTCAAGTCACTTGAGACCTATTTTTTCTTTTTTCTCTTAATAGATATCATACTTTTAGTCCAGATATTTTTCAAATGAATTTAGAATACACTAACTTTACATAATAAATCCTTATACAATAAACATATTAATACTGTCAGCATGTACACAGAAATTGGTTTAGTATATGCTTATGAAGATTGATGCCTTAAGATTTAGAATTCTTTTTTTCTTTTTTTTTTTGAGAGAGAGAATGAGAGACAGAGAGCACAAGAGGGAAGAGGGCAGAGGGAGAAGCAGACTCCCCGCCGAGCAGGGAGCCCGATGCGGGACTCGATCCTGGGACTCCAGGATCATGACCTGAGCCGAAAGCAGTCGCTTAACCAACTGAGCCACCCAGGTGCCCAAGATTTAGAATTCTTGAATCTTAGTTGTCTAAATTGTTCAATTTTTACTAAAGATGCCAGAAGTTGTTCAAAGTAGCTATGTTTTTGTTTTTGCTTTTTCACCCCAAGTATCTCTGATCTATTCTGATATTCTTCTGAAGCTAACCAGGTTGGACCTTTGAAGATTGTTTTTCAGTACATTTGTTCTACACACCAGGAATAATTCTGAACTGAAAAACCACGCTGAATTAATAAAATACATTTCAGGTGAGCATTCTGGATAATCAGCAGAGTTTGCTGGTGTCTTGTGAGGAGCTTAACCATAGTGTAAGTGGACACTAATGGACATCTCAACAGCCCACCATTATCAGCAAACAAAGACTTTTTTAAAAAATATATATATCTTTTTGGGAATACAACCTTTCACAGATAAAATAACTTGTTATACAATAATAACCTCTGCTTATTTTTTTCTTGAGTTTAATCTAATATGGAAAGGATATTAAACACACATTGGATGGTGCCTAGAAAGTTCATTTTATGATATTTTATTTGAATTTTATGTTTTGTTTTTTTATTTTGTCTATGACATTATAGATATGAAGAAAGAGATAATGGTAAAAATATTTGTGTAGTAAAGAATTTGACCTTGTCTATAGAGAGGTCTAGCTCTCTATTCTGGGAGGCTGGCAGAGGGGATTAAGGACATACCTGATAGGAGTATCTTTGTTTCATGTGGGTGCTGGCCATACCTAACAGTTTTAGGATGGGGCTGACTGTGCCAGAAAGACCAGCCATGGAATTTAAGATGGGGCCTTTGAGTTACAGGATATCAGTTGGTCTAGAAGCTGACATCAACCACCAGGCAATCCATCAAGCAGTTATACCTACCTCACAGAGCCCCAATTAAAAACTCTGGGCATTAAGACCCAGTGAGCTTCTCAGGTTGGCGATATTCTGGGCATATTGTCGCCCATTAGTTCTCTGAGAGTGATGCATCCTCCTAGACTGTAACCTAGGCATCTTTTCCCATGATTTTCATGTGTCTTTTCCTTGTTATAAACTACAACCAGAATACAATAGCTTAGTGAGTTCTGTGGTCCTCTTAGTGAATCATCCAACCTCAGGGTCGTTTGGGGGCTACTCTCATACTTTCAGCTGGTGTCTGGAGGAATTTAGCTTCAGTCTGGCCAACTCTCGGTCGAATGACAGATCATGGTGTAATTATAAAAGGTGGCATCCCCTTTGAGCTTTCATGCTCACAACTTTCATGCTCACAAAATAATTCTAAGCCAGCAGTTACTGCTATATTTGAAAACAGAGCTTAAAAAAAAGATGAAGCCTTTTTAAATATTTAACTCTACTTTTTAATATCAAGCCAAGAAGTCTCCCATGTGCATATGAATTCAAAGAACTCAGGTGAAAATTACAAATAAGAAAAGGGTTTCATCATGACAATTCAAAGTATTTTATAGATATGCAGATAAATGAATTTTTAAATGGAGAGTAATAAAAAAAGGTTTTTAGGTGTTTTAATAAAAAGCACCAGATATGCTACTGCTATACTTAATTTTATAAAGTAATTTTTTAAATGCTGTTTTACATGTTATTAAATTTGCATTAGACTAGGATTAATTTAACTTTTATTTCCTTTTTTTTAAGACAAGGAATTAAAAAAATACAGCTGAAGTTTTTTTTTTTTTCATAGTTTTTTTACAATAATATAGAATGGAAAAATACAGGTGAAAAATATAATTTAAAAAGTCCACCAGTGGTTTTGTTTTGTTTTTACTTTTTCAGAAGAAATTCAAACACAGCTAGTTGCCTTTCCCTTTTGCCTGGTGGGATATAAATGTTTAGTGTTTCAAAGGACCACAGAGTTGATAATTTCATTATTTTTTCACTCAATATAATGTTCTAATATTAGGCTTACAGGAACTTTTCTGTTTCATATGCTTTCCTTATAAGTACTTGATCTATTAATTTCAACTTGATATTACAAAAATTTCAAAATCATCAAAAAAATCAGGTAGTCATAGAGAAGCTTCAAAGAAGTGATTCCTGTTCAGACTAGGGATATTTGATGAATCCAGATTTCCCTCCATCACCACCTGATTCCCACATCTCCCGAGAAACCCTGATCATCACGCATCACTGAACTGCACTACTTAATTTTTTTCCTAAGACCATTTCTACGCCCTGTCTTTGTTTACACTATTTTTTCTACCCTGGATATTCCATCTCTGAATAGCAAAATAGTATATACACTTCAAGGCCCACTACAAAAATAAAATCAGTTTGCTGAAATACAAAAGCAATATATGATTATTGTAAAAGTTAAAGAATAAAAAAATGAAAAAAAAATCCAGGGTAAAATTAATAAGCATCCGTTCCTCTACTAATCCCATAATTTGGTGGAATGACTGTAATTCTAAATACTACTACTATCATAAAGATTTCCCTGGTCACTTCCCAAGCAAACACCATCCTTCTCCACACAATTCATCAAAACACTTTCCTTGTGTCTGGTTTGTGTTATACATATTTGCGTTTATTATTTTGTTTTCTTTACAATTTCCTTGAGGGCAAGGCCTATTTATTCATATTTTTAACTTACTGGCATATGATATATTCCTGAAATAATAAGTAAAATGAGTTTAACATAATAGATTCCTAATAAATATCTGTTGAATAAATGAATGGATTTTTTAATACATCCATTTAATAATTAATGCACTACTATATATGTGAAAAATGTAATTTGTTGCCAAGAACGATAAGCCTACCGTCACATCTTGGAAAGGGATAATTCCAGTTTCTGTTGATCCCGTGCTGACAGGTAAGGACTGCGTGGCCGATTAAAATGTACCCAGGGTAACACTCGAAAGAAATGGATTGTCCCACACCGTAGTCTGAGTTGATCATATAACCATTCTGAAAAGGAGGTGGGTCCGGGCAGTTCTGTAGTTCATAGGCTGAAACAGACAGAATCAAGCTCAACTATAAGAAGTTAAGTTAGTCTGGAATTCAGAAGGCTATGATCACATACAGCTTCTTAAGACCAGCGTTTTCAGTAAGTTTTAAAGCGTATCTTCTCCAAGTTGCCACTTACCATCCTAAGTAAAACAGTAATTATTAGTAGTAACAGAATCATAACAACTTCCAATTAATAAGTAGCTAACTGTGTGCTTTAGAAGTCGTAAAGCACATACCAACAATCTATTTGATGGTGTTTACCTTGGAAGAAAAGTAGATGGTGTGAGTTGACTTTTATAAAAAAGTAAAACAAATGATAATAAAAATTCCCTATAAGGAATGTCAGGCGAATGTGGACCTAATTTCCTTCTAATTTAAAAGAGAATTATACTAGCACTCCATTCTAAGTGTTATTGACTAAGAAATAATGTGGTTGTTATGTTTTGATTTTTTAATTAATTGTTCGTTACAAATAAAATTTAAAAAATCCATTCCATTTTCTTATTTTAAAAAAAAGTTCTGTAGAAGCATTGCACTAGCAATTACTATCAGTACAATCTTTTTAATAAGATATAGTTTATGCAATAAATCATATTTACATTTTCAATATAATAAAGATACAGCAGTTGGCACACCGTGTCTTTGCAAGTTCCCGAATTGTGAGATAAATTTTAAATTTTAACAGGATGGTTAAACCCTCACTGCTGTTAGCAGATTAAAAAATCCTTAATTTCACTTCATTACTTATTTTGATAGTTGCAATCGTATGTGTCTGGCCAAGAGTCAGATAAACAGCTAAAGAGGGATTGCAAGCAGGAAGCAGAAATCAGAAGATGCATCAATACAAAGGTCTTTCAGCAGCTTCAGATAATTCCTGGCACTGGCTTCCCCAGGGTGAGGAACCAGGAAGAACCTGGAGGGAGACCAAGACCCCCAGGGGGCCATGCAGGAATTCCCCCTGCCTCACGCCTGCCCTCTGGTGTCCACTGGACTAGCGCAGGAGGGCTGTCTGCTCAACAAGATCGGATGGAGATCACATACGGTGATTCATGCAAGCGGACTTTATAAACAGCAATGTGCTAAACATAAATTTATTCCATTTTATTTGTAGCACATTTGATTATTAGTAGGGAATTACATGCATGATATATGGATACTAAGAGAAAAAAGTTACTGGAGGATTCTTAACTCACTGCTATGACATGTAACCTTTAGAACTCAGTATGGAGAAAAACTTTCATCTATACAAAATCAAAAATTTACCAATAATATAATGAGTTTTCTGGGGCTGCTTTTTGGTGAAGCCACATTATAACATGGAATTCCTAAGACAATGAGGAGAAATTACCTATTTAAGGATTTCTTCCAGATCAATAAGCACCATAATCACAATTATTATTAATGAAATTCAAAGCTCTAATAAACATTTGCAAAAGAAAAAGTGCTTTTAACTCACAATTTTGGAATTAGCAATCTAGCATCAAGACAATAGCTGCACAGTCTACAAAGATGTTCTCCAATTTTATTTTTCTTCATCTTATAAGTACACTATTTGACTGTTGAAATCTCCTACAAAGTACCAGACTTCAAGGGAACAAATCTATAGTTGTCTAAAAGAAAAGAGTATTCAAACCTGTATGAAAAAAAATGTCTTGAAGGAAAATACCTCACGGACTAGTGGCCTGTTTGTCATTATCAATTGCTTTTATAATATCACCTCCTATTTGAAAACTAGAAGCTTAGAAAACCATGCAATGCGTATAAAGATAGGGACCGTGAGAACAGAAAGCCAAGACAAATCAGTGTGTGTCTCTCTCTTTCTACTACATATGCATGAACACACACAGATGCACACACCAAACGTGCACAAACCACACACACACACATTTACACACGCACACAAGCGCCCCACACACGTACGCACACACACACAGGCACATCCATACATGTTTACTCACCACACGTGCACACACACACTCCTTTTCTTTACCCCCTTATTGTGCCCCTTCCTGGACCAACCTGGCAAACACTCAGCAAGGCTGCCCACCTCTCCCAAGGGCCACCCCACACTGAAAGCCTTGCAAACAGCTTTTTCCTGAAATCCAGGGCCAATGGCTTAGCAAATATCCACAGTGCATGGTATGCCTCCTTGTAATCTTTTTATTTGAGTCTAAATTTGCTTTATAGACCCATGTTCACAAAAAGAACAGAACCCCATACTGTATTTCAACTATCAACCAATCTCCGTCTTTATTATACTCTTTTAGAATGAAATCAGCAGTTTGTTCTCATTCTTGTTTTGCTTGAAATATAACAAACTCTGTTGGAGAAATGAGTCTTCTAATATATCACATACAACCGCTAATAAAAACTCATATATATATGTAAATATATATATATTTGGATGGCGGCTTCCATGTGAGAAGAATCAAATAAAACTGTGTTCAACATAGCATCCTCCTCATTGAAAGATTCCAGTCCCGTTTCAGCAGTGACTCTGGGGTATCAGCACAAGCATCAGTTATCACAACAAGTTATCAACAAGGTAACAGTGGATACAGATTGCTAATGAACTGTCACGTGAAATAGCATTTAACACACAGACTCACACATGTTTACTCACAGCCTTGTTACAGGGAGGAGAGGTTGCAGATGAGTCCATGTCTACACTGAATTTGGCTTTGAAGGCTCCCTCAGGTGCTCGACTTCCCTCTCCACGAAAAAATCAAGCTGGGGGCCCAGGAGCATGAAGCCACATCTGGTAATCCACAGAATTTCTGAAGTGCACCCATATATAAGCTCCCTGCTTCCCAGACTCGCTGTTATGATGGCTAAGATGGCAGATCTCTCTTCCTCTGCAACAAGGGAATGATCCTGGTTCTTACTTTTAAGTTAGATTATCCACCCCAATGTTCTTTATTGGTCATGCAAACTCCTTGATCCCAATGGCTACCAATGAAGCCAACCTGCACTGTTGCTAAGGTTGCAGCCAATCCCATGCTTTCTGGGCAGCCCAGAGCCTTGGCTGGGGGATGGCTAGCCAAGTTGCTTGCTCCCAGTTGTGACTGTGGTTGTGTCTTGTGCTTTGAGCAACCGAGGAGGAATGCCCAGTAGACTTTCCATGATGGCCTTTACATTGTGGAGAAAGTCTGATTTTAAACCAAAGGAACTGTTGGATTCTCAGGCGACACACTACACTGAGAATCCACTTCCTCCACTGCATCAGAAGCTTGGGGAGGACTGACTAGGGAGCATGCAGCAAATCTCAGCTGGGATGTGGGCATCACCTAGGAGACATAGCTGACATGCACTGTCCAGGTGTGTTTTTGGTGCAGAGGGATGAGTCTCTTAAGGGAGAAGCT
Organism: Mirounga leonina; assembly: GCF_011800145.1. Lineage (NCBI taxonomy): Eukaryota > Metazoa > Chordata > Mammalia > Carnivora > Phocidae > Mirounga > Mirounga leonina. The sequence continues at coordinate 38,635,139 of NW_023270320.1, read as the reverse complement.
GACTGAGATTGTTACCTCTACTTTAGGCCAACCCATAAAAGGAAAGGCAAATCCGTATGATCTGCAGGGAGAGAGCGGGTCAGCTTGTAAGATGGACTACCACCGTCAGCGCTCTCTCCATCTTAAACTAGGATGCCCGAGAGGGATGAGAATTGATACAACTACTAGTTGTCCGCTGTTTTCAGCATTTTTATGTGAGATAGTCTTCCATATAAAGAGCTGCCTGTTGAGAACTTGATTCGCTCATGCAGATGGGTGAAAAGGATAGAGTAGACCCCCAACCTCGCTCTTCTCATTAACCCATGGTGGTTCAAAATATCACGGTGAAAGCAAAGAGAGCAACTCAGTTTTAGAGGCACACAGATTCCATGCAGAAATGTGTGGCTGGGTCGATAAGGAACAGTTAGTGTGCTCATACAATCAGCTAGAAGGTATCCTTCTGTTGTTCATTGCACATATAGGCAGTTTGATTGCTTTTGCTCCTAAAGGGGAAAAATCTGTATCTACAAATGAATGCCTCTCTTCTCATAGATTCAATTCACTCAAATTCAACAGTTTTATAATTGAATAAATGAATAAGAAGATTTAACTTATCCCTTTAAAAAAAATAAAGGTGCTTAGTACACAGAGCAAAAGGAAAATGAGAAAGAGTGGATCTTTGAAGAAAGAAGGCATTTTTACTTCCTATAGCTAAAGAATTAAAATTACCTGTAAGTTCTTTTTTGGCATGGCATTATTACATTATAATGTAGGAAAGAGAGACAGAGAGAGGAATACTTAACTTCTCCAAATGTTGACTTACAAAAACCAAAAGCAAAAGAGAGTCACTAAAATTCTTAATGGCCCCAAATTTCACAAACATTATGAAAATCTAAGTACCAATAAGCCCATACCAATATTATAAGAGTAAAGGAACCCACTGAATTTTATCTTCCATAGGGGAATCATTTATTTGGATCTAGGAAAATATTATTCACATCTACCAATCTCAAGCAATATGGCATCAACTGTTTAAATTATAGGTGTGTAATGTGACCGCCAATGGGATCATGTAGTCATCTTTCTAATATCCACTATATTTTCCAATATCTAAAGAATTGATAAATATCTTCATGCTGCCCTTCGTTTTTCAGTCTTTGACTTAGAAACAGTGTACACAAACTCAATTTTATTCAACACGGCTCTTCACCTTCCATTTCTCAAGTTCTGGATAAGTCATTTAACTTCTGGACAGCTACATCCATGGTAACATTTTTGACCTTTATATGGCCATAAATAAATGACAAGGTTTAAGAATAAGGGGTATGACATAGACATCACTGAGAATGACAAGACTTATCTGCATGACTTAAGCATCTTATGAGTTATTAATTATAAGCTTATCTTATACATCTCAAGTAGGACCTAGGAATTTTGATGTGACATACAAGTCAGAACTGTGTCATTTTGCCCATTTATAAATTTTATAAGATGACAAATAATGATAAACTATCTGTCATCCCTGTCAGATATGCTATCCTTGGAACACCTCAAATTCATGTTCCCAAACTTTTTATTTAATTTACTTTTATGGCTCTCATTTATAGGAAATCAATTGCCTACAATAAAATATATATTGCTTAGGAATTATTTATTTATTTTTAACTTGGATAAACAGAGTCAGGCATCAAGTAAATAAAACATTTGCTCAGCCGACCAGATGTTTGGCCGATACGAGAATTCACCAAATAAATGTTTAAAGGCCACACAGACAACATCAATGATCAAAGCTTGCAGGGACTAAAGGAAACTTTTGAAGCCAATGCCTTTCTACTCTGCAAGGGGCCATCACTATGACACTTGAGGGGACTGTCCCTCCATGTGAACACTGACCAAATGTTTGCAGATTCTGACACTGCAAGATAAAGGAAAGTGGATCTGTGGATATTTCACAAACTGCATGAAATTTAATACTAAATATTTAAAATTTAAATTGTTAAAATGATATTTTGCCAGCCAACTGCAGCAATTTCTGACCTCTTGTCTAGATAATCCCTATTTAGACTCTGTGTGTGTGTGTGTGTCTATTTTAGACCATTCTTTTTGGATTTAAGTAACTGATAGCTTTAGAACTGTGTAGATATGGCCTTAATAACCCTACCTGGAAAATATCAAGAGAAATAAAACAAAAAAAAAAATTTTGAACTATAGAGGTTAGAGTTATGTAAGATAAAATGTAGTTCCAAAACTTCCATGTAAATTCATGGGAATTTGTATTTGATTTCTGGAGGTCACTAAGGAAACAAAAGTTAAATTTTGAATACAGTATTAAAAATATTCAAAATGGAGAAGACTTTTCGAAAGTTCTTGAAATCAACTGAGATAAATCACTTAATTGGCAGCTTATGGAAGACATGTGATTATGTATATTTTTCTTATTGACTCATATTAAGATCATGACAATTGAACAATGGAGGGCACCATATAATAACCAAGTTTAAAATTACGATCATGAATGAAATGCTCATACTTCAACAAAATATACTTCAATAGAAATAGGGAAAGGGTAGAAATCAGATATATAAAAATAGGAAAGAGAAGCATGGGATTCATAGTAAATACTGTTCAAGTTTTCAATTCAGCTAAACAGACAGATGAAGGGGGCATAACAAAGGGGAGGTGTGTTGAGGTGAAATGCACATTCTCTCTCTCAGACACCTGCAAAAGCCTTCTCACCAGGAAAGGGGAGGGAAAACCCCAACACACACACACACACACACACACACACTCATACTCTTTTCTGTGCCCAGAAATGCCTCCATTCCATGATCTTCCCCTACTCTACCACTTAGATAAAACTCAGGAGCACCTTTGTTTGCCTATGACCTGACGAGACATAAATCCTCCAAATTCTCATTCTTTGCCTCGGAAATGGTTAGGTGAACTGCTTGTTCCCACTGATGGGTCAGAACAAAACGCATGCTAACCCAACACTGGTCTCTCGCTCCACCAGGTCCCAGTCCCTTGGCGCCCCCGCCTGAGCCAGCAGCCAGCGCCCCTGTGAGCAGGTCGGCCTTCGGGTAAGACCTTCTCTGGCCCACCACCCATCATGGCCTCTCCTGCTTCCCCACACCCAGTGCCCGTAGGCTTGTCCCTCATCTGCAGAGAGGAAAAACCCTTTTCCCTAACCCTGAAGACCTGTGCTCATCTTATGGTTAGAGCATTGTTCTTTCTATTGAAATAGACCTCTTCTCCCAGGGCAATAAATAATCCTTTCAGATAATGTGTCTCCTTACTAGTCCGAAGTTGTTTTTCATTTAACTGTAGATACCAGGGCTGCTGATGCCTTAGCCTCTGAAGTAGGGACAATCAATGTGGTAAGACTTTAAAGAGTCTGACGGTTTTCTAGGAGAAAGATGAGGATGGTTAGGAGGAGGTGTGTGATGCTGACCGAGGGATCGCCAGGACCCCAGAGATATTGCGGAGCTGGGGCAAGGACGACGATGGAGGTGCTGTCGGCCGCAGAGGGGGCAAGGAGTCGAGACCAGCACCAGGTTTATAGCTGAGGCAACCGGCTAAAGTGTGCACTGCTTGCTCAGAGAGCTGGGGAAGCCTGGCAGGTGAGCGACCTGGAAAAGGAAATCATGCGCTCAGGGCTGCACACGGGGCTCGAGCGCCCGCGCGACCCACACGCGGTTCCGGGACTCGCGGAACTTGACCTGGTGAGCCTGGCGGCAGAGCCGCCCGCGAGTCATCCCTGCTCTGGGTATTTCACAAACTATGAAATTTAACACTGAATATATTTAGTATAGTCTCTGAATCAGGACGCTCGGGGGACGCGAATGACGAAAACAGCGGGCTCCGCTGGGCCCTGCACGGGAGCTTGTGACCCCGAAGGCAAAGGAGGAAGCAGCCCGTGGGCCAGTGGCATCAGCCAGAGGCCGAGCCGCCCCTGAGAGCGGGCAGCGGGGCGGCGAACCCGCGGTGCGGAACGCAGGACGTGGTGCGCGCCTGAGGGCTTCTGCAACGTGGGCGGCCGCGGGAGGGCAGGACGGGGGGGCAGGATGCTGGGTCAGAGGCTGAATCGAACGGGAAAGGCAAGGCAGGAAGAGACACGGAAGCTGAGGACGCTGGTGTACGTGATGCCTCAAAAAATGTCTACCAGAAGACAGGAGTCAAAGGTACACTAAAAATTACATATAAATAGACGTGTGTGTGCACCTTTGTGCGCGCGCCTGCGTGTGTGCGCCTCTGTATGTGTGTGTACCTGTGTGTCTCCGTGTGCACCTGTGTGTGCATGTGTCTGTTCGTACCTTGCGTGCGCATGCACCTGCGTATGCGCACCTGTGTGTGTGTG